>NC_023755.2:16070604-16670604 GCF_000499845.2 Phaseolus vulgaris | reverse complement strand
TCACACTTAGCCTCCCAATCTAAATATACATTAGGATCACTAGAGCCATTGAAACAAGGAAGCTGGACCGAAGGTAGCCTAGCCTTTGCATTTCGGTAGTAGCCATCTTCACGTTTATCTTCATGAGCATGAGGTGGTCTAAATCCATGAAAGTTGGGTTGAGGTCTCCTTCTTCTATGTTCTTCTTCACGTCCATGATCATTGGAAGAGCCTCTTGTTAAAGGGCTATGTGAATGATGTTGTCCATGAGTAGAATATGAGGACCTAGCTTGCTTCATTTCAAGTCTTTGTAATCTTTCCTCCAACTCTCTTATAGCTTCATCATTGAGATTAATGGTTTGTTTTGCCTTTTTTAATTCATCAAGAGCAGCAGCTTTGCTAGAAGAATGTTGTTTGGAAGAACCACTGCTGTAATATGAAGCCATTTATAAAAGAAAACAGCAAACAACAAAACAGCAAACAAAGTTAAGAAAACAAAGTTAGCAAAAAGTAATTTGGTAGCAAACTGCCGAAGTGAATTTGGCTTGACAAGAAGTCACTCTTCAAAGAAATAATGTCCCTACACCAATCTGATCTTGAGGTCTAGGAATCCTCAAATGAAAGATGTCAAAGCAAGGCACACCAATCTCAAAGCCAACCACAACAAAACCAATGAAGACAAACAAGAAAAGGTATAAGCAATAAAAGGCTATAACAAAAGGAATACTAGATGTATGACAAACTCAAAGATTAATGAACAAAAGACAAGCAAGAAAATAAGGAACTTAATGAAAAAGTAGGCACACAAAAGAATACCTAAAGAAAAGCACTAGAGTAGATGAAGAAAACAAAAACAAGCTACTGGAAAATATTTTTATGCAAACTGTGCTTGATGTTCACTGATTTAACTGGAACGATATAAAGCGAACTGGATTATGAAATTTTAACCACAGAAACTTCAAGATCTTAGCTCAAAAATGGCACTGGAATTACTTAAAACAGTAAGCCAATTAATTGAGATAAATTTTTCAAAATCGCTGCCAGATTACCGTATTTTTTTCGGCAGAATTGTACACTTTTTGTATTTTATTTATCATTTTTTGTGTACTTTGAATTTTTTGAGTACTTCTTTTTTCTACTATTTTCTAACACTTTGAAGAAAACAAATCCAGAATTTCAGAATTTTCCAGTGAGTAAATCAATTGCAGTAAATCGAAACAGTAAGCATGTTTTCAGAAAACAGAGAAATCCTAACAGGAATGAAAAACAACATTATGAACTAGCAAAGACATAATGGAAAATGATGTATAGGAACTTGTATAGGTCTAGAATACAAGTATGAACTCAATTCTAAAACAGAAAATGCACAAAGGATCAAGTAGCAAACTCAGAAAAATTATATGACACCAAAGCAAGAAACAAAAAATCACAACAAAAGTACTACAAGAAGTGATGACAATTATGGAAAAACATGACTATGACAAAAACTTGTATGGATTCAAAAAGGAAAAAACACAAACACTTGGTAGGCACAATTAAGAAAACAGCAAGAATACTCAATTATAATCCTAAAAACAGAAAAGAAACAACAAGAAGAGAGAGCTCTTGAAATAAAAGTGCAACACAACTCAAAAATTAAACAAGAACACACCTAAACTCATGATACCACATGATATGATTCCACTAGCACAATTAGAATGATTCTTGACATTCTTAGGAATCATCTTGAGTTGGTTAAGAGCTAGAAACTTTATCATAGAAATGGATCAAGGTTCTATGAACAAGAACTCACCAAAACTAGTGCCAAAACACAAACTCATATAGAAGTTCCAATTATTGTCAAATTGAACCAACAAAAAGAGGTAAAAACCAAAGGCACCGAATAGAATTGAATGAAAACAACTTTGAACCGAACAAAATGAAATTAAAGCCAAGAAAACTGAATAGGAAAGCTGGAAACAGAAATGTACCGAACCAAACACAAAGAAGAATAAGAACAGCTGCTGGAAAACTTAAAGCCGAACCAAAAATCTCAAGAACACCAACTCAAAACATGAACAACAAAAGAGAAGAAAGGAAGGAGAAGAGAATTGCTCATGAAGATGGATGTATGATGAATGATCACGCCACTAGAAGTATGGTTGCTCCTAGATGAGTGTGCTGCCGCCACTTGAGGACACCATGGATCCTTCAAGATAAGACTAGAGAAGAAGGCTCAAAAGCTCTCCAATGCTCACTCCAATTTTGAGTATAGTTTCTTTAGATAAATTCCAATCTCCATTATGAAGGACCTAAGCCCTCCTTTTATAGGAGCAAGGGCTGGTCATTTACATAGCTTATTCCCTAAGCTACCCAAAATGCTCCTAAGCTTACGCCCCCTTACTAAGGTCACTCCCCAAGCTTCTAGAATTTTCTAAACTAAAGCCTAGAGATGTTTTTACAAAAGAGGTGTCTAATGTTTCCCTCTAAGCATCTTTCTAAACACTATTCTATATTATTTACAATTTAAAAGAAACTATAAAGAGAGATATTTAATTGAAGTCCATTCTTGAAAGCTTGTAGACTTCTTTGGCTTTAGGCTTGATCCTCTCTTTATTTTATGTTTTCTTTTAATTTTGAGAAGACTAGAAGGAAGAACTTCAAATGTGAGGGTGAATGCCCTCTTCCTTCATTAATAAAAGCCTCCTTTATTGGATTCTCATCAGTGGCTGTCGGAAGTTACTGAGCGAAACTTTCTCTCTCTTTAATCTTGTCTCTCTCTTTTCTCTCACTCTCTGTATTTGCTGACGGCTGTCTCTTTGTTCGAAAAAAACCCTAAAGGTTAATATTGGACTAGGCCTCCACATAGGAAGTGAGCCCAACCCAACAGTGGAGTTATTAGTTCCTTCTTGTTCATCAATGTTGCAGGACACTGCATCAGCACAGTCGTATTTTTTTAGTTTAAGTTCACAAGTTCATCATGAGCTCAACCAACTCTCCTTGCCTTGAATATTTTCATCATCATGAAGGCTACCTTCAACTATGTATTCCTCATTTATAATGGGTACTTACCTTGATTATTTTCATCATCATGAAGGCTACCTTCAACTATGTATTCCTCATTTATAATGGGTACTTATGGACAATACTACCTTCTTCAAAAGGAAATTATGTTTCAACAAATTTTTTCATCTCGTGAGATAAATCATGCACTTGTTTTTCTAAGTAAAAAATTTCCACCCCTTTTGTCTGTAAGGGTAGCCAATAAGAATGCATTTATGACTTTACTATTATCTCCCTTTCTCTCTTGATTGTGAGCATAGCAAAGTGTCCCAAACATTCTTGATGTAGGAGATTTTTCATGGATAAATTCATATGGAGTTTTCCCATTAAGAATGGGTTAATGGGGGCATGGTGTAAATTAATCAACTAGCTTATAGTTATGATGCATTTATCTATTTCTTGAAATTTTAGTCCCCTTGCTATATTTAGAATATATTTATGTTTTCGCTCTACTCTTCCATTCGGTTGTGTTTGGTGTGACTATGCATGATTTTTTTTTATGAATACTGTCATGATTAAGAAAGTATACACATTTATTAAATTGACGTTCAATTAGAGAAAATAAAATTATTATTGTTTGTGGCACTCATATTCTCACTTAACAAGTATATCCAAACAATTCTAGAATGATCATCCATCAAAAAATTTAAAAAATATAATGACTCCATAAATCACAATGTATTAAATAAAAATTTCCTGATAAATACTTAAATAAAATTTATTCTTTATTGTTTCGCTCTCTCACATATTTATTAGGATATTCACTCTTACGATTACTACTAAATTAGGAATTTGTTCAACGACTTTAAGATTCTGTTTGCTTTCATGGATGTACTGTTCACAAGAAAAAAAGTGAGAGGATATCGATGGTTTGGATCCAAGGTTTTGTAGGGAAGAGGAGGATATACCTATGAACAGTAAATATCCTCTCCCCTCAAAATGAAGAGATGTAGAGGGAAAGCCACATCAGCATGTGTTATTTCTGAATTTACCCTCATTCATCTACAAGGGTTTTTAATATTAAAAAAGAGTATGTTTTTTTTATTTATATAAGATGTGATTTTTTTTTTCTAATTTTATAGTATATATTTAATATTTTAAGAAATTATTTGAAGTTCTCTTTTTATTTAATTTGTTGCTGCGTTTATATTAATATATTTTTTTTATAATTATTATGTTTATGAGTTTGTAATTTATTTGATAATATTTTTTTATGAAATTATTTTCTATTGTTAATTACATTATATTTTTTTTATTTTTTATTACTATATGGTTTTTAATAATAAAAAATATTATCTTTTATTTATAGAATATCTGATTTATTTTCCAATTTTATAATGCATGTTTAATATTTTAAGAAATTATTTGAAGTTTTATTTTTATTTAATTTGTTGAATACAATTTTTTTTTCTAATTATAATTTTTAAATTATATCTATTTATATTTAATATATATTTATTTTCTAATTTTAATTTTTAAATCTACGAAATATGTGAAAGTTGTTTATTTTTTAACAAAAATAACTCATTTCATTATTAAAAAAATTTAATAGGCAAGGATAAATTTGTAAAGTAACATTTAATAATTTAAAAAAAAATAAAACTTCCTCACAACCATCATATCACTCACAAATTCCCATAAACTTTCCTCACACATCCACTCTAACATACCCCAATCCAAACAACTTCACTTTCTTCTCACATCCATTCCCTCAAATCCTCACACATCCACTCCCCAATCCAAACACACACTAAGACTCTGTTTGCTTCAAGGGTTGTACTGTTCAAGAGGAAATATGTGAGTGGATATCCATGGTTTGGATCAAGGGATGTGCAGGGAAGGGAGAGAGTGGATATCCATGAACAATGATTTTTCTCATCCTTCTCATATGCAAAGATTTGAAGGAAAAGCCACCTAAGATGGTGGTGTTTTCCCTTTTTGGCCTTTTTTTTCTTTGTCATTAATGTAATAATATATATAATAATACCTTTTATTTTTATTATTTTTCCATCATAATTATCATAATATGATATTTCATACTTTATTATATATATTTTTTCTTCTTTATAAATAAATTTGTTGTACAATTCACTCTATATATAATATTTTTTATTATAAAATGTCCTCTAAAATATCTACATGGTTATGTATCTACATACAATCTAAATCAAAATCAATGAATATAAAAAACTTTCAAAATGTATAAATAAATATAACAAAAATTTGTATATGCTTAGATAATATTATTTTTATGATTTTTTTTTCATGTTTCGATAATATTAAATAACTCGTATTTTTTTAAAATAATTATTTAATAGTATCGAAATAAATTATTCAATTGTACATAAAATAATTTAAAATATTTCAACTAACTCAAATTTACACAAAAAAATACATCATATTTCATTATTTAAATATTTATAAATACAAGGATAAATTTGTAAACTTATATTTTACACTTTTAAAAAAAATTTAAAAAACCTCACAACAATTACACCACTCACAAACTCCCATAAACTTTTCTCACACATCCACCCTAACATACCCCAATCCAAACACCCTCACTTTATGAATGTGTGAAGATTTGAGGGAGTGGATGTGTGAGGAAAGTGTGAAGAAAGTGAGGGTGTTTGGATTGGGTATGTTAGGGTGGATGTGTGAGGAAAGTTTATGGGAGTTTTTGAGTGATGTGATGGTTGAGAGAATTTTAATTTTTTTTAAAGGTGTGAAATGTTACTTTACAGATTTACCCTTGCCTATTAAAATAAATTAATAATAAAATGAGTTGTTTTTGTTTAAAAATGAAGAACTTTCACATATTTAGTAGATTTAAATATTATAATTAAAAAATATACATGTTAAATGTAAATATGTATAATATAAAAACTATAATTAGAAAAAAAATATGTATTCAACAAATTAAATAAAAACAGAACTTCAAGTAATAAAATTGAAAAATAAATCAAATCTTATATAAATAAAAAAAAATTATTTTTTAATATTAAAAACCCTCTAGTAATGAAAAATAAAAAATACCACAACAACAAAAATATAACGTAATTAACAATAAAAAAAATTCATAAAAAATTATAATGAAATAAATTATAACTCATAAACATAATAACTATACATAGAAATATGTTAATATAAACACACACAAAAAAATTAAATAAAAACATAATTTAAAATAATTCTTTAAATATTAAACATATACTATAAAATTAAAAAATAAATCACATCTGATATAAATAGAAAATTACTACTTTTTAATATTAAAAAACCTCACAATAAAGCAATCTAAAAAATACTACAGTAATAAAAATATAACTTAATTAACCATAGAAAAGAATTTCATAAAAAAATATAATAAAAAATAAGGATAAAAACGTATTAGTAGTATAATCCGATATAGTTCAATAATTAATTATTATTCTTTTATTTTATTAAATATTTGTGTTAGTTAAATTTATTTAATAACTAATATTTATGACGAAGTGTAGTTTTTATTAATAAATTATGTAAAAATACGTGAAAAATATATTAAAAGAAAAATGAAAATCATGTGTTGGAGCTTTATTCTTATGAGTTTTCAGCTTCTAGGTGGATGAGGATGTCATATATTATAAAGTTATAACCTATTATGAACAATTTTATAACGTAGAGACTAAATTAATAAAATTTAAATATGATTAAATAGAAGAAAATTATGAATCATTTAAATAGTTCGATAAATAACACAATGACTTAAAGACTTTGATAAACAACATAATTAAACAACAGACTTCGAAAAACAACACAATGATAAACAATCGAGTTCGATAAACAACACAATCAAAACAATAGAGTTCGATCTGTTAGAAAGTATGGCTTTAAACTAGAGGGGGGGTAAATGGTTTAAAGAGGGTTTTCGCAAACTTTTTAGTCTAGAATGAAATTCCTTTCAAAAAACTTGATTCAGAATTCAGTTTGCCAAAAACACAAAGCAATATAGCACAACACCAGAAAAACAATCGGTTGTTTCGCAAAACAATCGGTTGTTTATACCAGTTAACAAATATAAATTGAAATTAAAGAGTTTAAGGAATAGAGAAATTGCACACAATTTATACTGGTTCACTCTTAAACCAAGAGCTACATCCAGTCTTCCCAGAAACCACTAGGGGAATCCACTAAGCAATCAAACTTTGATTACTTACACACACCACCAAAGAAGTGACCTTGATCCCCTCAAGACATACACTTCCTTTGGCTCAACACATACACCACCAAGAATGATGATCTTGACAACCTCAAGAGCACACAACACTTCTAGGCCTCACACAACAGAGTTTACACAAAGTACAGAAGAATTACACTTGTTACAGAATGATCTGAAATCAATACAAGATGAAAATCCTATTCCACTCTCTATTGATTAAAGCAATCTCAAAGCAATCTTTTTCACTTCAAAAGCAAAATCAGTGAAAAACTCAAATATGTTTTTCTATGATTAAATCTCAGTTCTTGTTTGTTACATAATCTGAACAAACTTTTTATTGCTTTCAAAGACTGGTCAAAGCATTTAAAACTGGAGCGCATTCAGTTATAAAATCATTTAAAGTTCAGTCAAAGCACAAAACAGTTTTCTGTTATGGTACTAAAACAAACAATCGGTTGAATGCTCGAATCAATCTGTTGTTTTGGTTTGACAGCAAGTCAACCATCAAAAATAGTTTTCAAGCTTTCTTAAAACACCTAAGTATAAAACAATCGGTTGTTTTGACAAAACAACAGGTTGTTTTTCACTTAGTTTGAAAAACACTTTCAATTAAAAAGGTTTGAGAATGCTTAAGCTTTGGATTCAATCAAGAGTGGATTAACACAAATAATTTACCCCAGATCCTATTCTAAAACACCTCAGCAACAGCAAGCACATCTAGCCTTCCATCAAACTCAAAGGATTTGGATTCTTCAAAGCTTGAACACACTTGATTCAACAATCTCCCCCTATTTGATGAAGACAAATCCTTAATTGCTTGTGTTGGATTTGATTGAATCTGAAGCAGTTCCTGCAAAACAAAGTTTAAGCAAAACACAATATCTCTGATAGAAGGTTAGAGAAAAAACAGAAACAGTATATCAGCAGCATTAAAACCAGCAGAAATAAGGCTTACTTAAACACTCAAACACAACATAGAGTTTGCAGAAAAAATAAAAGATAATGAAAGACAACATAGCATAAAATCTCCCCCTATTTGTCTTCACAAATAGACAATAAGAAGAGATAAAAAGATAATTGTTCCAGATTATACAGAAATTTAAAACAAAAGCTCTTAAACTGGTACAAGGCCAAAAACAATCGGTTGTTTCGTGAATTCAACCGGTTGTTTTTCCTTTAATCATCCTTGCCATACTGGAGTTCAAAAATATGATTCTGAACAACTTCTATCTGTTCATCCAAGGTCATAAACCGTGTATCTATGTTGTGGAATCTGTTGTCTATACTCTGGAAGTTGCTCACACACAAATCATGAAGATTCCTTTGATTCTCGGCAAAACCATCAAGCCTATTCACCATGTATCTTTCAAAAGAAGACATGGATGGAATTTTATCTCCTTTATTTCCTGCACTGGTTCCAGCACCTAGATTGGTTTCAGGCTGTTCTTCATGGTGAAAATCCATGTCAGCAGCTTGATCTTCTTCATCAAAATCAACAGCTCCAACACTTGATGAAGCACCATGATCACCTTCTTTGCTCACCCATTTTCCATTTATTTTGGTGAATCCCATCTTGCTAAGAGAGCCATTGTTCATCTCTTGTGTTGACTTAACCAGCTCAGATGACTCATCTTCAAGATTCACTTCAAAATAGAGCAAGAATTTAGAGATTAAAACAACATAGGGATAGTGGTAATCACTTAACCTCATGGCTTTTTGCATGTGTTCTTTAATGATGTGGATCCAGTTGATCTTGATCTTCTTCATGATGCAGTAGATGTATACAAGGTCTTCTTTTGTTAAGACAGAATGGTTGCTCCCCCTTGGAGTAAGAATCCAAGTTACAATAAGAGTAAGCACCCTTTCATCTAGCTTTAAGCCTCCAACAGAACAAGTTCTCACTTGGGCATTTTGATTCTTCAAGCAACTCTTGTAGTATTGGACTTTGTTAAAATCCTCCACTACACCAAGATTTCCCTTGTTGATTCTTAGACCAGCATATTTCAGGCCAGCTACAACAGTCCACACATCATGAGTGATCTCCATGTCAACTCCCTTCACATGAGAAACAAGATTGTTTCCCTCAAACTTGAGATTGATGTAGAATACTCGAATCAAATCAGGGTATATGTTTCCCTTCATCTCCAAGAACCTTCTCAGCAGCTGGTCCTTGAGTAGCTTCCTCACATTGTCTAGCTTTTGGCTTTTCAGCCAATCAAAGGAAATAACTTTGGAGTTGTTGATCACCTTTGTGCTAGTTTCAAAACGATACTTTTCAATGAGTTCATTGTCTCCAGAAAACCAGCCCTCTAGTCTCCCTTCAGACCTCACAGCTCTGGTTTTGACCCTCTTTGATGTAGGAGGAGTTGATTCCATGATAGCAGAAAAAGAGGCAAAAAAGACTCACACAAAGAGAGCAAGAGATGTTGCAAGAGATGGCTCAATTGATTGTTATAGTGAGAGAGAACAGCTGCACCAAAATTTAAAGAGAAACAGAAACAAACTGCATTCAATTGACGTAGGTGGGTTTCAGTCTCCAAAGAGAAAAGACTTGACCAAGACCTGCACATAAAATGTCTTAAAAAGCAGAAAATCACATGGTCATCACATGTGATCTTTGACTAGTCATAAAGACTCTTAAATTTTCAAGATTTTGGAATATATTCCTTTATGACATGTTGTAACTTCCTCCAGAACAAGATCAAGCTTTCAACACAGCTTTATTGACTCAGGATTCTTTCATAATTGAGATCTGCAACAGACACATTTTAAAAAAGAATTAAATCCATTCTTTCACAATGCTGTCAGAGAGAAAAGAATCGGTTGTTTTTCTGCAGCAGTAAAAACAGATTTTGATTTATTAAGAATGAGCAGATAGGACTCAATGTAGATGAAATTGAACATTTAACAAGAGATATTTAAGCATGTATTTGAATTTAAAAAAGAAATAAGGATAGAGATAAGGAAGGTCTTATCCTTTATGAAGTTCCTTCAATGAGTCATTGGTTTGTGATCAAGAAGCCTCTTTTGACTATTTGAGAACCTTGGACTGATACATAACATTGATTCAGCTTCAATGTTAATCTTTTCCTTCCAAGAACCTGATCAGATGACTCAGTGCCTCATGTTCTTCTAGATTTCCTGCATAAACATGAATTCAAGCAACAAGGTTTTGTCTCCTTACAAATGTGGGTCCATTTGGTTTATATTTATGATTTGAAACCTCACAACCTTTGGGAATCCATTTCATAAAGCCTCTGGGAACAGAAAATTTCCTTATTTTGTAGAATCTAACATAATGACCTTTCTTCATGCAATAAAAGCATGTAACAATCGGTTGTTTCGACTTAACAATCGGTTGTTTTACTGGCTGTTTTGAAAAATTATTTGAAAACTTATCTTGCTTGTTTTGTGGATTAAAACCTAATACAGCTCTTCCAAAAACACAGTTTTGAGATGTCAAGACATTCTCAAAGTTGGATTTTCCTTTTGAAAGCTTATCCACAGTACTAACAAGATAATGCACTTTCTTTTTAAGATTTTCACAATTTTCACAAATGAGAGTATCACACTTGCAAGAAGAGTTTTTGCAATGAGTTTTCAGATTTTCAAAATCACTTTTTGATTTTTCCAGCTCTTCTTCAAGTGCCTTAACTCTCTTTTCAAGCCAGTTGTTAAGCTCTTTTAATCGGTTGTTTGAAAGAATCAATCGATTAGCTTCATCATGTGTTTCTTGAAAGGCTTCAAGCAATTCACTATAATTTTCAACATTTAGAGAAGCACATGAACTTACATCACTTGAGCTGCATGACTCATCATCTCCTTCTGCAATCAAGCATATGTTTGCCTTTTCTTCTTCACTTGATGATGAGCTTGATGAGGAGACTTCATTCTCGTCCCAAGCTATGTAGGCCCTTTTTGACTTTCCCTTCTTTTCTTTGTAGCTTGACTTCTTCTCCTTGCTTTCTTTATTTGGGCAATCTGCCTTTATGTGCCCTTGCTCACCACAACCAAAACAAGTATAGTTATTGGAATTAAAATCATTGGATTTTTTGTTTCCATACCTTTCTTTGTTGGTGTCTTTGTTGCGGTTCCTTTTCAAAAATTTGCTAAAACTTTCTAGATAGCAAACTAAGGTTCTCTTCATCACTTTCGTCACTGGATTCTTATTTGCTTTTGTGCTTGACAGCTTTTAAGGCAATACTCCTTACATGTTTGTCTTCACTTTCTTGAACATTGAGTCTATTCATCTCCAACTCATGTTCCCTAAGCTTGCCAAACAAAGAAGCCATACTCAATGATTTTAGATCTTTTGATTCAGATATAGCAGTTACCTTAGGTTGCCAAGATCTATCAAGACATTTGAGGATCTTGATGTTTAGCTATTCTTTTTCAAAGGTTTTCTCAAGGCTCATGAGGTGGTTGATGATGTGAGTGAACCTCTTCTGAACTTCAACAATAGTCTCACCCTTGAGCATTCTGAACATTTCATACTCTTGGATTAGAGTATGCTTTCTGGCTCCTTTCACCTCATTGGTACCTTCATGAGTTACCTCTAAGGTGTTCCACATGTCCTTTGCTGATTTGCATTGAGAGACCTTGAAAAATTCATCTGAATTCAAGGCAGAAGTTATTATGTTTTTAGCAATGCAATCAAATTTGGCCTTCTTGCTTTCAGAATCAGTCCATTGAGACCAAGGTTTTTCAATGGAAGATCCATCTTTTTCAAATTTTGGAACAAAGGGGCCATTTTCAATTGCATCCCAAATTCCTTTGTCAAGGGATTCAACAAAGATTTTCATTCTGACTTTCCAAAATTGGTAGTTCAAACCACAAAACAGAGGTGATCTGTTGATTGAAGCACCCTCCCCAAAGGGTAATCTATCAGCCATGTAAAAATAGTTTTAGGGATCACACTTAAATAAATTTCAAGAACCAAGCTCTTGATGCAAATTGTTAGAATGTATGGCTTTAAACTAGAGAGGGGGGGAGGGGGGGGGTGAATGGTTTAAAGAGGGTTTTCGCAAACTTTTTAGTCTAGAATGAAATTCCTTTCAAAAAACTTGATTCAAAATTCAGTTTGCCAAAAACACAAAACAATATAGCACATCACCAGAAAAACAATCGGTTGTTTATACCAGTTAACAAATATAAACTGAAATTAAAGAGTTCAAGGGATAGAGAGATTGCACACACAATTTATACTGGTTCACTCTTAAACCAAGAGCTACATCCAGTCTTCCCAGAAACCACTAGGGGAATCCACTAAGCAATCAAACCTAGATTACTTACACACACCACCAAAGAAGTGACCTTGATCCCGTCAAGACACACACTTCCTTTGGCTCAGCACATACACCACCAAGAATGCTGATCTTGACAACCTCAACAGCACACAACACTTCTCGACCTCGCACAACAAAGTTTACACAAAGTACAGAAGGATTACACTTGTTACAGAATGATCTGAAATCAATACAAGATGAAAATCCTATTCCACTATCTCTTGATCAAAGCAATCTCGAAGCAATCTTTTTCACTTCAAAAGTAAAATCAGTGAAAAACTCAAATCTGTTTTTCTATGATTAAATCTCAGTTCTTGTTTGTTACATAATCTGAACAAACTCTTTATTTCTTTCAAAGACTGGTCAAAGCATTTAAAACTAGAGCGCATTCAGTTATAAAATCATTTAAAGCTCAGTCAAAGCACAAAACATTTTTTTGTTATGGTCCCAAAACAAACAATCGGTTGAATGCTCAAATCAATCGGTTGTTTTGGTTTGACAGCAAGTCAACCATCAAAAACAGTTTTCAACCTTTCTCAAAACACCTAAGTATAAAACAATCGGTTGTTTCGACAAAACAACAGGTTGTTTTTCACTTAGTTTGAAAAACACTTTCAATTAAAAAGGTTTGAGAATGCTTAAGCTTTCGATTCAATCAAGAGTGGATTAGCACAGATAATCTATCTCAGATCCTATTCTAAAACACCTAAGCAACAGCAAGCACATCCAGCCTTCCATCAAACTCAAAGGATTTGGATTCTTCAAAGCTTGAATACACTTGATTCAACATGATCAACAATACAACCAAACTAAATTGAAATGCAACCTTAAAATACAACTTAAACATCATTCAATTACGCCGAGTCATCATATTAAACAACTTTGTCATTCTTTGTTGGGCAGGTAATCCGAATAGTTGTTTGACCTTAGCTAGGTTTGCACACAAGAAGTCGTAGCATTGGTCCAGGAGATTTTCATCACTAATGTTCATGTCAACCAACAAAGACCAGATATCAAACTTGGAGTACTGGTAGGATGCTATGCGGCGTTGATGGTGTACATGCTCACCATAATAGTCGGTGCGTCATTTGATGTCGGCAGCTACATCTTGTGTTATGGTCGCTTGTATACGAGCAATCTCAACCAAATCAGTGGCCACTTCATTACCATGCTTCATATAGGACCCAAAAATCGCAAGGTTATTGTTTAACATGGAAAATTGATTTTAAATGACATCCACCATGGGTGCTTTTCTCTTTGATCCCTTTCATGAGGAGGTCTCACTCGTTGCCTGAGAGGGCGTCGATTGAGTATTGCTTGGAATATTAGTTGATTCGACATGTGGTCTAGGTGAGCGGGGAGGATCCTCATCAGGAGCATCAGGAGCATCAAACTCCAGCGGTTCTGGTATGTAATTCATATTATTATCACTTAGATTGACATGTATATTTTCCGTTGGGCCATGTCTGGTTGCCTGTCAAGGTGTCCTCCCCCCATTTCCGGTGGCTCTGTCATTTGACCACATCTCCTCCATAAGGTCATAATTGCGGATGGAATTGACACGCCATTTACCAGTAGAAGGCTTTGCCTGTAACCAATAAAATGTCAATAAAAATATTAGTAATAATCCATTGTTTAAGGTTTAAAGAAATGTTGTCAACATTATTAATTATGGTACCTGGATCAAGCTATCCCAGACTTCGTCCTCTACCTCAAATTTTTTACTACTCTGGTTCCATGCAAAACCACTAAGACTAGAAAATAAATCGTGCACCTCCCTCCACCTGTCATTCAAACTTTTTTGACATGATTTTTTGTTATGGTATGCACTCCAACCTCGTGTAATGCCATAACGTCCAACTACCATAAACTCTTGAACCTCGTTGTGCCTCTTCCACCATTGCACTTAAAAGTGCTAAGTCCATATCTGCGGTCCACTTAGTAAACTCTCTCAAATTGTCTGATGAAACTGCAACAACATTTTTACCACGATCCATCTAAAAATTGTAATCAAAGTTAGGGCCAAATAGAGTAAGAAAAATTCAAAATACAATTTATTGCATAAAATTAATTGTTTACATAATGTTGCCACATTTCATTTGCTATATTGTCTCTAATATGTGAACCTATCCTATAATCATCCTCATGAGGTTGAGCAGCTGAAACTTGTAAATCTTGTTCTAGCAATTCACGATCAACTTCTTCAATGAAAGAATCATCATTGTCCACCATGCAAAGAAAGTTATGGATAATACAACAAGCACAAACTATATTTGTCATAATGTCCAAAGAGTAATGTGGCTCGGTCCCACTAGCTATAATTGGGAAACGCTTCTTCAAAACACTGAAAGTTCTTTCAATTACATTTCGCAGCGACGAATGCCGATGATTAAACAACTCTCGAGCATTTTGTGGACCTCTCCGAGAGTACTCTTTCAAATGGTATCTAACCCCCCGATAAGGTGTTAATATTTGTCCTTTTAACATAATACCTGCATTTCCAAGATAGTATTTCCCTACAAACATTGTGCAAACCATAATTAGTCCTGAAACGTCTTCAATAAAAATTGTCATGCAGACCCAAATACCTTCACTGACCTTCCAGAAAAATAAGAGGATCCTTTCGTATCAATGCATCCTTTAGTATTCTCTAATCCGAGGTTGTTCCTTCCCACCCGGCCAAAACTTATGTGAAATTCATGTCAAAATCACACGCTGCGAAAACATTTTGAGTTGGCCAATCTTTTCTTCCTCGAAAACGCAGTGCATCACCACATGGGACCTTCACGCGTACATGAGTGTCATCTATGGCATATTTAAGAAAAAAATTACGATAAATATAAATGAAATTTGTCGTAAATGAACCTTAAAATACAGATAGAATCGGTTGTTGTGTAAGATCTGGGGTTGCACAACACTACCATATGGTTGATTTAAGAATTCTCTCTCCAAGACCAAAATCGCATTCATTATGTTATGAAAGTGACGGGAAACTGTTTCTCCGAACCGATGAAAGAAGAATGAAACACTTTGATTCTTGACTTTATGTCCAATAATGTGGAGAAATTTAGCAAGTTGTTCTTCCACGATTGATCGATATGCATCCTTAACAAGTCCGGTTTGCCTAATTCGTTGACATGATTGAATGAATGCTTGTGGTCCCATGTGAATAATGTTATGAGAACGTTTAGTGTGCACCAAGTACTCCATCAGCTCTTGTCTGCGTCGCTCTTTTCGTGGTCCAAACTCGGTAATAGAGTCTGTTGTATTACTTAACATACGCAACAAATGTAATCCAAAAGCAACGATGCAAAGGATCATAACTGATGCAACTTTTGTGTTCTTTTGTATTTGTTCTTATAGTTGTGAAATTAATTTCATGTTTGCACTCGCAATATCGTTATAAATTACAATTTTTTCATCAAAAATTTCATTCTCGTCGTCCTCAAAATGTGGCAGCGAATTGTTGTTGTTATCCATCCCAATAATGTTGACCTCCATAATACACAACCATGTAAGAAAAATTTATTCAAATGATTGTATGTAAGATTACAAATCTTACACATTAGTCATTATTGAGTTACCATACTAGTCACAATTTTAGAGTTAGGGTTAGGCTTCTTGATGGCATTCCTATGAGCTCTTCTTGGATTTTTGTTGATGATGGTGGGAAAGCTTAATGGATGAGAGTGGAACAAGGTCCTTCTAAGAGGTGTGGTGACCTTGAAGGTGCATGAGAGGTAGTGAAGGTTGGAGTGGTTCGGCCATCTCCATTTGGGGGTGAAGTTTGAAGACTAAAAACCTAATTCTAGAGAGAATTTGGCAAGGGAGTAATTTGAATGGCACTTGGGCAGCATTTCATTACTCAAAATAGTCTTTCAAATACATGAGCCAAGCCCTCTTATTTATAGTGTTTAGAGGGCTGGAAATTCAAAAGAAAGTGGAGGCAAATTCAAATGAGAAGCATTTGAATTTGGAGCCAATTCCTAGTCACAAGGAAAGTGTGACTTGGTTTCTTTTTTTTGGCACCTCCTAAATCTACACCTACACCTTTTTATGTCACATGGAAGGTGTGGCTTAGCTTTATACATTTGCACCTCTTATATTTATATCTACACCTCCCTTTATGTTCTACTAAAAATACTCAAAAGTAATTACAAAAGAAAGACATCCAATGATGCTTAGTTGGCCCATATCTTCTATTTGTTGGGCTTGAGCTGAAGCTTGAACTTGTATTTGGGCTTGGGCTTGGGCTTTTTCTATCATGGGCTTGGGCCTCTTCCATCATCCCTTCCCTCTTGAAAAGGATTTATCCTCAAATCCAATGCTTCTTCTTCATCATCATTATGTGGATGTATGTGGCTGGATGGTTTCCATCATCCCCTCCCTCTTGAAAAGGATTTGTCCTCAAATCCAATGCTTTTCTTCAACTAGGGGGATGGATGTGGCTGGATGGTGTCCATCATCTCCTCCTTCTTGAGAAGATCTATCCTCAGATCTACAGACTTGATCTCGAATAACAGCCTCTTGCTTCGTCAAGGTTTGTCCTCCCGGATCAAATGTCCATCTATGGGAATCCTGAAACAAAGCAAAGGAGTTACTGTGAGCAATTGGAGAAAACTTAATTGTATGAAGTTGCCATTTTGTTTTTTCTTTTGTTTTTGTCAACTTTTCACAATATTTCCCTTTTGATGGTTGTACGTGTCCTCTAATCCTCTTATGTTTTATAAAATTTCCAATAGTAGTTACTTTTCCCTTAGGCATAATTCCTTTAGGAGGTGGTAACAACTTTAAAAGGGAAAGAGGACTACGTTCACATACAACTTCAAATGTAGAAATATGAGTAATCTTGTGGACTACTCCATTGTATGCATGCTCAATAGGAAAAGGATACTCATCCCAAGAATTGTGGTTGTCTCTCATGATTTCTCGAAGCATAGTAGAAAGAGCTATGTTTTCAATTTTATTTTGACCATTCTTTTGAGGATGATAAAAATTTGAAGAGAACAATTTAGTTGCAAGTTTTCCCAAGAGAATCCTCAAATCATGGTTTGCGAAATTTGGAGCTCTATCCAACACTATGCTTGAGGATAAACCATGAAGATGTATCACTTCTCTAGAGAAGAGTTTATCCATATCCATGAAAATGGAATCAAAACCTTTTGTTGTCCTAGGAAGCTCTAATATGAAATTTAGGCTTGTGTCTTCCCAAGGATCATTTGCAAAAGGTGAAGGAGTATAGAGTTCATGAGATATTGCCTTAGGTGTAGTTTTAAAACAAGAAATGTATCTAGGGTAATGTCTTTGAACCTCCTTTCTCATGGGTGACAAAAGTTTTCCTTTTAAAAGCTCTAGAGTTTTATCAACTCTAATTTGGCCCATGAGTTCTCCTTCATGAAGAATTTTTCTCTTATGTGTAAAGATAGTCTCGTTGTTACAACCATTGTTTATGAGAATTTGTACACTTTGCAATGGTTGTCTCAATAAGACATGACAAGTTTCTTTAGGCACTAGCTCACATAAAAATTTGTCTTCGTAGATGCCTATAGATAACTTGTCCTTCACTTAATGATATCTTAGCACATATGAGAAATAATCTACTTCATCTTTATCTATGCAAGCCTCTTTGAAGGATTCTTCTTTTTTGACTAGGCTTGCAAGTGTTCCTTTACAAAAGGTAAGGCTAGGTTGTTCAACAAGAAGCATATTTTCAAAGGTATTTTCAACTTTTACTTCTTGTTGAATGACCTTGTGGGAAGGAACACTCTTTTCCCACGCCTTTTGTTCTTCAAGGGTTTTCTCTTGATTTTCTATTTTTAATATGCTTGTAAGGGGTGTTATAAGATATTCCTCATTCTTTCTAGATTCACACCACCCCTCACTTGGTTTTTCTTTTTCTTTTTCTTTAGCTTCCCTTTCGTCTTCCTCTCATTTCTTTTGTATCTTTCTTTCCTTCTTTTCTTTATGGGAAGAAAACAATTTTTCTACCTTCATTTCCCAATCTAAGCAAGTTTCTACATTTTCTTTTCCATGGAAATGGGATAGGAATACCCTAGCCTCTCTCGGGCTTTCTTGTTCTCTTCTATCTCTTCTATATCTTCTAGGGGGTGCTTGATAATAATCTTTTATTCTAAGGCTTCCCTCCCCAAAAGAATCATGATCTTTAGAGATAGATGCATGAGAAGGTAATTTTTTTGAAATATGAGACTTCTCATCCTTTACTTTAGTCAATTCATTAGTTTTGGTCTCATTCTCCAATTGTTTAGATGAAATTGATTGAATATCCTTGGAAAGTTGTTTTAAAAGAGATTTCAAGGATTTCACATCACTTTTAAGAGATTTAGAGGAGTGAAAAGACATGACTAAAACTTTGTGTTTAGAAATGTTTTACGTTAAGAAATATGAGGGAAGTTAATGAAGGTAGTTTTCCAGGTAAGAGAGGTGAGTCACAATGGACTACTTAAATACTAAGTCTTTGCCTTAGCCAAAAACTATCCCTCAAGATCTTCACACAAATCTTTCTTTAGGTAAATCACTTAAAACACAATGAGGATGTAGAAATCAAATTTTTAATGCAAGAAACAATGCAAGCTATCTAGCAAATTATCAAAGCTTTAAACAAGGCTAAACAAAAGCAATTAAGCGAAACTAAACAAAAGCAAAGCAAATAAGCGTAGCTAACTAAAGGCAATTGATGTAATTAAAGCAATTAACAAATGCTAAGCTAGATAGTTTTAAGCTAGTCGGCCCTAGGTGAGGCTTCTTGGACACTTGGAGCCCTTGAAGACACACTCACCGTCTAATTGCGTAATTAACAAGTAATTAACAACAGTTAAATTGCAAAGAAATTAAATGACACTCCCTTTTGTTGTTTCTTCTTTGTTGGGCCTTCCAAGGTATATGGTGTATTTAGTATGTGTTTGTTTCTGCCCCTTGCCTTTGATCCTCTTGGGATTAGGTAATTAATTCTTCAATCCAGCACCTATTAAGCAAACTAGACTCCTCTCAAGTCAATTCCCACTCAACAAGTACCAATTGATAATTAATCCACCACCAAGCTTAGAGGTCAAAGATATAAAGCAAGAAACAAATTAATTTGAAAAATAGTACCACACAAATGGAATTAAATGTGACAATTAGAAAGAGTTCCAATGAAATTAGACAAGCAAATAAAAAGGTACTCAAGGAAAGGATGGCACACAAAAAGGAACCTATGGAATAGCACTAGATTTGATTTAAAAACCAAAAACGGCACCACTGAAACAAATTGTTGTGGTCCAGAATGCGTGATTTTCACAGATTTATGCTGAGTTGGCCTTTTAATATTTGCTTCTGAAAATTTATATTCAAACAAATCAAGATCTAAACAAAATTTTTGCGTTGGTTTCACTCCAAACGCATGCACCATTTTTTTTTAATAAATTTTCTAAAATCAATGCTCAGAACCGCCAGTTGTAGCGTCAGGATTGCACACTGTTTTTGTAATATTTTTTTTTCTATTTCTTTTTTTCAACTGATTCTTTTTTTGTCCTCTTGCTAACACCAAAATCTAGTGAAATCCAGAGGCTCAGAATTTTCTTATGTTGTATTTAATTTTCATAAGCAAAATCAGCCAAAACAAAATGGTGGAAAACAGAGGATTCTGCAAATCTGGAAATAAAAAACAGAATGATAAACGAACAAAAACACAATGGAATTAGTGTGGATCTAACACACAAATGTGAACTCAAACTAAAAAATAAATAGCACCAAAGGATCAAAATACGGCAGATTTTAGATCAAGCATTCAAACCAAAAAACAAGAAACAAAATTGATCCTGCCTGTTGACCAGAACGTTGGAACCTGCCTCGTCAAAGGATCGACGTGTGCACCGCTTCAAACCTCCGTCCTTCTTCAAGATCCACCTCAAGAACCTGCAAAAGAACAGAGCGGCGCCGCTGCGACCGATCGCACTCCAACGCCCAAGTCAGTGACCGAACCACCAAATACTAAGAGCAAGAACACTCAAGAAATCTCAAGGAACTGTGCAATGTTCTCTCTCACAGTAAGCTCTAGAACTCGCAAGCGTAAAGAGTATAATCTGAACGTGCGTACCTCAGAAAGTTCGTTGAGAACTCTTATATACCTGGTCACTTTCTCTCTCCTGGCAGTTACAGACCTGGACACGTGGCTCGCATCCAGTCGTACACGTGCCATCATCTGGAGCCTCCTTGACTTGGGCGCTGCTTCTGACTCTCTTTTTGGCTAAGTTACTTATGCATGGTACTGCCCAGTGCATAGCTAACTTGGGAGCGCGATCTCTACTGGAATTGGCGAGTTAGGGTGCTCTCGTACACCTTCCCTGTGGTCTCGCCGGCCGCCTTCATAATCTGCACCACCTTCATCTTCGGCGATGTGCTTGCTCTGGCGATCTCCAATCGCTTGGTCGCCTGAGTTTACATCTGGCGACTTCACCTTCAACTGGGCGATCGCCGGTCCTGGTATGCTGAAGATCGGAACACGCCAACTTAATAACTGGCGACTACACGAACCCCCCCGACTTCCTTCACTTCTGCGAATCTGGCGCCTTGTCAACACGCCTACACTGTAGCTTGGTGCCACGTCATCACTTTCGACTACCAGGACGGTACAAAAATAAACCAAGAAAAGTAGTACTAGGATTTGATGACAAATATGGAAACACAAGACTTGACAAAACTTATAGATTCAGAAAATAAAATGACTCAAACATATTAATATGAACCGAATAAAATTTCAATCAAGACTCAAGCAACCTAAAAAATCAAAAACAGCAACACAATGTATCAAGAATCCTACACAAAATTGAAATAAGATGCTCAAGCACAATTTGAACAAAAACTACCGATTAAAATGAATAGAGAAGCATTCAAATCATATTAAAAACAGAAAAACAGCAAGACAACTTGGAATCAAGATGAACAACTAGGAAATAAGAAGAACTCAAAAAGAAAATTGCAAAGAGATACTCATCTTTGAAGAACCATAGCTCATGATACCAAATGATGGCATTCCTATGAGCTCTTCTTGGATTTTTGTTGATGATGGTGCGGAAGCTTAATGGATGAGAGTGGAACAAGGTCCTCCTAAGAGGTGTTGTGACCTTGAAGGTGCATGACAGGTAGTGAAGGTTGGAGTGGTTCGGCCATCTCCATTTGGGGGTGAAGTTTGAAGACTAAAAACCTAATTCTAGAGAGAATTTGGCAAGGGAGTAATTTGAATGGCACTTGGGCAGCATTTCATTACTCAAAATAGTCTTTCAAATACATGAGCCAAGCCCTCTTATTTATAGTGTTTAGAGGGCTAGAAATTCAAAAGAAAGTGGAGGCAAATTCAAATGAGAAGCATTTGAATTTGGAGCCAATTCCTAGTCACAAGGAAAGTGTGACTTGGTTTCTTTTTTTTGGCACCTCCTAAATCTACACCTACACCTTCTTTTTATGTCACACGGAAGGTGTAACTTAGCTTTATACATTTGTACCTCTTATATTTATATCTACACCTCCCTTTATGTTCTACTAAAAATACTCAAAATTAATTCCAAAAGAAAGACATCCAATGATGCTTAGTTGGCCCATATCTTCTATTTGTTGGGCTTGAGTTGAAGCTTGAACTTGTATTTGGGCTTGGGCTTTTTCTATCATGGGCTTGGGCCTCTTCCATCATCTACTATTAGGTTAAGGGATAATGTTATAGTATTATGGTTAGCGATACTATTTATGTAAGATATTACACAATAAATATAAAAAATGTAACTTAATTTTTTTTTACTAATTACAACAAAATTGTATTTTCTACAACAAAAAAATAAATATAATGTAATTAATTATTTTTCTCGTAATAAATACCATAAAATTGTTTTAATTATTTTTCAAAATAGACCATAAACAAAAATAGCATACAGTACATTATTTAAATTAAAATTTTATTAAAACCATTTAAAAATATCTTGTGTAGAATTTTTACACAAATAAAGAAAATATATAATTGTTTAATTTTTATATATTAAAATACATTTATTGTTGATTTATTTAGTATATCAAATTCATATAAACATGATTTACATAGATATTTCAAGTGGATAGAGATTTTTTCCCTTTGTTTTTGTTAATTAAGAGTATCACCTTTTGGAAGAGGTAACTAATTTCTTGAAAAAATTCTGGTTCCTTTAAAAGAATGACAGTTCTTATAAACACATTCTTAAAGATAAAAATATCTCTCCATTTTTAAATTATAATTTTTTAAACATTTTCCATTATTTGATTATTTTTATTGTTACTATATAAAAGTGTAAGATTTAGAATATTCTCATATAAATTATATCAACTGAATATTAATTGAAATAAGAAATAATTAAACACATAGTCTTTGTTAATGTATAATAAAATTTTATATAAATAAATAATTTATTTATTATTTTTATAATGGACCCAATACTGGACAATTTGTTTTAGACCACAACTAATTTTTTATTAAAACTAATTTTTTAAGGAGGTAATTTTTTAAGTACATATAATTTATTTAAAATAAATAACTTACACTACAAAAGTTTCAAGTTTTACACATTTTATTTTTTATTTTGATCAGATCAACTTTAAACCTAACAAAGTCATTTAAGGCACCATTAAGAAATAAAATCTTAGAAAAGGGAAAAATACGGATGGAACAAAAATGGCTGATTTTATGGAAATTTAGATTTTAAAGTTGCAAAAAAAACTGAAAAAATCAATTCAAATAAACAATACATTTATTAAAAAAAAATCATACCACAAATTATTTAAATACACAATCAGGACTAACACAAAACTGAATAAAACATTAAAGAGATATATTAACTAACAAATAGCTGGATATAAACATAAACAGATCCTTAATATTAAAATTAAATTAAACATTTGATATTTTACATCCATATATGTTAAACAACACAAATTTAACTTTTATTTGTACATGCTTAAATAAATCCAACAAACTTGAAAGCTAAAAAAAATTAAGGACTAACCTGAAAGAAGAAGATTAGGAAGCCTCTAATATTATGAGAGATTATAATTTGATTCTCTGCACCCAACAAGAGTCCCTAAACCCCACCTGTTATTAATAACATTGCAATAATAAAACACACAACTTAGAAAGAAAACACCAATACATATTAAAACCACCAATGCACAAGCACAACATGCATTTTTTTAATGAATTTAATAGAAGAAAAAAAACGAAGCAAAACAACTCCAGTGCCAAAACAACATAACATTAAATTGCTGATTTTATGGAAATTTAGATTTTAAAGTTGCAAAAAACTGAAAAAATCAATTCAAATAAACAATACATTTATTAAAAAAAAATCATACCACAAATTATTTAAATACACAATCAGGACTAACACAAAACTGAATAAAACATTAAAGAGATATATTAACTAACAAATAGTTGGATATAACATAAACATAAACAGATCCTTAATATTAAAATTAAATTAAACATTTGATATTTTACATCCATATATGTTAAACAACACAAATTTAACTTTTATTTGTACATGCTTAAATAAATCCAACAAACTTGAAAGCTAAAAAAAATTAAGGACTAACCTGAAAGAAGAAGATTAGGAAGCCTCTAATATTATGAGAGGTTATAATTTGATTCTCTGCACCCAACAAGAGTCCCTAAACCCCCACCTGTTATTAATAACATTGCAATAATAAAACACACAACTTAGAAAGAAAACACCAATACATATTAAAACCACCAATGCACAAGCACAACATGCATTTTTTTAATGAATTTAATAGAAAAAAAAACGAAGCAAAACAACTCCAGTGCCAAAACAACATAACATTAAATTGCTGATTTTATGGAAATTTAGATTTTAAAGTTGCAAAAAACTAAAAAAATCAATTCAAATAAACAATACATTTATTCAAAAAAAATCATACCACAAATTATTTAAATACACAATCAGGACTAACACAAAACTGAATAAAACATTAAAGAGATATATTAACTAACAAATAGCTGGATATAACATAAACATAAACAGATCCTTAATATTAAAATTAAATTAAACATTTGATATTTTACATCCATATATGTTAAACAACACAAATTTAACTTTTATTTGTACATGCTTAAATAAATCCAACAAACTTGAAAGCTAAAAAAAATTAAGGACTAACTTGAAAGAAGAAGATTAGGAAGCCTCTAATATTATGAGAGGTTATAATTTGATTCTCTGCACCCAACAAGAGTCCCTAAACCCCATTTGTTATTAATAACATTGCAATAATAAAACACACAACTTAGAAAGAAAACACCAATACATATTAAAACCACCATTGCACAAGCACAACATGCATTTTTTTAATGAATTTAATAGGAAAAAAAAACGAAGCAAAACAACTCCAGTGCCAAAACAACATAAAACACAAAGTATATATGAACTAGAATGGAAGGGGATTTTACCGGTAGTCGCTGCAGCTGAACAGAGAGAAGCATCAATTCATCAAAATGGGTAAGGTTCACGGATGTCTCGCGCGTGTAGACAAAGTGAAAGGACAAACTCCTAAGGTGGCCAAGCAAGACAAGAAGAAGAAGCCACAAGGACGTTCTCACAAGCGAATGCAATACAACAGCCGACCGTGGTGGGATTCAGTAAGAAGCGTGGACCAAACTCGTCAGAGAAGTGAGGGGCGTGTGGATGACGAGTTTTTGTAGTTTGCAAAATGTATCACTTGTTTTTATTTTTATTTGATTGATGACTGAAAGTTTGATAGTTAAATAAAAACTAGGATAGAGGCACAAGAAGCTGGACTTGAGAAGGAAGAATTTTGTTCAGAAGAATGCTTATAAACAAACTTCACATGCAAGAGTTCACATAAAAATATTCAATCTTTTTTTTTTATATAAATATGGCACATATGACAGCTGTGATATTCACCCCGTGCCGTGTAAATCACCATGGACCAAGCTTGATGGCATTCCTATGAGCTCTTCTTTGCTTTTTGGTGATGAAACTTGCGGAAGCTTAGTGGAGGAGATGAGCAAGGCCTTCCTAAGAAGTATGGGTGCCTTGAAGGTGCATGAGAGTGGGGAATTGGGGAGGTTCGGCCAACCCCTTTGAAGGTGATGAAGTGAAGATTAAAACCTAGATGCTAGGCAAAGAGTAGTGTATGGCACAAATTTGGCAACATAACAATACTCTATTAAATCTTGAAAATACATGATGTTGGCTCCCCCTTTTATAGGCTAAGGAGGACCATAAAGGTTAACCTAATGATAAGCAAATGCCATCTAAATGAAATGTAAATGACATCACAAGGAAACCATGGCACATGGCCGACCCTAGTGAAGGAATCCTTCTAGAAACGTAGCAAATCTAGGTCAAATCCTCATGGAATCAAGTTTGTGCTATTTACACTACAACTAATACTAAGCTACTCTTGATGGGCCTTCATGTAGCATATACAAATAGCTCTCTCTTCCATCCGTAGCTTGGTCCAAGTCTTCATGGATTCGCTTGGCCATGGACCTAGTAATTGGTCCTAGACGCTCTTCCCTTTGCACTAGACGCTCTCCCTTTTGCACTAGACGCTCTTCATTTGGCTCTAGACGCTCTTGGCTTGGCTCTTTGTCTTTCATGGGAGGTTGAGCTTGGCCCTCTTCCATCATCCCCTCCCCCATGGAAAGGATTTGTCCTCAAATCCACGTCGTCCTTGTCTTCATTGGTACCTACAAATGGAGATAGATCAATTACATTAAAAGTATCATGCACTCCATATTCAAGAGGTAGGTCCAATTTGTAAGCATTGTTGTTGACTCTCTTGAGGACTTGAAAGGGTCCATCACCTCGGGGACTTAGTTTGGACTTCCTTTGAGTGGGAAATCGGTCTTTTCGAAGGTGAAGCCAAACTAAGTCTCCTTCCTCAAAAATTATTTCTCTCTTCCCTTTATTGTTGTATTTTGCATACTTTTCATTTTGTTGTTGTATTTGGATTTTAACCTTCTCATGCATTTTCTTCACAAAATCGGCTTTGGTTACTCCTTCCTTATGCACAAATTCTTGTGGGTTAGGAAGAGGTAACAAATCCATAGGTGTGAGAGGATTGAATCCATATACAACTTGAAAAGGAGAAGCATTAGTAGTCTTGTGGACTACTCTATTGTAAGCAAACTCAATGTGGGGAAGGTACTCATCCCAAGATTTGTGGTTTCCTTTCATGATAGTCCTAAGCATAGTTCCAAGAGATCTATTGACTACTTCGGTTTGGCCATCCGTTTGAGGATGACAAGAAGTTGAAAATTGTAGTCTTGTTCCAAGTTTACCCCAAAGAGTTTTCCAAAAGTGGCTTATGAACTTGGGATCTCTATCGAATACTATACTTCTAGGTATACCATGGAGTCTCACCACTTCTCAGAAGAAGAGTCTAGAAATATTTTGAGCATCGTCTACCTTGTGGCAAGGAATAAAATGGGACATTTTGCTAAAACGGTCCACTACCACAAAGATAGAGTCATGGCCTCTTGCAGTCCTAGGGAGTCCTAAAATGAAGTCCATGCTAATGTCTTCCCAAGGAGCATTTGCAATCGGCAAGGGGGTGTAGAGTCCATGAGGCATTGTTCTAGACTTTGCTTTTAAACATGATATGCATCTAGAGCAATGTCTTTGGACATTCTTTCTCATGTGTGGCCAATAAAATTTTTCTTTTAAAAGATCTAGAGTCTTGTCAACTCCAAAATGGCCCATGAGACCCCCTTCATGTAATTCCTTGACAAGGAGCTTCCTATGTGTGCCTTGGGGAATACAAAGTTTTCCTTCCTTAAAAAGATATCCCTCGGCGACATAGTAACCTCCTTGTGCTCTATGTTGACATTGGGCATAGATGGATGAAATTTCTTGATCTTCTTGATAAAGTTCTCTTATGTGATCAAATCCAAGAATTTGGGCACCTAGTTTTGAAAAGAGCACATGCCTCCTTGAGAGAGCATCCGCCACTATGTTTGTGCTTCCTTTCTTGTATTTGATTACATAAGGAAATTGCTCAAGAAACTCCATCCATTTAGCATGTCTCTTATTGAGCTTGTGCTGGCCCTTTAAATACTTTAAAGACTCGTGATCACTATGGATTACAAATTCTTTGGACATAAGGTAGTGTTCCCAAGTCTTTAGGGCTCGCACAAGAGCATAGAGCTCTTTGTCATAGGTGGGGTAGTTGAGGGTGGCACCATGGATTTTTTCGTTAAAATATGCAATGGGGTGTCCACCTTGCAACAATACCGCACCTATGCTTACTCCCGATGCATCACATTCTATCTCAAAGGTTTTAGAAAAAGTTGGGAGAGCTAGAATTGGTGCATTGGTGAGTTGAGCCTTTAGCCTTTGAAAGGATTGCTTATGCTTATCACTCCAACAAAATGCAACATCTTTTTTGACAAGTTCATTGAGAGGGGAAGCTAAGCTTGAAAATTAGGTACAAAACGTCTATAAAAGCTAGCTAGCCCATGGAAACTTCTTACATTGTTTACACTTTGCGGAGTTGGCCACTCTCGGATGGCTTTGATTTTCTCGGGGTCAACATGCACCCCCCTTTTGTTAACTATGAAACCTAGGAAAACTATGTTATCTACACAAAAGGTGCATTTATCACTATTGGCAAATAAACTATTTTTCCTAAGCACTAGAAGAACTTCCCTAAGGTGACTTAGATGGTCTTCTAGGGTTTTGCTATACACTAAGATATCATCAAAGTAAACTACTACGTATTTACCTATACAATCCCTCAAGGTATGATTCATGAGCCTCATGAATGTACTAGGGGCATTAATGAGGCCAAATGGCATCACCAACCACTCATATAATCTAAACTTGGTCTTAAAAGCAGTTTTCCATTCATCACCCTCTTTGATTCGAATTTGGTGATACCCACTTTTAAGGTCAATTTTGGAAAATATAGTTGACCCATGTAGCTCATCAAGCATGTCATCAAGCCTTGGGATTGTATGCCTATACTTGATGGTGATGTTGTTGATTTCTCTACAATCACAACACATACGCCATTTTCCATCTTTTTTTGGCACCAACAAGACAGGTACAGCACAAGGGCTTAGGCTCTTTTGAACCCAACCCTTCTCCAACAAGTCTTGAACTTGTGACTCTGTCTCCTTGGTTTCCTCGGGGTTAGTTCTATAAGCGAGCCTATTTGGTAGGCTTGCCCCCGGAATGAAGTCAATTTGATGTTCTATACCTCTAATGGGAAGGAGTCCATTGGGTCCCTCATTAGAGAATATATCTTCAAATTCACTCAAAAGATTTTCCACTTGAGGAGGTAGACTCATGGGTTCATTACTTGTGGCAGTGCATGCAAGTGTTCCCTTACAAAAGATCAGGCTAGGTTGTTCAACAAGAAGCAAATTTTCCAAGATGTTTTCAAAAGGCTTTTCTTGTTGAGCAACCTTGTGGAAAGGAACACTCTTCTCCCACGCCATTCTATCCCTAAGGATTTTCTCTTTTTCTAGCGGTCTTTTTTTGTTTGTTTTCCTCATCCCTCTTATGTTTCATTTGTATTTGGTCTTTTACCACTTGAGAATGTGGTAAAGGACTAAGTACAAACTTCCTAAGCTTATGGGTGAAGGAAATCTCGTTAGTGATACCATCATACAAGGTTTTCTTATCAAATTGCCATGGTCTCCCTAATAAGATATGGCAAGCTTCCATAGGTACTACATCACATAAAACCTTGTCTTTGTAGTTTCCTATGGAAAACTTGATTTCCACTTTCTTATCTACACTTAGTTCCCCATTTTCATTGATCCATTGTAGTTTGTAAGGTCTGGGATGAGGAACTACTTGTAGATTGAGCTTATCAACCATCCTAGCACTACAACAATTGCAAATAGATCCATTATCCACAATGAGGGAACATATATTTTCTAAAACATTACATCTTGTATGAAAGATGTTCTCCCTTTGTGTTTCCATGGATGTGCTAGGTTGATTGTTGAGGGTTCTCCTAATCATTAACAATTCTCCCTCTAATGGAGCTACCCTCTCATCCTCTCCCCCTTCCTCTCTCTCACTTGGCTCATCCTCACCACTAGTGTACTCGTCTACACCTTTTAAGAACAAAGATCTTTGGTTCGGGCATTGTGCTTGCACATGCCCTCTCCCAAAGCACTTAAAGCACTTGACGTCCCTAGTTTGGATGGGTGGGGTGTAGGCATCTTTGGCTAAGGGCTTGGTAGTTTCCTTTGGTTTTTCTCTAGATGTGCTACCTTCCCTTTTATAGTCTTTCTTGGGATAAAAGTTGGAGTATGAACCCACCCTTTGACTTGAAGTTTTGCGCAAATTTTGTTGTTGAACTTTAATGCAAAGTTGAACCAAGTCATTCAAGTCTTGGTAGGGAAGAAGTTCAACCCTATCTCTTATCTCAAGAGAGAGGCCACTAAGGAATCTTGCTATGGTGGTGTCCTCTTCTTCTCTAATGGATGCTCTCATCATGTAGAGCTCCATTTTCTGCCTATACTCCTCTACACTCACACTCTTTTGTTGGAGTCTTTGGAGCTTGTCCATTAACTCCCTATGGTAGTAGGAGGGTATATGTCGACGTCTTAGGGCTCCCCTAAGGTCATTCCAATATTCAATGGGAGGTTCCCTATGAAGACGTCTTTCTCTCTCTAGAAAGGTCCACCAATACATGGCATTTCCTTGGGAACTAAGGGTGGCTAAGGGCACCTTTCTTTCTTCACTCACCCTATGGCAAGCAAAGAGTTGCTTTACTTTCATTTCCCAATCTAGGTAAATTTCTACGTTTTTCTTACCATGGAAATGAGGTAGGTCTACCCTAACCTCCCTTGGATTCTCTTGCTCCCTTTGCCTATTTCTTCTAGGGGGTGGTTGGTAGTAATCATTGATTCTAAGGCTTTCCTCCCCTAGAGACTCATTATCTTTGGAATGGGATGCATGAGTGTGTGTTTTTTTGGAATTTTGAGATTTCTCTTCCTTTGCTCTAGTTAGTTCATTGAATTTTGACTCATTCTCCAATTGTCTATTGGAAATTAATTGAATATCCTTGGCAAGTTGTTTCAAAAGGAATTTGATGGATTTCACATCACTTTCCATAGACTTTGAAGAATGAGAAGACATGACTAGAACTTTGTGTATAGAAATGTTTTACTTTGAGAAAAATGAGGGAAGTTAATGAAGATAGTTTTCCAGGTAAGAGAGGTGAGTCACAATGGACTACTTAAATACCAAGTCTTGCCTTAGCCAAAAACTATCCCTCAAGATCTTCACACAAATCTTTCTCTTGGTAAATCAATTAAAACACAATGAGGATGTACAAATCAATTTTTTTTTTTTTGCACAAAAACAATGCAAGCTACCTAGCAAATTATCAAAGCTTTAAACAAGACAAACAAAATCAATTAAGCGTAGCAAACTAAAGGCAATTGATATAATTAAAGCAATTAACAAATGCTAAGCTAGATAGTTTTAAGCTAGTCGGCCCTAGGTGAGGCTTCTTGGACACTTGGAGCCCTTGAAGACACACTCACCGTCTAATTGCGAGATTAAAAAGTAATTAAGAAGAGTTAAATTGCAAAGAAATTAAATGACACTCCCTTTTTTGTTTTTCCAAATGCACTCCCTTTGTTGTTTCTTCTTTGTTGGGTCTTCCAATGTGTGTGGTGTATTTAGAATGTGTTTGTTGCTGCTCCTTGCCTTTGATCCTCTTGGGATTAGGTAATTAAATTCTTTAATCCAGCACCTATTAAGTAAAACTAGACTCCCCTCAAGTCAATTCCCACTCAATCAAGTACCAATTGATAATTAATCCACCACCAAGCTTAGAGGTCAAAGAAATAAAGCAAGAAACAAATTAATTTGAAAAACAGTACCACACAAATAGAATTAAATGTGACACAACTTAGAAAGAGTTCAAATGAAATTAGACAAGCAAATAAAAAGGCACTCAAAGAAAGGATGGCACACAAAAAGAACCTATGGAATAGCACTAGATTTGATTTAAAACCAAAAAACAACACCACTGAAACAAAATGTTGTGGTCTAGAATGCGTGACTTTCATAGATTTATGCTGAGCTGGCTCTTTAATATTTGCTTCTGAAAATTGATACTCAAACAAATCAAGATCTTAACAAATTTTTGGCGTTGGTTTCACTCCAAACGCATGTACCAATTAATTTTTAATAATTCTTTTAAAATCAGTACTCAGAACCGCCAGATGTAGCGTCAGGATTGCACACTTTTTTTGTAATATTTATCTTTTTTTTCTATTTCTTTTTTTCAACTGATTCTTTTTTTGTTCTTTTGCTAACACCTTAATCTAGTGAAATCCAGAGGCTCGGAATTTTCTTATGTTGTATTTAATTTTCATAATCAAAATCAGCCAAAACAGAATGGTGGAAAATAGAGGATTCTGAAAATCTGGAAACAAAAACAGAATGATATACCAACAAAAACACAATGGAAATGGTGTAATGGAATTTGTGTGGATCTAACACATAAATATGAACTCAAACTAAAATTAAAAAGCACCAAAGGATCAAAAGAAAGCAGATTTCAGATAAAGCATTCAAACAAAAACAAGAAACAAATAAACCAAGAAAAGTAGTACTAGGATTTGTTGACAAATATGGAAACACATGACTTAGACAAAACTTATGGATTCTTATGAAAAGACTCAAGAACATCATATGACCCAAATGAAATTTCAAGCAAGACTCAAATACCTAAAAATAAAAACAGCAACACAAAGATATCAAGAATCCTACACAAAATTGAAAATAGATGTTCAAGCACAATTTTGAACAAAACCCACAGATTGAAATGAATAAACAAGCATTCAAATCATATTAAAACACAAAAACAGCAAGACAACTTGGAATAAAGATGAACAACTTGGATAAAGAAGAACTCAAAAAGAAAATTGCAAAGAGATACTCCTCTTTGAAGAACCATAGCTCATGATACCAAATGATGGCATTCCTATGAGCTCTTCTTTGCTTTTTTGGTGATGAAACTTGCGGAAGCTTAGTGGAGGAGAAGAGCAAGGCCTTCCTAAGAAGTATGGGTGCCTTGAAGGTGCAAGAGAGTGGGAAATTGGGGAGGTTCGACCAGCCCCTTTGAAGGTGATGAAGTGAAGATTAAAACCTAGATACTAGGCAAAGAGTAGTGTATGGCACAAATTTGGCAGCATAATAATACTCTATTCAATCTTGAAAATACATGATGTTGGCTCCCCCTTTTATAGGCTAAGGAGGACCATAAAGGTTAACCTAATGATAAGCAAATGCCATCTAAATGAAATCTAAATGACATCACAAGGAAACCATGGCACATGGCCGACCCTAGTGAAGGAATCCTTCTAGAAACGTAGCAAATCTATCAAATCTAGGTCAAATCCTCATGGAATCAAGTTTGTGCTATTTACACTACAACTAATACTAAGCTACTCTTGATGGGCCTTCATGTAGCATATACAAATAGCTCTCTCTTCCATCCGTAGCTTGGTCCAAGTCTTCATGGATTCGCTTGGCCATGGACCTAGTAATTGGTCCTAGGCGCTCTCCCCTTTGCACTAGACGCTCTCCCTTTGCACTAGACGCTCTTCACTTGGCTCTAGACGCTCTTGGCTTGGCTCTTGTCTTTCATGGGAGGTTGAGCTTGGCCCTCTTCCATCAAAGCTCTTGGTCAAGAAAATCTTCACAGACCTTGCATGGGTTATATAAAAAGCTCTGCGTACATGGGTTATATAAAAAGCACTCTGCCCCTAAAACTGAAACCAAATGAATTATAACTTGATACATAAAAATCAATATTTTAACACCATGGGTATGCCTTTTCAGAGAATATGCTTCTGCATGCATGGGTCATCTAAAAAGTATTGTGCTCATTAAACCAAATAAAACATAACATAATACATATATTTTCAGTTTCTAATGAATAATTTAAGTTATAATAAAATTACTTTAAGTGATGGATTGTTTTTAGGAATTTTTTGTATTAAATAAATTAAATATTTAGTATAAAATAAAATGAAAAAAAATTTAGTATAACTTTTTGGTGATGACCATGATCAAACCCAGGTAATATTTTTCAGTTTTAATTAGATATAGTATATTCTTTTCTTTAAAAAAAACTAAATCCAACCACATTTAATAAAATATCTGATTAGAACTTGAAAAATAGGTATCACCTGATTTACTCTAATAACTAATATATAAATGGAAGATTTTATTTAACTATATTTTTTTTAAACTGGTTTATCATTATTTACATAATTTATATTTTATAAAATAATAAACAAACTTAAAACTTCATTAAAATTTATGATGATTTGTTTCTTCATTTTAAATATTTTATATATATATATATATATATATATATATATATTTTAAACATTGTACAATAAATTTTTTAAATACTAATACATTTATATAAAGCATTGTGATACATTCAAATGAGGGTAAATTTGGAAATAAGGGATGCTGACATGACTTTTCCTCTACATCTCTTCATTTTGAAGGGAGAGGATATTTACTGTTCACAGGTATATCCTCTCCTTCACTTCTCCAAACAGCCCTAGATTCAAATAGCTGATATCTCTTCACTTCTTTGTTTGTGAACAGTACATTCATGAAAACAAAGGGGGTAAAGGATGGATACCCCATGATTTTGTGTTAAAGATCATGTCAATGCTTTATAAGAGTCAGAGAAGCCTTTCATTTTAAACATCATGATACATATAGATCTCCTTATCATATGCGAGGTATTGTATTATACATAATTTATTAGAAAAATTAAAAAAACAATTTGTTTCATCTGTCATCTATATAGTATGAGGTTGAAATTTGATTTTGATACTAAGAGGACATTTTCTAGACTTAGACCCATTGGCTTCCATTACTCATTCTCCATCTCATAACCCCACCAAACATCCTCGTATTATTCTTTGCTGACAAAGATTCTTCAATTTTTTATCATATTGTTAGAATCGCTCAACATCCCAATTAAACTCTGTCACTAATTTTTTGTTAGACCAACTAACTCATATTTGTCAATTTCATTATCATTGTTGCTCAAAGTAACCATTTGGGTTGAATTAGCATGACTCGTACCCCTTTGTCATGTTGAAGTCCCATGTCGTATTTTTTTTATCACTAGTTCCATATTATTTGAAGAAAAAGAAAATTTTATCCACATGTTTTCCTATAGTGATAACACACCATTATCAATTAGTGTCGGTGTATAAACACTCTTATACACCACTCTCATATGGTTATTTTTTTTAAAGAGAAATAATACTTTGAAAATGCTAAGAATTGTATAAATTTTTCCTTAAACAAGAGTGCATATTTCTGTCATAGTTCCCACTGTCTTCGACATCTTCCTTAAGGAGGCTCTAGGCTTATCGCCATCACGAGACTCAACAGGTACAGCGGTAGTGTGGGTAGAACAGAGAAGAAAAAGACACAATGAATATAATAACTATAATACCAATGATGACATGGTGTAGCATGGGGGATATTGTAGTCTTTTCATTGTTACATAGAGATGCATGTAATCATCATGACTCTGTACAAAGTAAAAGTCTTTTCCTTTTCCACTTCTAAACTTACTTCATTCCACACATCTGGCTTATGATAGACAATTTCTCCTTTCAAACTCTTTTTGTTCTTTTAGGAAACAAAGAATGTAATTAGTAAAAAAATCTCATGGAAATATATAAAATTAACTTTTCTAAATTTTAAATAAAAATTTATTAAAACATATCATGTTTTCATAAATTATCTAATGTGAATGAATTTAAATTTTTGATAAAAAATTAATATGAAAAATTTACTATTTTAATACGATTTCGTCACTAAATTATTATAATAAACAAATTAAAAATATATTATGAAAATGGATAACTCATGAGTTTATTTTTTTATTGTATTGAAGTGGTGTTTTCTATATATAATTCTTTCTATTTTTCTTACTTTTATGTTAAATTCGTATTTTAATAGATTGTATTTATTATTTTTTCATTCTTAAACTTGATTTTTTTATTATAATAATTTATAAAAATTATGTATGGAAATTGTACTGGATAAAGTGCTCGGTGTTTAGTAGTTGGAGTTCGGTACATGGGGTGAGTATGTCAACTTAACTATTGGGCCTAGGGTACGAGTCATGAGTTTGACCCAAGTTGTTGGTAAGCCCGTTGTGGCATAATTAAAGTGGTACAGGTCAACTGACGAGGAGGTCAACCGGAAAGAACATTTGGCACCAACCGTGGGGCTTGATAAAACTTGATCCCATCCACAATTAAGTGTAAGTTTTCCAGCAGTATGAGGAACACTAGGCAAGCACCACTAGGATCACTAGGATCCGAAGGAAGAGATGCCCCCACCCTACAACAACTTATGGATACCGTGAAAGCTCTCCAAGAGGCCAACAAGCAGTACATGCGAGAGTATGGTGTGGGTCCAACAACAAACTAGAGCCGAGAAGAAAAGGCTGTTGGTCGAAGCCAAAGCCGAGCAAGAGAGGTTGATGGCAGAGGCAGTGGCTGAAGCGATGGCATAGGTTAAAGCTGCACAGGAAAAGCTTATTGCGGAAGCTCGAGCTGAGCTGTTGTTCATGCAAGATCAACTAATGGTGGAGATAGATGCTTTGCGAGCAAACAATGAGGAATTGCGCAAGAATCTACAACAACTTGATCAACGTTCTACAACGGAGCAAGGTCCGAGCATACAACCAAGAGCTCGTCCCAAGTCATTCTCGTAGGTGATCATGGATACTCTCATACCAGCGAACCACATAACACCTAAGATTGTTTTCACAGGAGTAGAAGACCCTGAAAACCATTTTACGGCGTTCAACACCCATATGATAATATCTAGAGGAACAGACGTTGTCCATTGCAAAATGTTCATGGTTACATTCACGGGTATAACCCTACAATGGTTTAATGGCCTTCCTAATGGCCATATCACCTCTTTCGACCAGTTTTTCGAGTTGTTCAGGGAACAATTCATTGTCAACCAGGCTCAACCACTAGTCTCATTTCATCTCTTCAACGTGAAGCAGAGGCAAGGTGAGTCTCTGAAAAATTATTTGAACAGGTTCTGGGCATTCACAGGTTCTGGGCATTCACAGTGTAGGGACTCATGGAAGGACCATTTAGTGACTCGCTGATCAGGAACCCAACAATGACCTTTGCTGAGATACGACATCGGGTTGTCACTCACATCAACACGAAGAAAGCAGTTTCTGTGAAGCATAGAAACACATATCTAAGACAGTTCAAGCCCAAGGAGAGTAGTCGAGCCCGACCTCTGAGGGTCAATGAAGCCATGAATAAGAAGAGGACAGACGCGAGGCGAGCACCCTACTCAGCTAGGAAAACCGCGTCCAAGGAAAAAGCACGGGAAGATTTGGCATTTCGATCCAAGTTCCGAATGACCTATATGGAGTTGCTGAGTATACCTGGGGTCGTGGAAAATTGAAATTTCCCTAGAAGTTTGATAAGAATTTAGGGCAACGAAAAGATACCTGGTGTGAATTCCACAAAGGATTTGGGCACGACGTGGAGCGATGTATAGCTCTGGGCTATCAAATGGCAGGTTTAGTAAAGGACAAATTCTTGAAAGAATATCAGGAAGAGAACTGGAAGGGACAAAGCAAGAGGTTGCTCATGGGGAGCAAGTGCATGAGGTACCAGTCCATGTTGAGCTGAACACCATCTCAAGAGGATTCTCGGGAGGGGGGTGCACTACCTCCAAGCGTAAGAAATACACGAAGGATATGATGGCAGTAGAGGGAAGGAGACTTGGCCAACCAGCAGAGCCCGCCCTCTGCTTTACGAGCTCTGATTTGGAAGGCGTGGTCCCACATGAAGATGATCCGGTGGTGATATCCATCATCACCGTTGGAAGGAGGGTACACTGAGTTCTCATCGACCAAGGGAGCTCAGCTGATGTGATGTTTTGGCTAACATTCAATAATTTGCAGTTGTCACCTGACTAGTTAAGGCTGTATGATGGTTGCTTGTTTGGCTTTGCGGGAGATTAGGTGTTGGTACGTGGACATGTTGAGTTGAGGACGACTTTTACATATGGCACCTCAGCTCGCACGATCAACATAAGGTATATAGTAGTTAATGTTGTCTCGACCTATAATTTTCTTATGGGAAAACCCTCTTTGAACATGCTAGGTGCGATGGCCTCAACGAGGCACATGAAGATGAAGTTGTCCTCCCTTGATGGAGGGGTGATCACCATCAAGTCTAATCAGAAAAGTGACGAGGAAGTGCTATGAGAGCAGCCTAAAGAGCAGAAGAGGACTGTACTCAGTCACTGTTCTGGCAAGAGAGTCAGAGGAGATCATGCAAGCTGAAGTCGCGAGCGAGAGGCGACCTAGACCTGCTGGTGATATTCAGGAAAGAGAAATAGGAGGCAAGAATTTCAAGCTTGGCACGTCGCTATGTCAAGAGTTGCAAGACAAGATACGCAAGGTAGTAACGAAGCACATGATTCGCTTGGTCATCCACAGACATGCTTGGGATAGACCCCGATTTCTTTTGTCATAGGCTCACTATGGATGAGAAGGTTAGACCAGTAGTGCAAAGAAGGAGGAAGTTTAATGAGGAGAGACGCCTAATCATCATAGAAGAAACACAAAAGCTTATGAAGAAACGAGGAGATTCAGTACCTTGAGTGGTTGGCAAACATAGTGTTGGTGCAAAAGGCTAATGGGAAGTGGAGGATGTGCGTCGACTTCACTAACCTGAACAAGATTTGTCCCAAGGACTCTTATCCACTACCCAACATAGACTCCTTGGTGGATAGTGCCTTAGGTTGTCGATTGTTGAGTTTCCTATACGTGTTCTTGGGTACGATCAGATCTGTATGCACCCCCAACATGAGAGCAAGATCGCCTTCATGACCGAACTCTCCAGCTATTGTTACAAGGTCATGCCCTTTGGCCTCAAGAATGTGGACGCCACCTATCAAAGGTTGATGGATAGAATCCTCGACCCAATGATTGGGTGGAATGTATAGGCGTATGTGGACGACATGGTCGTCACTTCAGAAGAAAAGGATCAATACATTGCTGATTTGGAAGAGCTGTTTAACACGATAGCCAAGTACAATTTGAAGTTGAACCCAAAAAAATATGTGTTTGGGGTGGAAGCAGGGAAGTTCCTTGGGTTTTTTCTCACTGAATGGGGCATAGAAGCGAACCCGGAGAAGTGTGCAGCAATCATAGAGATGAGAACCCTGCTAGTGTAAAGGAGGTACAACAACTAACTGGGTGCATGACTGCCTTGTCTAGATTCTTATCAGCTAGTAGAGATAATGGGTACCCTTATTTTCAATGCTTGAAGAAGAATAACCGTTTTGTATGGACTCGCGAGTGTGAAGAAGCCTTTGCCAGATTGAAGGAGTACCTAGCCAGCTCGCTTGTCCTTTGTAAGCCGCTGCCAGGTACTCCCCTTCGTCTTTACTTTACAGTCATTGATCGAGAAATCAGCTCGGTCATTGTGCAAGAGCAGGATAGGGTCCAAAATCCTGTCTACTTCGTGAGCAAGGTGTTGAAAGGGCCAAAAAACACGGTATCAAGCTATAAAAAAAGCTGCCTTGGCAGTGGTATTCACAGCTCAACAAATTTTCCACTACTTCCAGAGTTTTACTGTAATAGTGATGACCGATTTGCCCATCCGCAAGGTCCTTCAGAAGCCCGACATAGCAGGTCGGATGGTTCATTGGGTAGTTGAGTTGTTAGAGTTTGACGTGCAGTACGAACCCCAAGGGCCCATCAAGGGTCAGGTGTATGCTGATTTCGTGGCAGAACTATCATCTGAGGGTACCCAGCCAGATGGTGATCACTTCCAGTGGGTCCTTTCAGTGGATGGGTCTTTTAACCAACAAGGGAGCGGTGTTGGGGTCATACTAGAAGGACTGAGTGGATTGTTAATCGAATAGGCCCTAAGGTTAGCCTTCAAGGTCAGCAACAATCAAGCTGAATACGAAGCCTTGATAGCTGGGATGTTGTTAGCTAAAGAGTTGGGTGCTCGATGCTTGTTGGCGAAGAGTGACTTGTTGTCGGTTACTGGGCAGGTCACAGGTGAGTACCAGGCAAAAGACCCACAGTTAGCCTTGTACTTCAGGTATGTAGTGTTTCTGAAAGCAACTTTCTCCATGTTTGAGCTGGTACATGTCCCAAGAGAACAAAATTCCCGAGCAGACTTTTTGTCCAAGTTGGCAAGCTTAGGAAAGGGAGGTTGACAGAGGTCAGTCATTCAGGAGACCTTGAAGTTGCCTAGGACCACTGTAGAGGGGACAACAGAGGTCAACAACGTAAAGATTGTGGCAGTGAGCTAGGGACAAGAGAGGATACATCGGTCGTTGACACAGGAGACCTTGAAGGTGCCCAAACTAACCACCTATGGCATGACAAGAGAAGAGTCTTTGGAGATCCTGTTGGTCAATGCTGTGGAGACTTGGATGACATTGTATTAACGCTACCTTGCTAATGGTTTTCTCCCGACAAAGCCTATAGAGGCATAGGCAATTAAGAGGAATGCAGGGAAGTACACCCCTGTGGATGGAAACTTATTTTGTCATGGTTAAACCCATCCCATCCTCACTTGTGTAAGTGGGGATTAGTGTACCCGCATCATGGTAGAACTCCATGAGGGCATTTGTAGGAGTCATGTGGGAGGAAGAGCTCTCTCGTTAAAGACCGTTTGAGTTGGGTATTATTGGCTAACTATGAAGGAGGATAGTTTGAGACATGCACAGCGATGCGAATAGTGTCGGAAGCATGCTGATTGGCATCATGCACCACCTGAGGAGTTGCGGTCAATATATAGCCCATGGCCTTTCCATACTTAGGGAATAGACATCTTGGGTCCTTTCCCTTTGGCAATTCGTCAGATGAAGTACCTCGTGGTAGCCATAGAGTATTTCACAAAGTGGATAGAGACTGAGCCAGTTGCACAAATAACTGCCCACAAGGTGCAACACTTTGTGTGGAAAAGCATTGTTTGCCGTTTTGGGATCCCTAGACACTTGGTATCCCTAGACACTTGGTATCTGATAATGGTACCTAGTTTGTAAGTCATCAATTATGCAAGCTATGCACAGAGCTCGGCATCAAACAGGTATTTGCCTTTGTGGAGCACCCTTAGATGAACGACTAGGTTGAGTCTACCAACAGAGTCTTGCTCAGAGGTTTGAAGAGGATATTGGATAAGGCTAAGGGGACCTAGTCAGAGGAGGTTCCTCGAATTTTGTAGGCTTATCACACTACTCCTCAGTCAACAACCAAGGTGACGCCCTTTAGTTTGGTATATGGGTCAGACGCCATGATACTAGTAGAGATCCAATAAAGCTCGCCTCGGTTCCAGAACTTTGTTATAGAGGAGTCTAATGAAGGAAGGAAGATGAACCTAGATCTGCTAGACAAAGTGTGCGAACAAGCTCGCATGAATTCTGAAGCTTTAAAGAGAATGGTGAAGTTGAAGCAAAATACCAAACTAAGGCCTCATTAGTTCCGAGTTTCTGACTTGGTGATGCAAAAGGCTCACCCCTATCAGTTGGAGAATAAGTTGTCTCCAAAATGGACTGACCCATTCTGCATGGTGGAAGTGCTCGGGAAATGAGCCTACAGGCTCGAAACCCTTGAGTGGGGAGCTATACCTCGAACATGGAATAGGGCGAACCTTCAATTTTATTTCAGTTAAGATATTTTGTTAATGCTTTCTTTGTGAACGATGTAGTAATTAAGGGGACACTCATTTTTCCTTACGAGGGTTTTTTAACGTGGTCACCCAATGGAAAATTGTTCTTATGCATTAAAAATTTTTGTTTGTTAGCACACGATAATACGACTTACCGGTGAGATTATTCGAGTAAGCCCCATGTGTGTGTAACTGATTTATGTAGTGCCTGGCGAGGCAACCTTTTCTTTGTAAGATTCCAAGTCTAGGTGTTTTGAAGTTCATTGCGATTCATATGGGGCGACCTTTGCTCAGTAAGATTCTGAGTTCAGGTGCTCTGAATCTTTATTAGTTGTAACTAAGATTTTTTTGCTAGAAGGAGATAAGACGACCTCTCTCGGTTAGAATACCTGAGTAGGCGCTCGGTGAGAAAATTGGTCATCTATAAGCATGTAATACGACCTACCTCGGCGTTGGTAAGACCACCCGAGCTCAGGCGCTCTACAGATGAATGTTGAGACTAAGACTGTCTAAGAAGTTGGGGTAGTCTTTCGAGAGGGTGATCACCGTGTTCGAGTTCTTGTAAGGTAGTATGATGTGAGTTGATTTTAGATGTTTCCATTTATGGTGACACTTTTACTTAAGATTAGGATTTTAACAATTAATGGTGAGGACCAAAGGAAGATTCCCACTGGACACGAACTTAACCAAGTGGTTAAGTAACTGTGAAGGTTCACTTCACAAAGGCAAAAATGAAAAACAAGATTTGGTGAGGATGAGATGCAATTGCGGAATTGAAAATGGGCACAAGGTTAACATCAATGGTGGTCATGGCCTCCTAAATGATGCACCATACTCATGATTATGAGCGAAACCGTATAGCAACAAAGAATAGAAACTAAGAGACAAACACGTGAAATGGAATGGAGAAATGGATGGAAAATGGAATGAGAAAACTTATGATGGTGGGTGAGAAATGTCACACCACTTGGAGTGTGATATGCTCCAAGATTAGTGTGTTGGTTGCCACTTGAGATCTTCCCAAATCACTCAAGATAAGACCTCAAACCTAAGAGGACATAAGCCTCACTAAGAGCTCACACAATTTGTGCAAAGTTTTTTTACTTCATTCAAATTCAACTTGTAAAATACAATGAGGTAAACCTCCTATTTATAGGTGAATGAGCCTTGGAGAGCAAGCATGAAGGGTAGGATGGGAAACACTAAAAAAAGGGGCATCCTCAGGGTTAGACTAAGTCAAACCCGCACCCTAGGCTTGTCCTTCTAGAAACTAGGTCAAATTGCCTTCATAAAGGGTTAGAAACAAGCTAAAGTGATAACTACACCCCTATTATGCTAAAGACACCTTATTCTAGCCTATCTTTGCTATTTTGACCCCTAAATTGAGCCCAAATTATTTACAAGCATATTCTATTTTTTAAGAATATCAAAAGGAAGAAATTTTAATATTCAGGTTTATAGCTTCTTCTTCTTTTGTTGATTCTTTCTTGAGGCTTAGTGGGGTCTGACTTTGTATCTTGAGATGACTGACCCTTTTGGGAAGTGCTTGTTGTGTCCTTAGTTATCTTTCGGTTTGTATCATACTAATATGCCACATAAGTGATTGTTTAAGAGTTGACTTGGTGTGTAAGCCAACACCCGAGCTAGATGCACTAAACAAAGGTAATTGTTTAAGAGTTGACTTGGTGTGTAAGCCAACACCCGAGTTAGATGCTCTAAACAAAGGTAATTGTTTGAGAGTTGACTTGGTGTGTAAGCCAACACCCGAGTTAGATGCTCTAAACAAAGGTAATTGTTTAAGAGTTGACTTGGTGTGTAAGACAACACCCAAGATAGATGCTCTAAGCAAAGGTAATTTTTTAAGAGTTGACTTGGTGTGTAAGCCAATACCCAAGTTAGATGCTCTAAGCCAAGGTAATTTTTTAAGAGTTGACTTGGTGGGTAAGCCAACACCCGAGTTAAGCGCTCTGAGATTACAAATGAATCATTCTTAATGTAGAGGGAAAAGACCAAGCTTTGAGAGGGGACGATCCTCTAAGTACAGGAGGACTTATTTAGCAAGGTCAAATTATATGATCCCTACTTAAGTAGTTAAAGAGAACTCAGGCAAGTCAAAAGCCTCTTTGCGGCCAGAGGGTATGATTCATCCAGAGGTTAACTTTTCAAGAGTGTTGTGATTTTTCATACTTGATTAATGCATTAAGCTTACTATTGTTTTAGTGGTTTTAGCTTAAGTAGGCTACCATAAGTGTTAAATTGGTATGCTATCATTAGATGTTAAGTTTATTCTAATCGCGTTTCACTAAGATAAGCAACGAGACATGCATTTGATGCGCTAGTAGAAATCTGTTAAGTAAAAAAGCTAGCATAGAAAGTTGTGGTAAATATGCATAAATAGAAAGTGCATACAAGTTAAAAAATGCATATGATGTCCAAAGTATTCTAAATGGTGGTAAATTACAAAGTAAAGTGGAGAGTAAGGTTACTCCTCCACAAGTTGGCCATTGACCACGGTTTTTGCCAAGCCAAGTTCAGAAAAGTCTATGGTTGAATGAAGACCTGAATCTTGTTCTACAGTTGCCTCAAACCCCATTAGGAAGGATTGAGCAACATCTTGCTTGCAAGCTTCAACTTTCTTAGTGAACTTTTCATTCTAGCTGGACAACTCCTCCTTAAGCTTTGCAACTTCGGCCAAGAACTTCTCTTTCTCTGCTACAGCCGTCTTTGTTGTGGCAGCTAAGTGTTTCTTCGTTTCTTTTTTAGAAGTCTTGGAGAGTTGGAGCTCCTTTTGCAGCCTTTCTACCTCTTTGTGAAGCTTGGAGGTCTCTCGAACTCGTATGTCCTCTGCTACCACCCTGTCTTTTAGCTTGGAAATAGCTAAGCAGCTGGTTGCAAGGGCTTGACCAAACAGCCTCATGGCCTCACGAAATAAGTGGCTTTCATCATGGGCCATGAGCTTCTCCTTCTCTTTGATGGGCAGTAAATTCTCTTCAAGGTAGGAGGAGGTATCCAGGTTGGGGTCCCATAGGTTTGGCTTCTTCGAGCTCTCTGCTTCGCACTCCTGGACATCTACCACCTCCAAAGGGGTAACCTGGACTTCAGATGGAGCAACATGATGAGAAGGAACCCGCCCAACTGAATATGAGTGCTCGGTGGGAGTTGCCAAGATCTTCCTTTTCCTCATGAAAACCATCCCTGAGGTTATTTCTTCTTTGTTAGTAGGGGTTGGAGTAGTGAAGAGAGCTTTCATTTTTTATTCCTTAGGCGCATTGGAAGTCGCCTTCATCCTTTTGGCCATCTCTACTAGCTCTTTCTTGTTAAATTGTGATAGCATGCTCTCTACAAAGAAACAAAGGTGAACGGTTAGCTCAGGTATGAAAGCTTGTCTCATCGGGGCCAGGGAATGGGAAGTACCGGTAGAGTTTGGGTGAAACTTCTTTGCTTATGAGGCGAACGGTATCGAAGACCACCTTCAGGTTGGAGAAGAACTTGCAGATCTCCTGGTCAGGAGTCGGCAGATCTTCTAAGCCCCGAGCACCTTGGAAGCGTGGTTTCTCAGTCCAGTACAAGGAAAACCCATCCAGAAAGGTTTGATTCCACTTGTTGCCACAAAGTTTCAAGAATTTTTCTTTGAAGATTTTGTATGAGGATTGAAAAAGGAAAAGCAAACCAGATACACCGTTGAAAGAAACCCACGGTTAGCGGCTTAGGCGTTTGGCCTTAAAAAAGTATAAAAAGACTTCCACAGATGGCGAAAGGCTGAACTAGGAGCAAAGGATGGACAAGGCACGAATGAGTGCCCAACTATTTGGGTGTAGCTGGGCAGGTGCCACGTTCAACTCGGTTAAAAGTTCTTTTTCAAAAATGGTCAAGGGAAGTCGCAAAAGGAAGTTTTTGAAAACAGTGGCATAGAAGAAGCAAAAGGGACCATTTGGGTCCGAGGATTCATCGCAACAAACTGGCTCATCCTCCCCACAAGGAACTATTCGCACTCTATCATTATCTTTACCAAGTCGGCATTTCTTTTTCCTAAGGGCTACAATACTCTTAGAGGAGGTGTAATCAGAGACTTCTCCTAAAAGGTTTTGGGGTGCCCAAGGATACAAAGTTTTATAATCCATTTGAAGAAGTAGCAGAACAAAATCTAAAACACAAGTGTAAACAGAATATAAGAACGAGTCCAAGCCAGGCAGAGCAAACAAGTTACAGGCAAAATGTGTGTGTATGTTTTAGGTTGTACCATGCAAACAATAGATAATCAAGCATCATCAATAGAGAAGATGAAAAAAAAAATGAAATCCCAGCTCAGGCAGTACAATAATGGATGCTCAGATGGATGATCAGGTAGGATAATGGATGAGATGAATGCGCAACGATAGGGATGTGTAAAGAAAAATACCTGTTGTGGTCGAAAAGAGGAAGCTTTGAAGGTGAGAAGACTGAGAATGCGAAAGTTTGATACGCACGTAGAAGAGAAAGTGATACAACTCAAGTAGCTACAAAGATGACCAAGGAAGCAAAAGACAAAGCACATGGTGAACTATTATCTCAACGACCAATTCATAAACCTACCAAGGATCACATGGACCTCACCAGAGGAGTTGAGCATAAACCATCACACCAACTATTCTTCCTTTTGGTCTTCTTATAAGATACGAATATGTTGTAAATAATTGGGCTCACGTTAGGGGTCCAAATAGAAAATATAGGCTAGAATAAGGTACCTTTAGCATAATAGGGGGTGTGGGTAGCATTTTAGCTTGTTCCTAGCCCTTTTGGAAGGCATTTTGACATAGTTTCTAGAAGAACAAGCCTAGGATGCGGGTTTGACTTAGTCAAACCCTAAGGCTGCCCATTTTTTCCCTTTTCCCATCCTACCCCTTTAGCTTATTCTCCAAGGCTCCTTCACCTATAAATAGGAGGCCTACCTAGTGTATTTTTCAAGTTGAAATTAATAGAAGAAGAGTTACTCTGCACAAATTGTGTGAGGTGTTAGTGAGGTTTGAATTCTTCTTAGCATTTAGGTCTTATCTTGTGAGTATTGAGAGCTCTCAAGTGACGGCTATCATCACTTATCTTAGAAGCCAATCACACTCCAAGTGGCATGTTCCACTTCTCAAATTCATCACATAAGCTTTCTCCTTCCTTCATCTATTCTTCCATTGTCATTCCATTTTTACTCTTTGTATCATGTTCTTGTTTGGTTTTCCTTGTTTCCATTCTGCAATTCTATTTGGTTTCCTTTCCTTTTTCTTTAATTTCGCACTATCTAACATCATTTTCACCTTATAATTGTCTTTTCCTTTTGCTCTTGTGAAGTGAATTTTCACACTTACATAACTACTTGGTTAAGTTTGTGTCCAGTGGGGATCTTCTTAGAGTTCTCACCATATTCTTGCTTAAAATCTCAATCTAAGTAAAATGTCACACCAAAAATGAACAATCTTAAAATCAATTCACATTAGAAAGGTTTTTGAGTTCACGTAGAAATGAAACAAAGAGGGTGGAACGAACGTGTATGCGAAGATGGAATTTGAAACGGTAGGGTTATCTCGCCGTTGATATTGTGCCACGTGTATGCTTGAGATTGAGCATGGCAAAACGTCACCTCAGAAACGCTTTGTGCGTCGTGCCACACCTACCCACTGAGAAACCGTCACATCAGCTACCACCGCACTCGGAAGTCTCATCGCTTAGCCAAGCTCAGCTCAAGACCGGGGGGCTTGTGTACTGGCCAAAATGCTCAGTAGTTGGAGCTCGCTACGTGAGGTGAGTAGGTTAGCTCGACTATTGGACCCAGGGTACGGGTCATGAGTTTGACCCAAGTTGTTGGTAAACCCGTTGTGGCATAATTAAAGTAATCTTTTTATACGACAGTATAAGACGACTTGTAAAGGGTTTTTTTTAACCTAGGGGTACACTTGGTATATGTGGTGCCTAGGTCAAGTAAATGTTTCTCTTAACTTAAGTACATGTGTTCTAGGGCACATATTGGTTAAGTTGCATGCATGATAAAAGATAACGTTGCACCATGAGTAGTATGCCCACGTGAGCAAAATATCCCCCTGATTTTGGCGCATAAGTTGTTGTTCTGCCGGTAGGTGGTTGTTATGTTATTATTTAATGCTCTCCTTAGAGATAAGATTCTTTTCTGTTGCAGTACCTTGAGAGAAGGAGCCTATAAACATAATGTTTTCCTATTCAGTATGCTTTCAGTTGAGATTAGATTCACATGAAAGAAAGTTGATACAAGAGATAAGCTATAAAAGGGGTTGGAGACCTCAGGTAAAGATACGTTGTTTTTGAGACTGGAATTGAATACTTCTTACTTTCTAGTAAGCCCTTACTGACTTGATCATCGAAGTACAATCAAGAGGTAGGACCCCTCTGTTTCAACAGAGTCGCGTTCCAGTTCAACCAGACGTAGAACATATTCCAAAAGAGACAAATCGGGGCTAGACCTTATCGCCAAGGTCAACCGACGAGTAGGTCAACCGGTAAGAACAGAAAGTACAATATCTTTTCTTAATTTTTTATTTTTAATATTTTATTATCTTATTAAAAGAAAAAAAAATTGTCAATAATTTATGGAAGGAAACACAACTTTCTCTTAATTTTTTAATATTTTATTTGCTTTATTACGTTATTCAGTACGATTTTTTAAAAATAATTTATTAAAGTTGTATCTGAAAAATACGATTTTTTGAAATATTTTATTATATTATTAATATTTATTTAATTGAAACAGCGAAATCATAGCTTATGGTTGATTGAAACTGAGACCGCAGGATTAACGAAACTGGCACGATCAAGAGAAAGAGAAAAAGACAAAAAAGGATGGATGATGAAAGAGCAACCCATAATAAAATATTAAAATATTTTATTAAAAAATAAAATTTACTTCTATGAATTATTAACAAAAATCATACTTTCTAATAACATAATAAAGCAAATAAAAAATTAAAAAAAATGCAGTATTATGCACAACTTCCATAAATTAATAACAAATTTATTTTCTGCTTTTTTATAATAAAGTATATAAAATATTAAAAAAAATAAGTGAAATTCTGTAAATTATTAAAAAGTTGAGTGCTTAGAAATAAAAAAGAAATAATATTTTTTAAATAGAACTTTAATAAAAAATAATTTTTTTTATAAAACTATCATGTTAGATGTTATTATAAATTTAAAATTTCAATTAAACTGATATTTCAAAATTCAATAATTATTTGTTATCACGTAAACTATAGCATAAAAAAACACAAGAAATAAAATTATTTAGGAATCTACCAAACTCATACAGAGAAACTTAAAAATAGACAATTCCAAATATGAGAAATTGAAACCTATTATGAAAAAAAAATCTAGATTAATAAATAGTATAAATTATAGAATTTGAAATCTAACTTATTCTTAATCTTAAAATTTGTAAGCTCATATCCTCACAAGTTTTCATGTATTTTCTTAGTTTTCATGTATTTTCTTAGGGTGATGGAGGTTGAGGGTGAGGGTAAATGGGTGTCACCCTTGTTTGTTTTTATGAGAAGGAGAGGTGAGAGTGAGTGGAAAGTTGATGGTATTTAGAATCTTCTCGTAATTGAAGAGAAATGAGAGTGGAATGAGGTGAAAAGACCATGATAACCTTACTTTTTCATACAATAATATTAATAATAGAAATTATTATTAATAATAATTATATATATATATATATAACATAACATAATTTAAAGAATCATACGTAATATTAAAGTTATCTAAATAAATTAATTTAAGTAACAAAATTAATTTAAATTAATAAAATGAAAAATAATAAAATTATAATTACATTTAAAATTATATTTAATTATTTCTTTGAATTTTTAATTTTTTTTTTTATTTATAAATGAAACTTTAAATTATTTTAATTAACTAAAATATGTACAAAATTAATAATATTTTTTATATATAGGGGTAAATTTGTCTCTTGAATCAAATTCTCATGCAAAGATCATTATTTCTTTCGAAAAACTCGATCCCCTGCCAAATCGTACTCTCCACAACCACCGTTAGATCTCGCAGATCCTTTGTCTTAGTTTTCATGTATTTTCTTAGTTTTCATGTATTTTCTTAGGGTGATGGAGGTTGAGGGTGAGGGTAAATGGGTGTCACCCTTGTTTGTTTTTATGAGAAGGAGAGGTGAGAGTGAGTGGAAAGTTGATGGTATTTAGAATCTTCTCGTAATTGAAGAGAAATGAGAGTGGAATGAGGTGAAAAGACCATGATAACCTTACTTTTTCATACAATAATATTAATAATAGAAATTATTATTAATAATAATTATATATATATATATAACATAACATAATTTAAAGAATCATACGTAATATTAAAGTTATCTAAATAAATTAATTTAAGTAACAAAATTAATTTAAATTAATAAAATGAAAAATAATAAAATTATAATTACATTTAAAATTATATTTAATTATTTCTTTGAATTTTTAATTTTTTTTTTATTTATAAATGAAACTTTAAATTATTTTAATTAACTAAAATATGTACAAAATTAATAATATTTTTTATATATAGGGGTAAATTTGTCTCTTGAATCAAATTCTCATGCAAAGATCATTATTTCTTTCGAAAAACTCGATCCCCTGCCAAATCGTACTCTCCACAACCACCGTTAGATCTCGCAGATCCTTTGGTTGATATCGAATCCAACTGTCACAAGCAATCGCGTCCGAATTCACCCCGAAGAGGAGAAGAGAGCGAAGGTTAGGGTTGTTGTCCAGGAGGATTCCTCCACCGCAGCGGTCGACGAGGACTAGCTTCGCTACTCTCTTCGGTGGTGCAAAAAACAACATTTGCGAGAGAAGACGTTGTTGAGGTTCATCTCGGAGATTGACGACGAGTGCATGTCGATCACCGCGCCCAACGAGGATAGGGTATTTCAGAATCTCCACGTTAATATAAATAATAAAAACTATTTATTATTTATATTAATTATAAAATCTTATATTTTTAAGACACAAATAAATAAGATAATAGTAAAAAAAAATTAAATGTTCAAAATAACATATTATTAATAATTATACAAAAACTCTTATAAAATAAAGTTTGTATGCGGGGTTAAAAATAAAGTTTGTATGCGGGGTTAAGACAGTTAGGAGTAATGTTATACAGTTAAGAGTAATGTTATATAATAAACGGGAAATCATGTTGTTTCATCTAAAATCTAAAGAAGAAAATATGGTAGTAGTGTTATACAGTAATGTTATATAATGAACGGAAATCATGTACTAAAAAAATGCATGACTTCTTCTGGAGAATTGACAGGTTACTTTCTTTTAATTGATTGGAGATTTCACATTTTTTTTACTATGAATCATCGCCCTTTCTTTTCTTGTATCATAAATCCTTGCCTTTTATTTTTCTTTACTAGGAGTCCTATCCCTTTCTCATAATTAATTAATTTGGTAAGCTTGCTAAATTTGTCAAAAGATTGAAATCCTAGAAGGTCTGAAGATAGTTGTATGAGATCAGATACAAAAATTATGGACTAAGCTTATTAAAAAAAGTATATTTTAATATTTTTTTAAGTAAAATATATTAGAGATTTTCAATCAATTACTATATACAATTAATTTTAATTTATGAACAGAGTAATTTTAATTTTTTTTTAAATTTTAATAAAAAAATATGATTTTTTTTTTATATTTATCATTTATATATATTATATTTAATATTAAAATTTAATTAAATAAATATGAGTAAGACACATAAATTATCTAAGTGATATATTTTAAAAAACATAACCTAGCAGTTATATATAGTAAATTGTCATGTAATTTATAAATGTCATGCAATGTGGTAAATTTACAAATGTCATGCAATATGGTAAATTTACAAATGTCATGCAATATGATAAATTTATAAATGTCATACAATTTACATAGTCAACATAATAGTCAACATTGAATTTGGTATCTTAAAAAATTTAATAATAAATAAATTTGATATATATATATATATAATTAAAAAGTTATCAACACCACTCTTTAAGTATATTATTGATTTTTAATTTATTCAGACAAATTTGTTAGTATAAAAAATACTATATAGTATATTTATTATTAAAAATTAGTATAAAGATATTATATCTATATTAAAATTTAATAAATACTAAACACAAAATATCTATATTAATGGATGTTATATATGTCTCTAGTTTTATACTAAAATTGTAACCATTTTATTCACACTTACCGATGAAAGTGAAAAATTACAACATTATAAATATATATATATATATAATATAATTTAAAAATCATAAATAATATTAAAATTATTTAAATAAATTATTTTAAGTAACAAAATTAATTTAAATTAATAAAATGGAAAATAATCAAATTATATTTAAATTTAAAATTTTATTTATTTCTTTCTTTGAATTTTACATTATTTTTTCAATTTATTTATAATTGAAACTTTAAGTTATTTTAATTAATTAAAATATGCACAAAATTAATATTTATTTATTTATTTTTTATCTACAAGGATAAATTTGTAATCTTATAATTTACACCATTAAAAATAATTTAAAATACTCTTACAACCACCCGATAACTCGCATATTTCAATAAACTTTTCTGACATATCCACTCTAATATATCACAATCTAAACACTCTCAATTTTCTTTATACTTTCTTCTCATATCCTTACATTCTTACATTTCTACTCCCCTACACTCTCAACTTTCCACTCCACAATCCAAACAAAACATAAAAGATTAGGGGACAATCAAAAAATAAAAAAAAAACTTCACACAACAAAACAAAATTACACTCAAATCAAACACGGTTATATCCAACAATCCAATAGTTTTGAATAGCCATAATACTCAAAATTTTGAAGAAAAAAATCAGAAAATAATTTTTTTTAATGAATCGCTTAGCATCGTGATAACGTCCTTAGTAAAGTGATAATTATTTAATGTTATCCTCAGCTTGTTACAAGTCTTGTCTTGATCACGCTTGAGTGTGTTTTCCGTTTTTTTGTTTTCCTATTTTCTGATATATATATATATATATATATATATTATAGTTTTCCTTCACTTCTATATATCGTTCCTCATAACAATAATATGCATGTTTCATCTTTAATTGCTTTTATTCTCTTATTTCTTTCCTTTTATATGAATAACAAATTTTTGAATACATGATAATGTTTTTCACAAATAATTCTTGGATATGTTCGATTTTTTCTAAGATGACATCAGAGCTCTTCATTACGCATCTCTGATTTTTCTTTTCTTTTTCTTCTTTGTTCTTGTTTTTTTTCTTGGTTTTCTTTTCAACATGAGTGGAGAATCCATTCATTCCTTTCCTTTACAAAGTCATCTTTATCTTCATTCCATTTCTCTTGCTTCTCTAGTTCTTGATTCTAATAATGATTATTCTTGGAGTAAATCGGCCATCATCGCTTTAAGCGCTAAAAGCAAGCTCGAGTTCATGATGATATCACTACAAGGAAATCTTAATTTAGCTGCAAACAAATATTGAAGGCCATAAATGGACACTAAATAGTGTCCATTAAACCTTCATTAAACCTTCATTATTAAAATAAATTAAATAAGGTGTGAGGAAAACGTGAGTTATTCTCACGTAAACTTAAAAAAAATAAAAAAATAATGGTTGCGTTGCTGAAATGACAGCTACTAAAATTATAAAAATAATTAAAATTTAAATATTTGAAGGTTAAGCCCACGCTAAAAGTTTTAAAAATAAATTTAAATAATATGAAGATTAAGCCCACGCAAATTACACACAAATAATTAATTTTTATTTTTGCTTTACTTTAATCCCTTCTTTTTTTTTCTTCTTTTTTTTTCTTTTCTTTTTCTTCTTTAATTTTTCAATTCTGAAGAATTCTCTCCACGCAATACTCACTTCACTCCACTTTTCCTCAGCATCAGCAACATTCTCACATCTTCCCTCCATTCGAATCTCTCTCTCTGTGTTGAGCATTCAAGCATTGCGACCGGAGTACGACCGTGTTCTTGATTGTGCCCTAACACCGTAAGTTTCGCATTTCCTTTCGTTTTCAATCCATCTCGACCTCTACAGTAGCTAATTCGTGTTTCACTATCAGTGAAAGAAGGAGGCTCAAGGCTCTTTGTGGCGGATTGGGATTGTGGAGGAACAAGCCTCGCGGCCACGCTTTCGGCGTTGGCGAACCCTCGTTTTTGCTGCCGCAACAGAGTTGTGCCTCTTGCTACCTTGCGAGGAAACGCCGTTCCAATCTCGCGAAGTTTGTGCCTAGAGCTTTTCTCGACAAGTCTTGTTTTCGCCTGTCTAACAGTAAACTCCATTTTTACTGTGAGTTTTCTCGCTTTGTTTCTATTTGATAATCTTGATTTTTTTCTTTTAGTTTTTTTCCTTTTTTTTTTGTGGTGTTGGTTGGTAATATAAGAACTGAGTCATATAAAATTTATATCTCTGGCCTTTAAGATTTTTAAAACTCTACTTATTATCTGAATAAAAATTAGACTAGATGAGCCACATGCAGCAAGTTTATGTTTGTGTTGATGGATTTTTTTCTGTCAAGCAGGTCTAGATGAGCCACATGCAGCAAGTACAACCTGACCCGATGGTATTGCTGAGAAACAAGATTCAAGTGTATAAGATAATGAACTAGAGCGGATAGAGGGGTTTCTGAGTTCTGAACTTCCATCTCACCCTAAGTTGCATCGTGGTCAACTGAAGAATGGATTACGTTATCTGATTTTGCCAAATAAAGTTCCAGCAAAAAGGCACGTTTAATCATTTTTATGAATTCCTTTTAAAACATTGATATAGTTTTTTAATATAACCAATATAGTCAAATATGATATAGTTTTATGTATTCTCTGTTAAACATTGTTTTTTTTGCACTTGTTGTCAACTGCTTAGTATCAATTTATTCAATTTTAGGTGATACAACAAAAATTTCATCCAGGTGATAGCTTACATAAAGAAAAGAGTAGTATTAGAATTCATGTGGTATGTGAGTGATTTTTTGGTTCAGGATGTACTAGATGCTGGCTTACCCCCACAAATAGAATTTCCCCTTAAATCAGGTACCTCTTTTATATCCCTTGCATTTTATAACCCAATAAAGCACACCCGTGACATTTATGGGATTTTTGCCCAGACCTTGGCTACTGATGGTAGATTATGATTTCCCATTTGAGGACGGGAGAATATTTGGTCAATTGGCATCCCGCTTTCTTGCATAAAGTGATGTTTCTGTTATCTGTTTAGTATTTGGTCAGAAGGATTTGTGTTGTTTGAAAATTTTATTATTCATAGTCTGCAATCATAAATTGTCTTCTGTTTCCCTTTTCTTATCATAGTCTCTTTCTATTTGATTGCATAAGATTTTAGTTGTATTTGCTGAAGTTAACGGAACTAGTTTCTTATCTTTTTTAAATGGTAAAACTTTGTAAGTTACCCAATTCAAATATGCTGCTTGTTCTATGCTTCTCCTGCTTGTCTTAATGCAAAGATAATGAGCAACATACTTGCCATTTTATCCTTTTAACTTTACATCTTTGATCATCCATACTTCAATATTTGTTATTAAAATTTCAAATTTTAGTGAAATTATTGTCTTGAATTTTCTTTTATTTGGATTTACAGGGGAAGACAAATATGTCCTTCTTGTGTCAGGTTTAAGGGTTGGGAGCAGCACCTCTAATTCTCTTTGGTTTCAGCTTCTCATTGATCATATCACAACGCATTTAGGAGATGAGAAGGTTTGTCCGGTTTTTCTCTCAACTTCTCAAGTTGATAATTATGCACCATTACATTTTAACTAATAAAAAGTGACAAATTACACATGAGCAAAGTATTGCGTCAAAAATTATTCGAGTTGTCTTTGCTGGGAATTTAGTTGAGATACCTCAGAACGGACAGGTATTTATGTTCTTGTATAGGGAGAGAGAGATAGGAAAACAAAAAGATTTTAGAGAGAAATCGTTTTTTCTGCATATGCCATTTACTACTTACGTGAGCTTTACTGCGTGAGGAGAGATCTGATTTATTACAGGAAAAGAATAGTATACTACGAGACAATGCGAGGTTATACAAAAGTAACATAATAGAGTAATATGCACCACTAGTATCTTAACAGTTTCACTGACGAGTTTCTTTAATGATTATGCATTTTTTTTTTCTACTATTTGGTTTCCTATGCCAATATCTCTTTACTTAACAAGTTTAAACAATGCATTCAATATAATTCAATAGTTTTACCTTTTTCTTCTTCTAATAAAGTAAACACCTTCGTTTCATGGACCAAAATATGATTACCCACTCTTCTCTTGTAATTTGTATTGTATAATCACCAATTAATTTTCTTTGGTATCCGAATTCCTTGATTGCACTTGCTCTCTCTTATTTGATTTAGTTGCCATAGTAATTCACTTTTGTGGAGGAATATTACAGAATCATCTGATTTGTATTAATGAATAATTAGATGAGAAGAACTAAGTTATCCCGCCACTTCTTAACATCTTAGAGTTGCATTTTAGATTCACGCACTTTGGTTGATTATATAAAGTCTTGATTGACATCCGGTTGCTAGACAACACCCATTGCTTGCAAAACAACTAATTGAGCTGATTACAGTAAATAATAAAACCAGTTGCCTGGCATTTAATCTGTAATTTCTAATGTGATTTTTGGCCTTTTCATCAATATTTGTAAAATTTGGCTTCAAAGGATTTTGCAAAAGTGTCTGAGACAATAAGGAAGCTAGACATTCTGTTGAGTCAGGTTTGTTTCATTACATTCATTCTTATATTGTACTCCTTGTTTTTCTCAATAATTTGCCTAACTTTTACTTGCTTTTCAGATAGCTACTGGCTTGCCTTTGGATATCATGCCAGGACACAGTGACCCTGCTAATTTCTCATTGCACAACAGGTTCTTATATTTCTCTTTCAAGGGTTGAGTGCAGATTCTCTGTTGGGTTTTTAGTGTTGTTCCTCTATTGTGCCTTCAAAATACATTGATTTTGATATATTAAAAAAGTTTTAATATATTTTAAAATATCAAAATCAGTGTATTTCGAAGACACGGTAGAGCGGCAACACCAAAACCCAGCAGAGAATCCAAATTCTTCAAAGGGTTACATATAGGTCATATTAACATGTGCTGTTTTTCTTTGTTACTAAAATCATCACTTGCAGTCATTGCATGGATGCCTTTTCCCTGGGTCTTCTACATATAATACTTTTAGCTCTTGTACAAATCCTCATTGTTTTGAGCTTGATAATGTCAGGTAAATAGTCTATTCTCAATATTATTGTCTTTGTTGCTAAATGCTTATACATATGAACATGATCCGGCACTGCTTCCAGGTTTCTTGGGACATCGGGTCAAAATGTAGATGATCTTGAGAATTATTCGGATGCAAAAGATAAACTTGAATTCATGGAAAGGACATTAAGGTGGAGGCATTTAGCACCCACTGCACCTAATACTCTTGGTATGCTCATTATGTATACCTCGATGCTTTTACACCTTTATTATCAGTAATCTATTTTTTTTTCTGCTTAGCTCAGAGGTTGAACATTTGTTATATTACCTGCTATTTCTGAAAAGAAACATAGTTGTTCTTCCAAAAAATAAAAATGATTTATTCTGACTTATGTTACTAACTGTTGCCTTCTAGGGTGCTTTCCTTATACTGAGAGGGATCCTTTCTTCATTGAGAGCTGTCCTCACGTTTACTTTGTTGGAAATCAAGATAAATTTGAAACTCGGATCATAAAGGGTATTTTTGTTCTAAAATCAATATTGCAGTTGCAGAAATAAAAGTTACTTTGTTGCTGTTGTACGATCCCCAATTTTAGATAAGCAATATATTCATGAAATCCAGAGAAGATGATCATGGAAGCTAGAGAACCAGCCTATCAAACTACTCATTCACAACTGTGGTCATCCAACTAAATTACTAACTAAAGCATAACTTAAGCTAGAGAACCAGCCGTTGGGTGCATAACTTTCTATAATAAAAATATTTATTATAGAACAAAGTTTCTTAAATGTATTAAAATGATAGTTTTTTCATTGCATATGTTTCGATAAAACATAACTAGTAAGCAACGCAAATGGAAGGCATTTCAACAAAGCCTAAACCTAAGAAGAAGAATAACGAAATCACTAAGATAACCAAGCTAACTAATTAATGCTCTTCTTCCGGTGCTTAAACACTTTTTATTCATCAATATAATAATTTATTCATTACTTTTGTTTTTTAGTTTTTAACTTATCAATTCATTGATGTTTTTTTCTTTTTAATGCTATTGCAAAAAAAAAAGCAAATTAAAAAATATTAATATTTAATATTTAAAATCCGAACTTTTATTTAAAAGTGAAGTTCAATAGCTTCCAAAAATAGTGCATACAAAAAAAAATTATATGTCCACATATCCAAGTTAAGCCCATTCTAATTTCATTGTCACTTTACCAAGGTGAAGCCCTCGCTTTATTCTAATTTTATTGTCCCACTATCCAAGGCTAAACCCACGCTTTATTTTTAATTTTATTGTCCCCTTATCCAAGGCTAAGCCCACGCTAATTTTATTGTCCCCCTAGCTAAGCCTAAGCCCTCACTTTCTGTCCAAGGCTAAGCCCCCGCTTAAGTTAACATTTGTAATTTTTTGTGTTGGCAACTTGTAGGCAAAGCCCACGCAAGCCAACTTATTGCGACGCCACGCACCCGACAATTTTTTTTGTGATAAGGATATTAGCTTCAAAGTTGTGTGAAGGCAAAACCCACGTTAATTGCATCTTTGCGTGGGCTTTTTGTGATTAGTGTCCGCCTTTGACCCTTTCTAATAAAAGTTTTTTTTTTAGTGTATTGCAATTGAATCGGTTAAAGATGTTCTTCTATATCAACCATGGAAAAGATGCAATAATATGGTGGTTTCGTGGTTGGTTCATTCGATGTCTCCTTCTTCTATAAGGAAACATATATTATGGATGGAGAAAACTGAAGAGATCTGGGTGATTTTTAAAGTGCAGATTTTTTCAGGGAAATCTTCTAAAAATATGGAGGTTTCTCTCCAAGAAAAGGAGATTATGCTATAACTGATTTTTTTCACAAGATTTAGAATGATTTGGGATTATTTAGACAATTTCATACCCGAGTTGATCTATAGTTACCCCGTGAAGTGTTAGTGCATAATTGTTACTTTGATTTCATAAAGAAAGGAAAAAGATCATGCTATGAAATTCTCGAGATTGAATGACGAATATTACAATACTAAGTCACATATGCTCCTCATGGGTCCTATCTCTTAAATTTCTAAGATCTTTCCATATGTTATTCAGTAGGAAATGCAGGTAGCAGGAAAAGTAGGTAGCTGGAAATATTTCCTTTTCTGCACAGGCAAAAGCTAATGTTGTGACAACTATTTCTTACTTCTATTGTGGAAGAAATGGCCATACAAAATATGTATGCTTAAGGAAGCACACCTTTTCATAAAATCTTAAGAGTAAAGGCACTAGGGATACAACCAATAAAAGGATTAGCACATATTGTGGCAGGTTTGGATATACCATTGATGTCTACTACAATAAGCACATATATCCCCGAGGACATAGGTTTTAAAATGGTAAGAAAAATTCTATTAAAAACATTGATACTAAACAAGAAACAAAAATTGAGTCTTTGCAGAATTCAGGAGCAAAAGACATTTGTTTATCTCCACAATAGTATCAAGCCTTGATGACATGCAATCAGATACTGATAATAAAAAGGATACGCCTATGATCAATCAAGACAATTCTATTACTTTTTGCATCACACATCAAGGTATGTTTTTTTACCTCAGTTAATTCTTTCGAAAGATATTTTTTTAACACTTGGATCATTGATTTAGGTTCCACTTACCATATATCTTTATCTCTTTTGAATAATGTTAACTCGCTTAATGGTTCTTAAGTTGCAACTACTCGTACTGAAGTTCTTAAACTCAATGATGTTTTCTTAATTGAAAATGTTTTATATATTCCCATTGTTTCATATAATCCTTTTTCTCTTTCCAAACTTATTTTAGCCCTCAATTATGAAATAATCTCATTTAAGAAATCCCCTTAAGGGAAAAAAAGCATCACATTAAACATCAAATTGTTCAAAAAAGAAGCATTAAAACAAAACATCTTAACTGAAGTAAAATGGGCTAGTCCACTTCTAGCCTGTACGTTCCATTCCTGAGCACCTCGACTACGTGAAATGGGCTAGTCCACTTCGGAGACAACTTGTTTTCTAACTTGTCTTCATCAAATAGGGGGAGATTGTTGATCAAGAGTGATCAAGTGCTTTGAAGAATCCAAATCCTATGTGTTTGATGCAAGGATGATGTTGCTGCTGTGTTTTGGGAGGGATCTGGGTAGAATAGAAAGTGATCCACTCCTTTGTTGAATCTAAAATTGATGTGATTTAAAACCTTTTAGAAAATAAAGTGTTTTTCCAACTAAGTGAAAAACAACCTGTTGTTTTGTCGAATCAACCGGTTGTTTTAATCTTAGAAGTTTTTGAAAAGGTTGAAAACTGTTTTAGTTTGGTTGACTTAACTGCCAAACCAAACAATCGGTTGTTTCGTGGTTTCAACCGATTATTTCTTTGAAAATCCTAACAGAATTCTGTTTTGGTCGTTGAATGTGCTTTAAATGATTTTCAACTGAATACGATCCTTCATTAATTGCTTTGACCAATCTTTGGAAAATATAAATGGTTTGTTTATGTTTTCAAACAAGCAAGAGAAACAAATTTGAGTTTTTCTGTTGTGACAAAGTTGATCTTAAAGATTTGAACATTCACATCAATCTTTGGGTTTTCAAAGAGGGTGGAATAGGATTGCAATTGTATTGATTTCAGTTTGTACTGTAAACAAGTGTAATCCCTTCTCAACCTACTGTATTTCTGGTGTTGTGTTGACAATGAGTGTTTTGTGCTCTTGAGGTGGTCAAGATCAATACTCTTGGTGTGTTTTGCCAAAGGGAGTGTGTTTCTTGAAGGGTTCAAAGTCACTAATTTGGTGGTTTATGTGTTGCAATCTGGTTTGATTACTTAGTGGATTACCTAGTGGTTTTCTGGGGACTGGATGTAGCTCTTGGCTTAAGAGTGAACCAATATAAACTGTTGGAGTATTTCTCTCTTACCCTAAACTCATTTAAATTCTGTTTTAAGCTTTACTGGTATAAACAACCGATTGTTTTTCTTTTGCTTTGCTGTTTTATTGCTTATATTCTTGGCTAACTTGATTCATGTTCAGGATTCACATAAAGAATTTTGTTAAACTTTGAAAAGTTTTCAAAAACCTCTCTTAAACAATTCACCCCCTCTCGTTTAAGGCCAAATATTCTAACATTTCCTTCATCAAGCTAGCCAGTTGGTGGCCCAAAGCAATGCATCGCTCGACATTCTTCCAAAATGCTTTGTGGAACTTGTTAGAATTAAGGGCCTAAACAAAAGGGGGGTGAATTGTTTGACAAAATATTTTCGCAAAGATTGGCTAAGAATGAAGATTTATCAACAATCACAGAAAAAGCAATCAGGGAAGCCAAAAAATCAAAGCTGTTAAAACTGTTTGTAGAAAAAAAATCGGTTGAAATTTCGTTTTAACCGGTTGTTTATTGCAGCAGAAACAAATACCACATCAAACAGTTTGTAAAGAGTGTATGAGAGAGAGAGATCACACAACCAATTTATACTGGTTCACTCCTTACCAGAGCTACATTCAGTCCCAAGAAAACTACTGGGTTTTCCACTAACAATCAATCAACATATTACAAACACTCAACACCACAAAGAGGTGATCTTGACCACACAAGAACACTCACCCTCTTTGCCTTTCACACAACCACTGTCAGAACAATCCTCTGACCTCACAGTTTTACAAACTTACAAGTATACAGAAAGAAAACAACTACAAGAATTAAAAGGAACAGATTACACCTGGTATTCAGAAAATCACAGAGCTCCTAAAATAAGTTCTTGAACCATTGGACAGCCTTTAGGCAATCTTGCAAAACTTTGAATCAAATCTCTTCTAAAAAAAAATAATTTCAATCTCATTTTCTATGTGTCTTTGAATATGGAGGGTAACCAAATTTATAGCTCCTAAATCTAGCCGTTTCAGCCAGTTAATCACAAGGCAAAACTTATTCAAATCAACTGAAAACAGATTTAACAGGTTTTTGAAAAGCTGTTAAGAAATTTGACAATCAACCGGTTGAAATGTTGTTTTAACCGGTTGAATTGGTTTTGACCGTTAGTCAACCAAGTCAAAATTAGTTTTGAAAACCCTAAAAAATGTTGGGTGTAAAACAACCGACTAAACCGTGAAATTAACCAGTTGTTTTTCACCTGGTTTAGAAAAACATTTTTCTTTTTCAAAACAGATTGGTTCAACTGTGCATAGGATTAAGAATGAACTTCACAAAAATTCTTAACACCCTAGAACTAATCCCCAAACAAAGCAGCACAAACATCAAGCTCTCCTCACAAATTTGGTTTGATCAAAGCTTCATTTTCTACAATCTTCCCCTATTTGATGAAGACAAATCCCTGGGATGCTTTGGAATATTCAGCTTAGAATTTGGCACAACCTGCAATCACAAACAGATGCAAAAACACAAGATAACTATTCTAGGTAAATTAGGCACCACAAACTAGTTTCCACTAGGTGATTTCAAAAGAGGAACATAAGCCAAATCAATGTGAAAAACTAGTCACATATACATAGGTGCAACAACAGAAAAACAATCGATTATTTTGCAGGAATAACTGGTTAAAATTGATCAGAGTTATAACAACAACTTAAAACCAATTAGGGAAATGTTTAAGCAATCAAAATAGGTGCAGAAATAAGAACATTACAACCCAAAGCACTTCTCCCCCTATTTGTCTTCACAAATAGAGTGAAAGAAGGATAAAAAAAAAGCATAAGAAAAAGGAAATTGTTTAGAAAAATAAACCAGTAATTGTAAAGGAAAGCTTTAAAGTTGCTTCATTCATCCCTGCCATACTGCAGATCAAGGAGTTGATTCTTCACTTCTTCAATTTGCTCATCCAAGGTATGAAACCTTGAATCCATATGTTGGAACCTTGTCTCACATAGCTCATGAAGGCTCCTTTGATTTTCAGCAAAGCTATCCATCCTACTCACCATGAGTCTTTCAAAGGGAGAGGTCGAAGTTATCGTCTCACTCATGTGATCAGAACTTGGTCCAACTTCATATGCTCCACTAGCAGGTTCTTCTATGGTTGTTGCAGTTTCATTTTCTTCTTTAGCATGAGCACCACTTGGGCCAACTTGATCTCCATCTTTGCTCACCCACCTTCCACAAATTTTGGTAAACCCCATTTTGTTTAGGGAACCACTATTGATTTCACTGGGCTTCACAATCTTAGCCAGTTCTTCTTCTATATCCACTTCAAAATAGTGTAGAATTTTAGAAATCAAAATGGCATAGGGGTAATGGAAATTACTTAACCTTGTTGCTTTTTGCATTTTGATCCTTAAAGATGTGGATCTAATTCAGCTTAACCTTGTTCATGATGCAATAAGTCAAAAACAAATCCTCTTTTGAGAGAGTGGAATGGTTGCTACCCCTTGGTGTGACAATCCAAGAGATGATGAAGGCAATGAGCCTCTCATCCAGCTTTAACCCGCCAACAGAAAAATTTCTCACCTTTGAGAGAGGATTTTAAGGCAACTCTTGTAGAATTTCATTTTGTTAAACTCTTCCACCACTCCTAGGTTGCCTTTGTTGATTCTCAATCCAGTGTATTTCAAACCAGTTATGGAAGTCCACACCTCATGGGTAATCTCAATGTCCACCCCTTTCACATGAGAGCTGAGATTATCAGCATTGAATTAAGGTTTGTATAGAAGACCTTCACCAAATCTGGATATATATTTCCAGACATCTCAAGAAACCTCTTCAGCTTTTGCTCCTTCAATAGGTTCCTTACCATAGTGAGGTTCTGCTATTTCATCCATCTGAAGGAAACCAGTTTTGGAGTATTGATGACTTTCCTACTTCTCTCATGTAGGAATTTCTCAATCAATTCAGATTCTCCTGAAACCCAGCTTTCATGTTTTCCTCCACTTCTTACAACCTTTGTCTTCATCTTCTTAGATGATGTAGGAGTTGATTCCATGGTTCAGTGAGGGAAAAGGAATGTGGGAAAACTGCAGAACAAATTAGAGTAGAGAGAAAAATAATAGGTTGTTTCTTGTGAAGATTAGCAACAAGTAACCACACATTTATAACCAGAAAAGTCAGTCAAAGCTTTGGCATTTAGTGGGTTAACTTCAAACGGAAAAAGGAATCAAATCAGAAGCAATAAAGCAGTCTGTCAAAATCTGATATGAACCCAAGAACATGATATGAACATGTAATGAATTCAATATGAGTTGGAACATGAATAGGTACCTTTAGAATTGGATCAAGATTCTTTACCCATTCAAGAACTTAATCAAGAACACAAGAACCAAGTCAAACTCACTTAGAAACCCATCAAGAACAACAAACCCGTGGATAGAAACTCAAGAACACAACATATAACATTTATACCCATGGAGGCCGTGACCAAAATAGCAAGAACAACCAATTTGCACCGATTAAAATTGAATATAAGTGTTGCAAATGAAAGAGGACATCATAAGGAAGAGATTGAACCAATTGAAAGTGAAAACAACAAGTAGAACAAAAATGGGTAATTTGGAAAATGAAGGGAAAAATGGACTTATGTGGTTGAAGCTCTTGGAATTGTGCACGCCACTTGAAGGGGTGGATTGACTTCAAAATAAGTGTTGCCGTCACTTGAGAGCCCAAGATCTCCCAAGATAAAACTAGAAAAGGAGAAGACACAAGTCTCTCACACTCACTCACCAATTTGGTAGAGATTCTTTACTCTCAAAAATCAATTTCAACTTGTTATTTCAAAGACCCAAGCACCCATTTTATAATAGAGAGGTCTGGTCACAAATGTATAAAAGAGAAGGAGCTTGAAAGGTTACTTCTAGTTCCTTCTAAACTAGCGCCTAAGCCATAAAGGAATAAAAAGGGTCATTTCTTCTATCCTTTTCCTAAACTAGTGCCTAAGGTGCTATTCAAATGGAGGTGTCTTTTTGGTTTCCCTCTTAGCACATCCTAAAGCTATTTATATATTATTTACAAATTTATACAAAAGAAATTACAAAGAGAGATATTAATTGGAACCCATTCTTGAATGCTTGTAGTCTTCTTATTGATTTTGGGCTTAGTCCTCTCTTTATTTAATTCTTCTTTATTTTTTAGAAGACTAGAAGGAAGAACTTTAAATGCTTGGGTGGATGGCCTCTTCCTCCATTAGTGAAATCCTCTTCTACTTGATCTCCATCATGCTCCCCGAGTTGGAGAGAATTCGTCCACGAATTCAGAATCCCTGCATATAACAAAGTCAGTTTACTATCAAAATTAACAGTTGAATAAGAGAAAGGCAAACATGACTTAGAACTTGTAAGCAGTGGGAGTTCAGAAAAGGAGGTCCTATAGACAGACCAAGTTGGAAAACATTGTTTGGGAATGATGATATTTTTTGGAAAAAGTCCTCTTAAAAGGTGAAAACCATTAAGAGGTATGTAAAAATCATCCCTAACATTTTGTAACCAAGTTGGTATTGAAATAGGAACCTTGGGTAATGAAAAAGATAAAGAAGAAGAATACCTTTGAGGCTCAAGTTGAGGCATAGCACGAGTCAACATGATTGATTTAGTGGATAAAGTATTGTGACTCAGTTTATTACTTACTTCTTTTGCTTTCTCATTTTCTCTTTTAGTTTTCATTTTTATTTGGCCCTTATGAACCTCTTGGGGAGAGAGGGGTTTTAAGGTAACTTTGCGCCCTTGGAAGGAAAAAGACATTGTATTAGATAGGCCATCATGTAAAACATGTCTATCATATTGCCAAGGCCTTCCTAAAAGAACATGAGTTGCTTCCATGGGCACAACATCACATAAAACCTCATCTTTATACTTTCCTATTGCAAAGTTAATGAGGACTTGTTTGTTAACCATGATTTCACCTTCGGCACTAAGCCATTGCAATTTATAAGGCTTGGTATGAGAGATAGTGGGTAAGGCTAATTTCTCCACAATTCTTGTACTAGCCACATTAGTGCAACTACCCTCATCAATAATCAAGGAACATAACTTGTTGGTGATAAGACAACAGGTGTGGAAAATATTTTCTCTTTGGGTATCATCCAAAGGTTTTGGAATTGTTCCCAACATTCACCTTATCATCAATAAGTCACATTCACAAGGACTTTCGCTCTCAATCTCAGTTGGGGATCTAGAAGGTGAGGAATGTCTAGAGTTTGCGAAATCATGCTCCCTAACCACTACCCCATCATGTATAAACATATTTATTTTAGAAGGGCAATTAGGAGCTATGTGACCATATCCCAAACATTTGAAACACTTCTTACTAGGTGATTTGGTTGGTGATTTAGAAGTTGAAGGCTTAGAATCTCTAGTTTTGAAAGATGATTCTTGAGGAGGATACTTTGAAAAAGATTTGTTTTCATTCTTCCAAGAGTTGTTGTAGTAGTCATCATTATGAGTATTTTTGAAAGCATTTTTCTTTGAAAGTTGAGATTCAACCTTGATGGCAAGGTGAACCAAATTTTGTAAAGACGAATACTCATGAAGTTCCCCAACATTTTGAATATCCCTCCTAAGACCACTCACAAACCTAGCCATTTTAGCTTCCTCATTTTCATGCATATCTATCCTAATTAAAAGCGTGTCTAATTCCTTGAAATCTGCATCCACACTTAGCATGCCTTGGTGAAGCCTTTGGAGCTTCAACAATAGGTCTTTCCTAAAGTGTGGTGGAACAAATCTATCGCACATACACTCTTTTAAATTTTCCCAAGAAACCTCGGGAGGTCTCTTGTTTAGCCCAATGTCCATAAGAGTCTTATGCCACCATTGCATGGCCTAGTCTAAAAATTCTAAAGAGGCTAATCTAACCCTTTGGTCTTCTTGGACCTCATGTACATGAAAGACTTGTTCACATTTAGCCTCCCAACCTAAATACACATTAGGATCACTATCCCCACTAAAACTAGACAACTTTACAATTGGAAAATAGGGCTTTGCCACATTTTGGCGCCCATCTTCAAGATGATGCCTATCGCCATGATGGTGATGATGCCTCCTTCTTCTATGTTCTTCTCCATGGTTGTGAGCATTGGAAGAACTCCTTGAAGAATGTCTATGAGCATGGCGGCCTCCATGGGTATAAATGCTATATGTTGTGTTCTTGAGTTTCTATCCATGGATTTGTTGTTCTTGATGGGTTTCTAAGTGAGTTTGACTTGGTTTTTGTGTTCTTGATTAAGTTCTTGAATGGGTAAAGAATCTTGGTCCAATTCTAAAGGTGCCTATTCATGTTCCAACTCATTGAATTCATTACATGTTCATATCATGTTCTTGGGTTCATATCAGAACCTAACAGAAAGCATAGAGAAATCACATGCTGATTTGAGTAAGCTTAAAGTGTTAGAATGTATGGCCTTAAACAAGAGGGAAGGTGAATTGTTTAAGAGGGATTTTCGCAAACTTTGAAGGTATAATGAAAATCAATGTTGAATTACAGAGAAAAAAAATCTAGGAAAAATATACCCAAAACTGTTTTAAGATGATATCAGAAAAACAATCGGTTGTTTTGTCAAAACAATCGGTTGTTTTTATTAGCAGTTAATAAAAACAACTTAAAACAGATATATGTGAGATCAGGGAAAGAGAGAATCACAAAAAAAAAATTATACCGGTTCACTCTTACACCAAGAGCTACATCCAGTCCCCAGAAACCACTGGTAATCCACTATGCAATCAAAACCAGATTACAAACATCAAACACCAAAGTAGTGACCTTGAACCCCTCAAGAAACACACTACCTTTGGCAAACCACACCAAGAATGTTGATCTTGAACACCTCAATAACTCACAACACTCCTTTGCAACACAACTACAGAAATACAGTAATCAAGGAAGAAGGGAATAGAATACACCTGGGTATTACAAAGCTTAAAGTTTAGAATTACAACCCAATCCTATTCCACACACTTAAGAATGATCCAAAGCTCTTTCAAATCTTGGAAAAACTATTTTTATAAACTCTTTCTCTTACTCCAAGATTAGGAGCGTAAAACCACCTTTATATAGACCAACCAAGTATTCAAAAACATTTAATAAAGGAGCCAAGTTAGTTAGGATCATTTAAAACATATTAAAACCACTTAACAAAATTCTGTTAAGGTTTACAGGAAAACAATCGATTGTTTTGTCAAAACAATCGGTTGATATGACTTGACAGCATGGTCAAGCTTTTCAAAAACCTTTTAAAAAACTGCTGAGGTAAGACAACCTGTTGAAATTTCAACAACATTTTAGAAAACTCATCTTTTCAAAAGGTTAAAGATTCAAATGAACTTGGATCATCTTAAGGAGTGAATTAACAAGTTCCAAATACTAGACAACACACATACACCCAGCAACAAGGTCTTCAAGCTTTCCTTTTTGGATTTGGAGACATCAAAGCATCTTGTTCAACAATCTCCCCCTATTTGATGAAGACAAATCCCTGGTTTGTTTATGTTGTTGTTTTTGAACTTGAAAGGTCCTGCAAAAGAGGATTTGTGCATATACAAAGCAAGTATACCAGCAGGATACCAAGGCATACAAAACCAGTTTTCTGCATAAGCCTTTAAGCAGAAAAACCAGTCAAATAGCCATAAAAAGCAGTGCCAAAATGAGACTTGTGTGCAGCAGAACTATGGTGAATAAGAGCATGGCAACAACAGAATTTAAACCATGATAAAACCAGATAACACCATAGTGTAGTAGCAACACTACAACACATAAAACCACACCATTCGCCCCCTATTTGTCTTCTCAAATAGAATGAAAGAAGGGATAAAATCAGGATTAAGAAAAACCAGAATACCAGTATGTGTAGCAGCACCATTGCAACAACAAACCTGTGATACCATATAAAAAATTGCAGCAGAAATCTGAGGGTATCAGAGCTTATGACAGCAGCTGAGTTTACACAAAATTTAAAGCACCATAGAGTCCAGAAACCACAATTTCTCCCCCTTTCTTTTCTTCACCCAACATTTCTCTAAATGAAAGAAAAAAGTCACTTGCATAAGACAAAGAGATCCGAACTAGTGTAATCTTCACATAAGAAGGCTATACATTCAAAGTCAATGTTTTATTCAATCCTCTCACCCTTCAAGATAGCATTTAATATCTCAGCCCTTTCCCTTTGATCTGAAACATAAATTCCAAATGCTTGAGGGAGACATCAAAGTATTGCTTTCATCAAGTTTTGAAAGACGATTAGTAACAGTAAGGACCAAAATTTGATCATTCTGAGCAATAGTAAAACCATCTCACAAAGCTATGAATTCAGATTTAATGCTTCTCATCAATCCAGGAATCTTCTACCCTGTTGCAGAATTTCAATCGGTTGTTTCGCAGAAACAATCGGTTGTTTTTTCTGGACATGATTCCAGCTTTTAAAAAATGATATTCTACTCATCTTCTTCTGCATAATTCTCTGTAGAACTCTGATTTGTATGATTGATTTCATCGAACACCACATGAACAGACTCCTCACAGTCATGAGGGTCTTGTTGTAGACTCTATATGCATGGCTAGTTGAAGAATAGCCAATAAAGATGCCATTCATAGAAAACACTGAACTTTCATGAAAACAATAGACATATATCCTTATGACCAAATTCTTAAACATACATATTGCATATTTGATCAACAACTGACTTTGAAAAGCATAAACAAATTTAACCATTCATAAGCAATTATAGCAGCTTCATTCAGAGGTGTCAAAGGAAAACAACTGGTTGTTTTGTACTTTCAACTAGTTGTTTTCTGTGACAACAAAGAGAATATTTTCCAGAACCAAGTAATCACCTTTTAAAGCGATGAAAAGTGCAGTATGCAATCTGTTCATACTTTAGCAAAGAGAACCCCAAAAGATTCACTCTCTTTATTCTTGAAGATTCTCTTTTTGAGCAACCATTGTGCATGTGCCTAGGATGACTCTTGACTTTCAAAGACCTTTGTAAGACATATGCAAATGAAAAGTGTAGATACAAAGATTGACTATGCTCTTGATGTTCTTCCTTTTAGCAGACATTCTTCAAGCCCTTGTTTTGATCCTTTTTGATGTTGTGGGATCCATGAAGGCAAAGAGAAAAACTAGAAAATAGAATGAGACTTTTGGTAGATTTGAAAACCAGCAAGACAAGTCGCAATGGGTTGTTTTTGTGAAGAGAAACAACTGCATATGAGTTTATATATTCACAAAAAACAGTTCCAATCCTTGGAATTTAGTTGCTTTCAGTCTTCAAGAAAGAGAGTTTGGTCCTAGACTACGTAGTGGCACGTCACTCAGTGGCAGATTTCACATAAAAGCACATGAAGAATTTGACAAGTCATGAAGATGCAGAATTGACAGGAAAAGATGAATCAGAAGGATAAACTTCATATTCACATTACATAGATGAAAGATGAAGACATCAATCAATATTTTTCATACTACAGAATTAAAGAAAAATTCAAGAGAAGAACATAAAAACAAGGAAAGTCTTATCCTTTTGAAAATTTAGTTCTTTCAGTGAGTCGTTGTCCATAATCAAGAAACTTCTCTTGGTCTTCATGAAAACTAGGCTTTGTACACAACGGTAATTGGAAGTCTAGAAAGAATATTTTCCCTTTAGTAGTCATTCTTCAAGTCCAAAGATAATTCTTGGCTGCTAAAGATCCCTACAAGAAAAGATTAAGAAGCAAGATTTGGTCCCCTTATGAATTTGGGTCCTATGATGTTAGTAGGAGTCTTAGGAACCTTAGAAACCTTAGGAACCCATTTTAAAATACCTTTAGGAACAAAAAACCTTCTTACTTTGCATAATCTAATAGTGTGGCCCCTTTTCATGCAGTAATGACAAATTTCAACCGGTTGTTTCGATAAAACAACAGGTTGTTTTTCAAAGAAACTTGAAAAAGGTTTTGAAACAGATTTGTTCTTGCTGTTTGGATTAAACCCCAACCCATCCTTACCGAAACACATTTTTGAGAAGCAATAACAATTTCAAGATTGGATTGGCCTTTGAAAAACTTGTCCATGGTTTTTAAAAGGTAGTGGACTTTCTTTTCAAGTGATTCACAATTTTCACAAAAGCTAGAATCACACTTGCAAGAAGAGTTTTTGTAAATCATTTCCAAACTTTCAAAATCTGTTTTTGATGGTTCAACTCTTCTTCCAAAGTCTTGACTATATTTTCCAACGAGTTATTTAAAACTTTCAACCGTTTATTTAAAAGGGCCAACCTATTAGCTTCCTTATGAGTTTCATTAAAGGCTTGAAGAAGTTGACTATAATTTTCAGCATTTAAAGAAGTACAAGAACTTACACTACTTGCATCATCTTCTTCTTTGACCATCAAACACAAATTGACTTATTTTTTATTTTGCTTTCTTTTCATTCTTACTTGACTTGATCCAAATTCTTCTTTTGTCATAAGACAAACCTCCTTTCTGGATTCTGAAGAGAAAGATTCAGCAAAAGATTTTTCTTTGTCCATCAAGGCACTCCTTGGATTCTTGTTATACTCTTCAAGGGTATTCCACATTTCTTTGGCAGAACTACATTATGAAACCTTGAGCAATTCATTAGAATCAAGTGCAGATACAGTGATGTTCATAGCTACACAATCAAGATGTTCTCTTTCAGAAGAAACATTTTCAGATATAGGAATGAGATAGCTATTTGTTATAACATTCCAGATTTTTCTATCTATAGATTCAACAAAGAATTTCATTCTAACCTTCCATAATTGATAATTCAGTCCACAAAACAGAGGTGGTTTGTTAATTGAGGCACCCTCCCCAAAAGGTAGTTTTTCAGCCATAGAAAAAAGATTTAGGATCGAAAACTTGAATAACTTTCAAGAACTTAGCACTTGATGCCAATTGTTAGAATATATGTCCTTAAACGAGAGGGAGGTGTTGAAGATGGATGAAGCTTCTTCTCTACCTAGTCTTAGTGTGTTTGATGTAGAAAATAACTAGTTTGCTTTGAAGATTGTAATGTGTTTTAGATGATCTTGTATTTAGGATAGTGTGTGTTTAAGGTTGCCTTTTGCTACATGACCTATCATAGATACCTAATCAAGGTAGTAAGATCAAGCACATAAAGTGATCAAATGGTTTTCAAAAAGCTTTTTAGAGTTTTCTAAAAAATAAGGATACTGCACAAAAATAAATTTGTTTCTTTGTAAAAGAATAGGTTTATTTTTGGTTTGCTGAAAGGTTTTTCGAAAGTTGGTTAGGGCACCCAAAATGCAGTTCAGTTAGTTATTTCAGTTAAGCTGAGCTGGCGGTTTTCCTGAAAGACAATCTATTTGTTTTTAAATCAACTTGTTTTTATAACAACTTTTTAACTGGTTTTTGAAAAGTTGTTAGAAACTGTTTTTTATAAATTGAAAAGTCTTTCTCACATGAAAGAGTTGTTGAGCAATCACGATTTTGACAGAGCTTAAAAACTTTCTATGTGAGAAGAAGGATTGAATTGAGTTTTTGAAAGGTTTTCCAAAGGGAGCTTCAAGTGTGTTGTCTAGGAAAACCTTGATCTTGGTGAAGGTGCTGGTGCGGTTCTGCAACAATTGAACTACTGGTTTTGAGTTCTTGCATCTTCTTTTCAGGTGTTATCCTTCCTTTATTCTTGTTTGTAAAGGTGTAAGTGTTAGTCACTCTTGATAGGGTTTCTTGGAGTGCAAGGTGTGCTGAAATAGGGTTTTTTTTTCCAGCTTTGTTTGTATTGTTCTTGTAAGTTTCAATAACTATTGTGTTGTAATTGTTTGGAATTGATTTTTAGTGGATTTCACCTTGGAGTGAGGTGAAACTGGATGTAGCTATTTATGAGTGAACCAGTATAAACTGTGCTTGCATAAATCTTTTCAACCCTGCACTCGTTTATGGTTTTTGTTTAATCTGTCAAAAACGAAATCTGTTTACTTGAAAATAAACCTGTTAATTCCGGGCTTAATAAAAAATGTTCTTCGTGATCTAGAAAAGTTCTTCAATCATAAACAAAGCTTTTGAACATAAGTTTGTAATTGGTTAAAGGAAGAATAGTTTTCTTCATTAAATCCTTGTTAAGGATTCATTGTCTTTAAAGCCTTGTGTTGAATACTCTTGATTGTTCTTTTGGCATATTTTGTGTTCTTCAAAACTGTTAAAAGTGAACCAATATGCTTTTGCCATATTTCACTGTTTGATCTCAATTCTGATATGAATATGTTTTGTTTGTGTTAAAGTGTTGTGAAGAATCAATATGTTCATTCTAAAATCAATTTTTTCTTTTTCCTCTGATAAACTGAAAAAACCAGTTTGTGTTTGCGAAAATTTTATAACTTCAATTCACCCCTCCCCTCTTGAATTTAGACACTAATAGACCCATCAATTGGTATCAAGAGCTAGGGCTTGTATTTTGCTCAAGTGTATGAATTATGTTTGAGTTTAAAATGCCTTTTGTTGAAGGTGCTATTAATAGACCTCCTATGTTTGGTGGTGTGAATTATGCCTTCTGGAAAATTAGAATGAAGATCTTCATGGAATCTATTGACATGGGTATTAGGGATGCAGTGGTCAGTGGACCTTTTATACCTATGCAGGTTGTTAAAGATGAAATAGTGAAGAAGCCTTGGTCTGATTGGAGTGAAAGTGAAAGGAAAAAGGCTCAATATGACTCTCTAGCCAAGAACGTCATCACCTCTGCATTGAATATGGATGAATTCTTTAGAGTGTCCCAATGCAACTCAGTTAAGGAGATGTGGGAAGTGCTGGAAGTAACCCATGAGGGCACGGATGATGTGAAACGTTCAAGGAAGCATTCACTCATTCAAGAATATGAGCTGTTTAGGATGCAACCAGAAGAGAGCATTGCAGATGTGCAGAAACGGTTTACACATATTGTGAATCATGTCACTAGTCTTGGTAAGGTCTATAACAAGGAAGAGCTCAACATAAAGGTGCTGAAATGCCTTGATAGGAGCTGGCAGCCTAAGGTAACAACAATCTCTGAATCCAGAGATTTATCCAAGATGTCTACTGTTGCACTCTTTGGAACATTGATAGAACATGAGTTAGAACTCAAAAGATTGAAAGAACAAGAAACAATAGAGAAAAGAGCCAAAGGAATTGCCTTAAAGACTACCATGGAACATGATACAAGTGAGGAAGAGAAGAATTTTGAACATGATGAAACCTTGAGTCTGCTCACTAGAAAATTCAACAGGTTCCTTAAAAGGAAGAACCGAGACAAAACTCAACAAATGAAAAGGTACTCAAAATCCAATGACTCAAATTCTTCTAGTTATACTTGCTTTGGTTATGGCAAACTAGGTCATATAAAGGTTGATTGCCCAAACAATCAAAACAAAGAAAAAACAGCAAACAAGAAGAGTGAAAGAGGCAAAGGAATAAGAGCTTATATCTCGTGGGAAGAAAATGATGTATCCTCAACAAGTGATTCTTCAACTGGAAGTGAAAAAGCAAATCTGTGCTTCATGGTGAATGATGAAGGATCAGTATCTGATTCGGTAAGTGATTTTTCAACTGATTCTGAAAGTTATGATAAGCTATTAATTGCTTTTAAGGAAACACATGATGAAGCAAATAGATTGGTTGTTATATGTAACAAACTGAACAAAGTAAATAGGGTATTGGAACCTAATGTTAAGGCTCTTGAGGAAGAATTACACAGAGCTAAAACTGATTTGGTCAGTCTTAAATTAACATGTCTGCATGCATCCATAAAAACCTGTGAAAACTGTAAGAAACTGGAAAAACAGGTTGAATATCTACTAAAAACATTGTCAAATTTCACCAAGGGGAGAGAAAATCTTGAAACACTGTTGGGTTCACAAAATTCTGTTTTTAATAAGAATGGTTTAGGATACAATTCTGGAATGAAGAAAAATGTGAAAAAGCTGTCTAGTTTTTTTGTTCCTTCCAAAACAGGTTTCTCTTCTCTTAACAACTCAAATATTATGCATACTGCATCTTGATTTTATTGTATGAAAAATGGACATATCTCTAGAACATGTAAAGCTAGAAGGTACCTTGTTCCCAAAGGATTGGCCAAATGGCTTCCTAAGGAAGGGTATTAATCATGCTGGACCCTAAACTAGAAAGGGGTACCATATGAGTTAAATCTATTTTGTTTTGCATAAAAACAGTAGGAAAAATCAGTGGTACTTGGATAATGGGTGTTCAAAGCACATGACTGGTGATGTTGCTCAATTTACAAGTCTGAAACTTAAAGCTGAGGGACACGTCACATATGGAGATAATAATAGAGGAAGAATTCTTGGAAGAGGAAATGTTGGTACTGCAGAGTCAACAATAATTGAGAATGTCCTATATGTGGAGGGACTAAAGCATAGTCTCCTAAGCATTAGCCAAATGTGTGACAAGTGTTGAACCAAGTGGTGTTCAAGCTTTGAAGAATCCAAACCCTTTGAAGGATGTTGAAGGCTTGGCTGTGCTTGCTGTTGCTGTGCTGTCCTAGATAGGTTCTAGGGTAGTTTGAGTTTTGTAATCCACCTCTTGATTGAATCCAAAGCATAGGCATTCTCAATCTTTTTGAAAGAAAACTGTTTTTCAAACTAAGTTAAAAACAACCGATTGTTTTTTCGAAACAACCGATTGTTTATACTTAGATGTTTTTAGAAAAGATTGAAAATTGTTTTTCAAATGGTTGAGCTGTTAAAACTAAAACAACTGATTGATTTGAGGAAACAACCGATTGTTTGTTTTGGTACATAACAGAAAAATTGTTTTATCTTTGACTAAGCATTAAATGTTTTTAACTGATTACGCTCCAGTTTTAAATGCTTTGACCAATCCTTAAATGCAATTAAGAGTTTGTTAAGATTTGATAACAAACAACATCTTTGAATATATTCAAAAAAACAGATTTGAGAAATAAGTTTTTGAATAGAGATTTTGAGTTTTTCAAAGAGTTGAGATTGCTTAGAGTTTGTAATTGATCAAAGTGTGTGGAATAGGATTTTGGCTTGTATTGATTTCAGATTATCTTCTGTAACAAGTGTAATCCTTGTTCTCTGTTGAACAAGTTTCGTTTGTGTGTTTGCTGAGATTTGTTGTGTGTTCTTGAGGAGATCAAGATCAGCAATCTTAGTGTTGGTGTGTTGGCCAAGAGAAGTGTGTGTCCTGAGGGGATCAAGGTCACTTTCTTGGTTGTGGTGTAAGTGATCAAGGTGTGGTTGCTTAGTGGATTTCCTTAGTGGTTTCTGAGAAGACTGGATGTAGCTCTGAGTTTAGAGTGAACCAGTATAAACATCTGTGTGCAATCTCTTTATCATTAATCTCTTTAAATTCAGTTTTGATATTTGTTTGCTGGTATAAACAACCGATTGTTTTTTTGGTACTGCTGTTTTGGCAAACTGGATTCCTTATCAATTGTTTCTTGAGATAATTTCATTCTTGACTTAAAAGTTTGTGAAAACCCTCTTTAAACAATTCACCCCCCCTCTAGTTTAAAGTCATCCATTCTAACAATTGGCAGCAAGAGCTTGGTTCTTGAAAGTTATTCAAGTTGATCCTAAAACTGTTTTTAAAATGGCTGATAGACTACCTTTTGGGGAAGGTGCTTCAATCAACAGACCACCTTTGTTTTGTGGTTTGAAGTACCAGTTTTGGAAAGTAAGAATGAAAATATTTATGGAATCTCTTGACAAAGGAATTTGGGATGCAATTGAAAATGGTCCTTTTGTCCCAAAGTTTGAAAAAGATGGATCTGTCATTGAAAAGCCTTGGTCTCAATGGACTGATTCAGAAAGCAAGAAGGCCAAATTTGATTGCATTGCCAAAAATATAATAACCTCTGCTTTAAATTCTGATGAGTTTTTCAGGGTCTCTCAATGCAAATCATCAAAAGAAATGTGGGACACCTTGGAAGTCACTCATGAAGGTACAAATGAGGTAAAGAGAGCTAGGAAGCATACTCTAATCCAAGAGTATGAGATGTTCAGAATGCCTAAAGGTGAAACAATTGCTGAGGTGCAGAAAAGATTCACTCACATCATCAATCATCTCATGAGCCTTGACAAGACCTTTGAAAAGGAAGAGCTGAACATCAAGATCTTGAAATGTCTTGATAGAGCATGGCAACCAAAGGTAACTGCTATTTCCGAATCTAAAGATCTAACATGATTAAGTATGGCTTCTTTGTTTGGTAAGCTTAGGGAACATGAGTTAGAGATGAATAAACTCAATGTTCAAGAAAGCGAAGACAAGCACATAAGGAGCATAGCCTTAAAAGCTTCCAAGCACAAAGGAAAACAAGAATCCAATGATGATAGTGATGAGGAAAACCTTAGCTTGCTGTCAAGAAAGTTCAGCAAATTCTTGAAGAGAAACCGCAACAAGGACAACAACAAAGATAGGTATGGAAACAAGAAATCCAATGATTTTAATTCCAATAACTATACTTGTTTTGGTTGTGGTGAGCAAGGTCATATAAAGGCAGATTGTCCAAACAAGAGCAAGGAGAAAAAGCCTAGCTACAAGGAAAAGAAAGGCAATACAAAGAAAGCCTACATAGCTTGGGATGAATATGAGGTATCATCATCAAGCTCTTCATCAAGTGAAGATGAGAAAGCAAACATCTGCTTGATTGTTGAAGATGATGATGAATCTTGCAGCTCAAGTGAGGTTAGTTCATGTGCTTCTTTAAATGAACAAAATTATAGTGAATTGCTTGAAGCTTTTCAAGAAACTCATGATGAAGCTAATCGATTGGTTCTTTCAAACAACCGATTGAAAGAACTTAACAGTTGACTAGAAAAGAGAGTGAAATCATTTGAAGATGAGATTGAAAAATCTAAAAATGATTTCAAAAATATGGAAAATCATTTAAAAAATTCTTCTTGCAAGTGTGACACTCTCATTTGTGAAAATTGTGAAAATCTTGAGAAAAAGGTTCATTATCTTGTTGAAACTGTGGACAAGCTTTCAAAGGGGAAATCTAACTTTGAGAATGTCTTGGCATCTCAAAGCTGTGTTTTTGGAAAGGCTGGTTTAGGTTTCAATCCACAAAATCAACAAGATAAGTTTTCAATTTTTTTTTCAAGAAAGCCAGTAAAACAACCGATTGTTAAATCGAAACAACCGGTTGTTACATGCTATTATTGCATGAAAAAGGGCCATTCGGTTAGATTCTACAAAATAAGAAAATTCTCTGTTCCTAGAGGCTACATGAAATGGATTCCTAAAGGGTGTGAGGTTCCAAATGAGAAAAAGAAATCTATTGGACCCACATTTGTGAAGGGACCAAATCTTGTTGCTTGAACTCATGCTTGTGCAGGAATTCTAAAGAATTGTGAAGGACTAAGTTATGTGATCAAGTTCTTGGAAGAAAAAGACCATCATTGAAGCTGAATCAATGCTCTGCATCTGTCCAAAGGCCCTCAACAGTGAAAAGAAGCTTCTTGATCATAAAGCACATGGCTCATTGAAGAAATAACATAAGGATAAGACTTTCCTTTCTTTGTTCTTAATTTCTGTTTTAAAGTTCTTTCTCATGGTTAAAAATCTTCTTTAAAATGCTTAATGTCATTTGCTTTGAACTCTTTCTGCTCATGGTTAAGTTTCAAAATCAATTTTAACTGCTGCAGAAAAATAACCGATTGTTTCTTCGAAACAACTGATTGTTTTAAGCCTGACAACATTGTAAAGAAATCAATTTAATTTTTATTTTGAATTTCTATCCGTTGCAGATCAATTTAGAGAATCCTTGGTCAAAGAACCTGTGTTTGAAATTTGATCACGTTCAGAGAGAAGTTACAACAGTTATAAAGGAATATATTCCAAAATCTTGGAAATTCAAGAGCTTTAATGACTAGTCAAAGATCACATGTGAAGACCATGTGACTTTCAGCTTTTTTTGTGCAGGGCAGGGTCAAGTCCTCTCTCTCTGAAAATCTGGTACCCACTCATATCATGGAATGCTATTTGATTCTTTTACTGCTATAAAATCTGTTGCAGTTGATTTCTTCCTCAAGAACAACCAATTGCAACATCTCTTGCAAAATCTGTGAAGTTGCTCGGTTGGAGGTCTAAAGCTTGATGAAAGGTTGCTAGCCCTCATTGTGACTTGGATTCTAACTCCAAGGGGGAGCAATCATTTAGTGCTTACTGAGGAAGATCTGGTGTATATCTTCTGCATCATGAAGAAGATCAAAATCAATTGGATCCACATCATCAAAGAGCACATGCAAAAGGCTTTGAGGTTAAGTGACTATCACTATCCATATGCTGTTTTGGTATCTAAATTTCTACTCTATTTTGAAGTGAACCTTGAAGATGAAACATCTGAGTTGGTCAAGTCAACTCAAGAGTTGAACAATGGATCACTCAGCAAAATGGGTTTTACCAAAGTAGGTGGCAAATGGATTAGCAAAGATGGTGACCTTGGTGCCTCATCTAGTGTTGCTGTTGATCTTGAACAAGATGAACCTGCTGATATGGATGTTCAACATGAAGATCCACCTGAAGATTATCAAGATGCTAGACCTAGTGCTGGTACTGGAAATCAAGAAGAAAGGATGCAAACCATGTCTCCTTTTGAGAGACTCATGGTAAATAGGCTTGATAGCTTTGCAGAGAATCAAAGAAATCTCCATGATCTCTGTGTCAGTAATTTCCAGAGGATTGACAACAGGTTTGACAGCATGGATGCACGCTTCATGACTCTAGATGAAAAAATTGAAGCTGTCCAAAACCAAATCTTTGATCTTCAGTTTGCTAATGATGATGAATGAAGAAAAACAATCGGTTGATGTATCGAAAGAACCGATTGTTTTTTGTGGTTATATCAGTTTTTCAATTTTCTTTCTTTCTGTTCTTGTTGTTTTAATTCTGATGTAATCAAAACAATTATCTTGTTTTATCTCTTCTTTTTGTCTATTTGTGAAGACAAATAAGGGGAGATTTATGTTGTTTGTGTGTTTGATTTCAGTTTTTATGTTTTTCTACAAAACAGTTTGCTATATTTTGAATGTTGTTTATCCTGATATTATGCTCTGAATTTCTGTATTTGTTTCTGTGCTAACCAAATATTAGAAGTTCTATGCTTTGCTTAAAACTGTATCTTGCAGGAACTGCTTCAGATTCAATCAGGTACAACACAAGCATCAGGGATTTGTCTTTATCAAATAGGGGGAGATTGTTGAACCAAGTGGTGTTCAAGCTTTGAAGAATCCAAACCCTTTGAAGGATGTTGAAGGCTTGGCTGTGCTTGGTGTTGTTGTGCTGTCCTAGATAGGTTCTGGGGTAGTTCGAGTTTTGTAATCCACCTCTTGATTGAATCCAAAGCATAGGCATTCTCAATCTTTTTGAAAGAAAAATGTTTTTCAAACTAAGTTAAAAACAACCTATTGTTTTGTCGAATCAACCGATTATTTATAGTTAGATGTTTTTAGAAAAGATTGAAAACTGTTTTTCAAATGGTTGAGCTGTTAAAACCAAAACAATCGATTGATTCGAGGAAACAACCGATTGTTTGTTTTGGTACCATAACAAAAAAACTGTTTTATCTTTGACTAAGCATTAAATGTTTTTAATTGATTACGCTCCTGTTTTAAATGCTTTGACCAATCCTTAAATACAATTAAGAGTTTGTTAAGATTTGATAACAAACAACATCTTTGAATATATTCAGAAAAACATATTTGAGAAATAAGTTTTTTAATAGAGATTTTGAGTTTTTCAAAGAGTTGAGATTGCTTAGAGTTTGTGATTGATCAAAGTGTGTGGAATAGGATTTTGGCTTGTATTGATTTCATATTATCTTCTGTAACAAGTGTAATCCTTGTTCTCTGTTGAACAAGTTTCGTTTGTGTGTTTGTTGAGATTTGCTGTGTGTTCTTGAGGGGATCAAGATCAGCAGCAATCTTAGTGTTGGTGTGTTGGCCAAGAGAAGTGTGTGTCTTGAGGGGATCAAGGTCACTTTCTTGGTTTTGGTGTAAGTGATCAAGGTGTGGTTGCTTAGTGGATTTCCTTAGTGGTTTCTGAGAAGTCTGGATGTAGCTCTGGGTTTAGAGTGAACCAGTATAAACATCTGTGTGCAATCTCTCTATCCTTAATCTCTTTAAATTCAGTTTTGATATTTGTTTGCTGGTATAAACAACCGATTGTTTTTTTGGTATTGCTGTTTTAGCTTTCTGTTTTGGCAAACTGGATTCCTTATCAATTATTTCTTGAGATAATTTCATTCTTGACTTAAAAGTTTGCGAAAACCCTCTTTAAATAATTCACCCCCCCCCCCTCTAGTTTAAAGCCATCCATTCTAACAACAAGGGCTACAAGGTCAATTTTGAAACCAACACATGTACAATCTCAAGTGAAACTTCTAGTAAGGAGCTGTTCACAGGTAGAAGGGTAAATAACATCTATCTCTTAGATATCATGAATAACTGCTCTGAAAATGAATGCTTGCTATCAAAAAGTGATGAATCTTGGTTGTGGCACAGGAGATTAGCTTATATCCATACTAATCACTTGAATAAGTTGAAGAATAAATACCTTGTTTCTGGTTTACCAAATATAAAGTTTGAAAATAACAGATTGTGTGATGCATGTGTAAAGGGTAAGCAAATAAGAACTTCTTTTAAAACAAAGGATGTGATTTCTACAAATAAAGCTTTGGATGTTCTGCATATGGACTTGTTTGGACCCTCTAGGACTTCTAGTTTAGCTGGAAACTTTTATGTTTTGGTAATTGTTGATGATTTCTCAAGATATACATGGACTTTGTTTCTTGCTTCTAAAAATGATGCATATAAAGCTTTTAAGAAACTGGCTAAGGTTCTGCATAATGAAAATGAAAATAGGATAAAACAGATTCTTAGTGATCATGGGGGGGGGGGAGTTTCAAAATGCAAAGTTTGATAGGTTTTGTGAAAAACATGGGATCACACATAACTATTCTGCTCCTAGGACACCTTAACAAAATGATGTAGTTGAAAGGAAGAATAGATCATTAGAGGAAATAGGTAAGACCATGTTAAATGAATCTAATTTACCTAAATATTTTTGGGCAGATGCAGTATACACTGCCTCTTATGTGCTTAACAGAACCTTGATTAGACCTATTATTAAGAAAACTCCTTATGAATTGTATAAAGGTAGGAAGCCTAGCATTAGTCATCTTAGGGTCTTTGGTTGCAAATGTTTTATTCTGAATAATGGAAAAGATAATCTGGGAAAAGATAATTCAAATGCTGTCAAAGAATCTATTGTGAATGCAGGATTGCCTAAAGAATGGAAGACTCCCAGGAATCTCACACTTGACAATGTGATTGGGGAGTTTCAAAATGCAAAGTTTGATAGGTTTTGTGAAAAACATGGGATCACACATAACTATTCTGCTCCTAGGACACCTTAACAAAATGATGTAGTTGAAAGGAAGAATAGATCATTAGAGGAAATAGGTAAGACCATGTTAAATGAATCTAATTTACCTAAATATTTTTGGGCAGATGCAGTATACACTGCCTCTTATGTGCTTAACAGAACCTTGATTAGACCTATTATTAAGAAAACTCCTTATGAATTGTATAAAGGTAGGAAGCCTAGCATTAGTCATCTTAGGGTCTTTGGTTGCAAATGTTTTATTCTGAATAATGGAAAAGATAATCTGGGAAAATTTGATCCTAAATCAGATGAAGGAATACATATTGGATATGCTATAAATGGACATGCTTATAGAGTGTATAACAAAAGATTGTTTGCTGTGGAAGATTCTATGCATGTTGTGTTTGATGAAACAGATTGTACTGTGCCTAAATCTGTTATAGATGAACCTGGTGTGGATGATTTAAGAACCATTATGCAAAAGAATCAATCTAGTGATCTTGATGCAACTAATTCAAATGCTGTCAAAGAATCTATTGTGAATGCAGGATTGCCTAAAGAATGGAAGACTCCCAGGAATCTCACACTTGACAATGTGATTGGGAAAATTGAGAAAGGGGTCTCAACTAGAAATTCTCTCAACAATTTCTGCAAGACAATGGCATTTGTCTCACAAGTAGAGCCTAAAAATCTGGAGGAAGCTCTACAAGACAACAACTGGATAGCAGCAATGCAGGAAGAACTGAACCAGTTTGAATACAATGAAGTATGGTCCTTAGTTCCAAGAACACATGAGATGAATATCATAGGAACCAAATGGGTGTACAGGAACAAGATGGATGAACATGGGCCTATCACCAGAAATAAAGCAAGGCTGGTTGCCAAAGGCTACAACCAAGAAGAGGGAATAGATTTTGGTGAAACCTATGCACCAGTAGCACGTCTTGAAGCTGTCAGATTACTCTTAGCTTTTCCCAGCATACAAGGATTTAGGTTATTTCAAATGGATGTAAAGAGTGCATTCTTGAATGGTTACATTAATGAAGAGTTGTTTGTATCTTAGCCTCCAGGGTTCGAAGACTACAAAAATCCAGAACATGTGTACAAGCTCAAGAAGGCATTGTATGGTTTGAAACAAGCACCTAGACAATGGTATGAGAGGCTAAGTGAGTTTATGCTTTCTCAAGGTTATGACCGTGACAATTCTGATAAAACCTTGTTCATAAAGAAGAAAAGAGAAGACATTATACTTGTGCAAGTTTACGTAGATGATATCATCTTTGGATCCACAAATGAAGAAATATGTGAAGCTTTTGTTGCTGCAATGAAAAGTGAATTTGAGATGTTAATAGGAGAAATGAATTTCTTCCTTGGACTGCAAGTGAAACAACTCAAGGATGGAATCTTCATAAATCAAGCAAAGTACTGTAAGGAGCTGCTTAAGAAGTTTGATATGGATCAATGCAAAGCTATCAGCACTCCTATTTCAACAAGCTGTCAGCTGGACAAGGACTGTACAGGAAAATCAGTGGATCAATCAAAATATAGGGGTTTAATCGGTTCTTTATTATACTTAACTGCTAGCAGGCCTGACATTATGTTTGCTACATGCTTATGTGCTAGATATCAATTTGATCCAAAGGAATCACATTACAATGCAGCTAAGAGGATTCTGAAATACTTGCAAGGGACTAAAGATGTTGGACTATGGTATCCAAACAATGTTTCCTTAAACTTGACTGGTTTTTCAGATTCTGACTTTGCAGGTTGCAAGGTTGATAGGAAGAGCACAAGTGGGACTTGTCACATGCTTGGGTCAAGTCTAATCTCATGGCATTGCAAGAAACAAGCCTGTGTTGCACTTTCTACAACAGAAGCAGAATACATAGCAACTGGAAGTTGTTGTGCTCAAACATTATGGCTAAGGAAACAACTAAGTGACTTTGGGATTCTCTTAAACAAGATACCTATCAATTGTGATAACACTAGTGCTATAAATCTATCTAAGAATTCTGTCATGTATTCAAGAACTAAACATAATGAAATTAGACATCATTTCCTTAGAGAGCATATAGCTAATGGAACTTGTGATATTAAATTCATTGGCACTGAATTTCAATTGGCTGATCTCTTTACTAAACCTCTTGCTAAAGATAGGTTTTACTTTCTTCTAAACGAATTGGGTATCATTAGCTTAAATTGATCCCTGCAGTAACAATTTCAATCTGTTATTTTATGCTTTAATGTGTTCTTTTTCTGTTTCAGAATCACAATTGTGACTAGAAAAGAGAAATAATTATCTTTCTCTCTCCTTGACCATTGACTACTTTTATGGTTATTGACCAACAGGTTTATGACATTCATGTGTGGATATCCTAACTGATTTGATATCTTGATTGTGCAACAAATTTGATTTGTTAAGCTGAAATATGTTTCCAATATATTCTTACATCATTCAAAACTGCACCTGCTGTACTAAATAAAGAATCAAATCTGTACTGCATCTGTTTTCATTGATTTTGTTTTAAAAACTCGTGATCCTTGGAATCTGAATTGAGCTCTATATAAATCTGGTTTATATCAATTACATTTCATAGTCTCTCATCTTTGTTATAAGCTATCCAGGTTCAAATCTTATCTTCTATGAGTTTTGGTTCTGTTATTATTTCTCATATAAATTGCATACTAACTCTCTTTCTAGTTGGAACTGCCTATTGGTGATTAGGTGCAGGTAACAACAGACTAAGCAATGACATCCTCTTCACACAGAAAGAAGAAGTCCAAAGAGCAACCTAACAGCAGCCAAGGTATTATGGAAAATTGGTTTGCTGGAGATTCTGAAGCTATGACAAGGTTCATACATGAGACAAGCAGAAAGCAAATCAATGTACCTAAGGTGATGGAATTCTCATGGTTGAGAGAAGAAAATCTTATAGAAGCAAAAACTCTTCTCAAGCATAAAAAACTGAAAAGTTTTATAGAGATGCTAGAAATGTTAATCCAGACCTAGTGAAGGTGTTCTATAGCAATCTTGAACAAGATGGTAAGAATCTTATGTCCTATGTGAAAGGAGTAAAGCTGAAAATCACTAGAGAAATCTGGAGCAGTGTTGGTGGAATCAAATACTCAGGGCTGAAAGTGAGCAAAAGGAACACTGTTGGAATACAAGGGTTCAACAAGATGCAATTCTATAGAAGCTGTGTGAGGAACCCTACTGAACCAGTGGCTAGGTTTCATGCGGGTAGCTTGACTTTAATTCCAAGACTCTTAGCTCACATCATTGCTTGGCAATTCACTCCTAGAGGAAGCAATCATGTTGTTCTTCATGAGGAAGACCTGATTTTGTTGTACTGCATAATGAATCAACTTAAGGTAAATTGGGTAAGCATTATGGTGGAACACATGCTCAAATCCACAAGGCTCCCTGATTATCACTTTCCATATGCAATATTTGTGTCCAAACTAATTGACTATTTTGAAGTGGATACCACAAAAGAAAGAAATGATACTATCAAAGCAGCAAGTGAAATAGATAATTCCAGTCTCATGAAAATGGGATTTCACAAGGAGGAAAATGGCTGGATTTTCAAAAGGAATGTTGCCCATAGAGCTGAGCATGGAGCCTCTAATCATGGAGATGGAGAGGAAGAGAATGCTGGAATGCATAGGGAAAATGAAACTGTGCAGGATGCAGAAGCATCATTCCATAGGATGCATCATTCATCATCTCACAGGGTTGAATCACCAGCTCAACACATGGATGAATCACCAATCCCCTCCTTCATGAATGAAGATGTTGCTGCCACAAATTACAATGCATTGGTTGCATATCAAGCACCTGAATATAGAGGTGAACCTCTATCAATGTTTGAAAGACAGGTTCTGGACACACTCACAGATGATCAAAAGACATATTTCAAAATGACTCAAGCAAGGTTTCAACACTTAAACTATCAAATTGTAGGGGTCCAGGAGCAGCTAGCTGAGTTGTACTATAAACACATGTGATCCTTTCCAAATCCTTCTCTTTTATGTCTTGTTGAACAATTTGATTTCTTATTTTATGCACTAGTTATGTTTAGTTTACTGGTTTGTAATAAGAACTTTATGTTGTTTTATTTCTAAAAACTATCATGTATGGCTATGCTGTATTTCTTTATCCCATACTCCCATTCTGTTTGATGAATCCAAAGGGGGAGAAAAATAGCTTGATACAAGTTATGATAGTTGAAGAATAGCTCATGTATGTTGTTGATGTGGTTCAAGTATTAAACTTGCAAAAAGGTAGCACAATACTCAAATCTGTTAAGTTCTGTTTTACATCTAACAATTTTTTGTGCATATACTGGAACCAAGTGCAGTGCAGGTGTTGATCATGACTTTCCTTCAAAGCTATGCAAAGCAAAGGGGATTTGTCTCCATCAAACAGGGGGAGATTGTTGAAGATGAATGAAGCTTCTTCTCTAACTAGTCAAAGTGTGTTTGATGTAGAAAATAGCTAGTTTGCTTTGAAGATTGTAATGTGTTTTAGATGATCTTGTATTTAGGCTAATGTGTGTTTAAGGTTGCCTTTTGCTACATGACCTATCCTAAACCCTAAACCCTAAACCTATCCTAGATACCTAATAAAGGTAGTAAGATCAAGCACATAAAGTGATCACATGGTTTTCAAAAAGCTTTTTAGAGTTTTCTCAAAAATCAGGATACTGCACAAAATAAATCTGTTTCTCTGTAAAAGAATAGGTTTATTTTTGGTTTGCTGAAAGGTTTTTCAAAAGTTGGTTAGGGCACCCAAAATGCAGTTCAGTTAGTTATTTCAGTTAAGTTGAGTTGGCGGTTTTCCTGAAAGACAATCTGTTTGTTTTTAAATTAACCTATTGTTTTTATAACAACTTTTTAACTGGTTTTTGAAAAGTTGTTAGAATTTGTTTTCTATAAATTGAAAAGTCCTTCTCACATGAAAGAGTTGTTGAGCAATCACGATTTTGACAGAGCTTAAACACTTTCTGTGTGAGAAGAAGGATTGAATTGAGTTTTTGAAAGGTTTTCCAAAGGGATCTTCAAGTGTGCTTGTTCTAGGAAAACCTTGATCTTGGTGAAGGTGCTGGTGCGGTTCTGCAGCAATTGAACTACTGGTTTGAGTTCTTGCATCTTCTTTTCTGGTGTTATCTTTCCTTTATTCTTGTTTGTAAAGGTGTAAGTGTTAGTCACTCTTGATAGGGTTTCTTGGAGTTTAAGGTGTGCTGAAATAGGTTTTTTTTTCAGCTTTGTTTGTATTGGTCTTGTAGGTTTCAAAAACTGTTGTGTTGTAATTGTTTGGAATTGGTTTTTAGTGGATTTCACCTTGGAGTGAGGTGAAACTGGATGTAGCTCTTTATGAGTGAACCAGTATAAACCGTGCTTGCATAAATCTTCTCAACCCTGCATTCGTTTCTGGTTTTTGTTTAATCTGTCAAGAACGAAATCTGTTTACTTGAAAATAAACCTGTTAATTCTGGGCTTAATAAAAACTGTTCTTCGTGATCTGGAAAAGTTCTTCAATCATAAATAAAGCTTTTAAACATAAGTTTGTAATTGGTTAAAGGAAGAATAGTTTTCTTCATTAAATCCTTGATAAAGATTCATTGTCTTTAAAGCCTTGTGTTGAATACTCTTGATTGTTCTGTTAAAGTGTTCTGAAGAATCAATTTGTTCATTCTAAAATCAATCTGTTTTTTTTCCTCTGATAAACTGAAAAAAAAACAGTTTGTGTTTGCAAAAATTTTATAACTTCAATTAACCCCTCCCTTCTTGAACTTAGACACTAATAGACCCAACAAGAGGGTGAATTGTTTAAGAGGGATTTTCGCAAACTTTGAAGGTATAATGAAAATCAATGCTGAATTACAGAGAAAAAAAATCAAGGAAACAAATGCACAAAACTGTTTTAAGATGATATCAGAAAAATAATCGGTTGTTTTGTCAAAACAATCTGTTGTTTTTATTAGCAGTTAATAAAAACAACTTAAAACAGATATATGTGAGATGAGGGAAAGAGAGAATCACACAAACAAATTTATACTCATTCACTCTTACACCAAGAGCTACATCCAGTCCCCAGAAACCACTGGGTAATCCACTATGCAATCAAAAACAGATTACAAACATCACACACCAAAGTAATGACTATGCAATCAAGAAACACACTACCTTTAGCAAACCACACCAAGAATGTTGATCTTGAACACCTCAAGAACACAACACTCCTTGGCAACACAACTACAAAAATACAATAATCAAGGAAGAAGGGAATAGAATACACCTGGGTATTACAAAGCTTAAAGTTCAGAATTACAACCCAATCCTATTCCACACACTTAAGAATGATCCAAAGCTCTTTCAAATCTTGGAAAAACTGTTTTGATAAACTCTTTCTCTTACTCCAAGATTAGGAGCGTAAAATCACCTTTATATAGACCAACCAAGTGATAAAAAACATTTAATAAAGGAGCCAAGTTAGTTAGGATCATTTAAAACATATTAAAACCACTTAACAGAATTATGTTAAGGTTTACAGGAAAACAATCGATTGTTTTGTCGAAACAATTGGTTGAATTCACTTGACAGCAAAGTCAAGCTTTTCAAAAACTCCTAAGGTAAAACAACCTGTTGAAATTTCAACAGCATTTTAGAAAACTTATCTTTTCAAAAGGTTAAAGATTCAAATGAACTTGGATCATCTTAAGGACTGAATTAACAAGTTCTAAACAACTAGACAACACACACACCCAACAGCAAGGTCTTCAAGCTTTCCTTTGGATTTGGAGACATCAAAGCATCTTGTTCAACATAAAGGAATTTTAATTTCCAATGTTAAGAAGAATATATTCTATAAAGAGCAGTAATTGCACAAAGAATTCATATTCAAAGTTGTAACTAATGCACCATTGACCACAAACGACACTGGGATTGATCAGAAAAGCAAATCAAGGCACAAAGAATTAAAGTAGATTTGACTAGTGCTGTCAGGGCTGAAAAAATCGGTTGTTTCGTAGAAACAATTGGTTGAATTTCTGCAACAGCAGAATGAAGTTAGAAAACCAAATTCTTTTAATGGAAACTAAACATACAAAGATTCAGATTAAAGCACATAGTGTTTGTATTGGAATAGAAGAAATACAAAACAAAATAATCCAGAACCAAAAAGTGAAAATACAAAATTTGATTTAAAATTAAATTTTCAAGCATAGAAAGAACAAAGAATTATCCTTCAAGATCATTGTACAGATTTGAAAAAGTTCATAATTCCATAATCAAGGCACTATCTTGATTATTTGCATCCATGAAAGCCAGATTCTACAGATCCTTCACGTGGAGGCAAAGTTTTGCAAAAGAGAACATATCAAATAACAAGATTTGATCCCTTAAAGAATCATGTTAGATTTATCATTAGAACCATTAATATTTATTGGAATCCATTTCAAGATACCTTTAGGAACAAGAAATTTACGAATTCTGCAAAACCTAACAGAATGACCTCTCTTCATACAATAAAAGCATGTAACAACCGGTTGTTTCGTTCTTTTAATCGATTGATTTTCTGGTGAAAAAGGTTTTGAAATATCATTCTTTTTACTCTATGGATAAAATCCTAAACCTGATTTTCCAAAAACACAATTTTGAGATGCAAGAACACTCTCAAAGTTGGATTTTCCTATGGAAAGCCTATCCACAGTTTTCACAAGATAGTGAACCTTCTTTTCAAGAGATTCACAATTTTCATAAACACTTGAGTCACACATGCAAAAAGAATTCTTGTAAATCAATTCCAAATTTTCAAAATCAATTTTAGATTTTTCCAACTCTTCTTCCAGTGATTTAACTCTATTTTCAAGCCAGTTATTCAATCCTTTCAACCGATTGTTCAAGAGAGCCAATTTATTAGCTTTTTCATGTGTTTCTTTAAATGCTACAAGGAGTTGATAGTAGTTATTACCTTTGGATGATGAAGATGAACTTACACTACTTGATGTTGATGCCTTTAAGCATAGATTAACTTTTGCATCTTCTAAGGAACTGGAGGAAGATACTTCATTGTCATTCCAAGCTATGTAGGCTTTCTTGGATTTTCCTCTCCTTTCTCCTTTGAATTATGTTTTCTCTTTGTTCTCATTGTTAGGACACTCTGCCTTATGTGTCCCTGCTCACCACAACCAAAACAGGTATATTTATTAGGATTGAAATCATTCAGTTTCTTGGAATTGTATCTTTTAGAAGATTGGCCTTTGTTGTTCTTCTTCAAGAATTTGTTGAACCTTTTTTATAGCAAACTCATTGTCTCTTCTTCACTATCACTGGAATCTTGATGTCTTCTCTGGCTAGTTGCTTTCAAGGTTATCCCTTTGTTGTGTTTATCCTCACTTTCTTGGACAACCAACCGATTCCTTTCAAGCTCATGTTCTCTTAGCTTACCAAACATGGCCTACCAACTGTTAGATCTATTTGATCAAAGTGTAAAACTCGAACGACACGTTGAAAAGACGCACGTCATGTCTCTGACATAACATTTATTGCGTCAAACATCATTTCTTACCTCGGGGTACCCAACAGTCACATCAAAACTCTTCTAAAACACGTTCATCGAGTCTGAGGGCAAGTGTACGGGTCGGGTTCCAAACGAGCCACGTCCGACCGGACGAAAGCATATTTAAAGCACAATTATAATAAATAACAGTTAAGGCAGTTGTGAAGACTCCCTAAGAATCAGGGTCACATCCCATTAAATTTGGGTAATGGTCCGAGAAATCAGGATAACCATCCTAAAAATCAACTAACATTGATGTGTGCTAGATTCAGCTCATCATTGAAATAACCCATGACTCAATGCTATAAATAAGCCCTCTATAGTGGAATAAGGTATGCTTTTATTAGTTTTCAATATAAACTTCGAACACAGAGTACTTGATCGTCAAAGTAGTTTTTGCATGTCAACCACAACTAAGCACTAGCGAATTCATGAAGTCTTGAATTTTGAAGGAGTGATTCTAAGGAGCAAGACAACCGAGCAACCAAACCTACGACAATTGTTACAACAAGCATCACTACTATCTAGGTCCACTTTGTCTATACAAGTATATTTTTAATAAAAAAATTGTCAAGTAAAGAAACATATTCAAATTTCTTCTTCTTATTATTGTTTTGTTTATAATTTCAAAATTATCACAAAATCATAAATAAATGAAATATAATACAAATTTGTTATTATTTTTTTACAAATATAAATATATTATAAGTAAAATAACACTCACTTCATAAAATAATATTTAAGAAACACATTCATCTATATTAATTGGGAATTAACTCTAAACATATAATATTATATTTAAATATAATAAACTATTTCATTCTGGTCCTATTTTTTAATTCGAAATCCGAACCAATCCTCTTGGTTAAGAAAATAAGTATATTGAAAAAAAAGTTAAATAAATCTTAAATATTTTTTGATTATTTTGTATGGATTCAGATTTTAACACGTCTAACTATAACATGCAACAAATGTATAACCTTTACAAATAATAAAACTAAATTCTTTGAAATAATGAAAATCAAAATGATGACAAAAAAAGTACAATGAAATCATATCCAAAAACAGAAACAAGAGTCATTAATGTTGTTAATAATTCTTAAATAACCAAATAAGAAGAAAATGTCACCATAAGGTTTGTAAGTAAATATTTTGAGAGTTTCATCTAAACAGGCACAGAGCGTCTCCAAATTCCTGCAAGAATACTACCAATAATTGACTGATTCACAATTGCAACAGCACCTGGTACTGCAGTTAGGAGATCTCCAAAGTGATTTGTAGCCAGAACAATCGCCAGAACACAGTTCTACAAAATGATAAATTATCACAAATGTATTATAGAAAGTTTCCAACAGATACTGATAAAAAATATTAAATATAATTACTTTGATCATTTGCAATCTTATCTTACTAAAATAAAATTTTGATTTTGATTAAAAGATAATACTAAAATGCTTTGTCTTTTGAAAAAGAACTGATAAAATACTGGGTGACTAATTGTAGAGTAAGATTGATTTTGATAAAATTAAGAACATTGACACTTGGAGAGATAAATATAAGTATAATAAGCAATTGGGTTAATTAAAATTTTAGAAGGACTAAATTTAATTAACCCTAATTAATGTGGCATAATAAGAAGAGAGATAAAATATTACAGGTTTTAGTAAAATATATTGAAGTGATAAAATATTCAGATATCAATACTCTAATATGAATTTGAGTATTGTATATTACATTGATATCTTTAGAGGATTTTGTGAGATTATACAAATTTCCTATTCTTTTTACTTTTACATTAACTCTATTTGATTGTCTAAAAAATATTACAGTGATACTTTTATATATTAAACAAACCTTATAGTTATTTAAAAAAATTACACCATGTGGCTTTATAAAAAAATTTACCATTAAAAAGGTAAAATGATTGGTGTAATCTCAGACAACCTTACTTTTGAAGGAGTAAGGGATGCAAAGCCACTGATTTTCATTGAACCATGTGTGACACAAATTGATTTCAATTGTTATTTATTAAAAGGGACACTAACTATACCTTGGTGCCAACCTGAGCAGATATGGCTCGTGATGATGACACATCTAGCCCAAGAAATCTTGCAAGTAGATAGCCAAATAAAAAGCCAGAAGCTTGAAGAAGGAAGGTGGCAAACAGAACTTGTCCACCAGACACAACCATTGCTGAAGAACTCTGGGCAATAGCATTTCCACATAAGATGGCCACAGTTGTTACAGCAATCGGTGGCATCAATGGAGAGATAAATTTAACAATAGGTTGGAAAAACTGATTCAGAAATGCACCAGCCAACACAGGAACTAGCACAACCTGTAGAGAGATTTTGAGAATCAGTAACAATAAGTCAATAAGAAAGGAGCATCAAACCAAATTATGAATCAGAAACAACATTCATTAATTGAGAAGCTAGCTTACTTGCAATGTTGAAATCAATAAGGCAGGTGCATCCACTGCTACATATTTACCAGCAAGTTTGGCTGTCAGAAAAGGAGTCATGATCTGCATAGTTAAGTTTTCAACGTGAGAAAGTAAAGGGTAAATGAACATTTTGGTTACTTAACATGTAAAATCATGATTATTTAGTTTATAAAAGAATGAAAAGTATGATTTAGTTTATAAAAGAATGAAAATTATGATTTAGTTTCTGAATGTAAAATGTGCGACAATTACATTATATTGAATAACTTAAAGATAAATTAGTTATTAAACTTAAAGCCTAATGTTAAACTGATTTTTGAAAAATATAATTTAGTGTTAAACTAATCATAGGCATGTCCGTTTACTAACAAAATAATCTCATAAAACTAACAAAAACATATAATTATAACACTATTTGAATATTTGGGGACTAAGTCATTTTTCTTTCACAAGACTAAATTATTGCATGTTTACACATTCAAAAAACTAAAATAATTATTTACCCCAAAAAAAAGTTATCCTGTCAGTTCCACTTCTCCATTTCATTTATTTATTTAAGAAAAATGTTAGTTGGACAAAAATCACAGTGAAAGGCAGCAGTTCACAACTGTAATGTGGTATACCGCAGTTTCAAAATTGCTCTGAAAAAAATACTTCTCTTTAATTATAATTTAGTACAAGAAAACCAAAGGCTCTGATGGACAAAACATTTCATACCAAATTCAAACATGATCACCATTTAAGTGGTAATAGTACAATTGTATCAGACTCTCAATATAGCCTTTTCTATTGAATAAAATTTATTTAAAAATTACAAAATTTGTGTGAAAACTTATTAAAGGAGAATTTAAATATTATTTTTGATAAATTTTAATCATAATAGAGACTTTATTAAAAGAAATATCAAAAAGTGTGCTGTAAGTGTATCATTGTACAAGTAAAGCCATTAATTGGACATCCAATAGGGAAATCCAAAGACAAGACTAAAATTAAGGCACTAACCATGGCAGTTAGGGTGCTTGAAGTTGTCATTATCACAGAAAGAGCCACATTTCCACTACCAAAACAAAAAGATCATTAATTAGATTACCTTGTTTATTAAATCAAGCACATTATAAAAGCATTAATAGGAATAACAAAACAACAGTTCTGAGGAGCAATATCTATACCGTGCAAGATATGTTATGATGTTGCTGGCGGTGCCTACAACCAAACAAATACTATATGTAAAATATAAGTACAGGGTGGATAGAGAATTGTGTTAACAATGCAAAAGTAGACAAGGTAAAGAGGAAAAATGACAAAATATGAAGTGTTGGAGCTCTAATCAATAATGCAATCTGAATACACAAAAATGAAAAAACAGAACTATAATGTCAACATGTAACAGCATTAGACAATCCTCAACGAGGAAAATAAGAAGCATATGTAGTAGTTGTAGTATTTATTTAACAAAATGAAGAACCACAAAATTAAAATTCATACCTCCTGGACAGCACCCAAGTAAAATTAAACCTGCTGCAGAATGTGATGGAAGATTTAAGAATTTGCTTATAAGAAATGCAGATAGTGGCATCACCTGAAAGTTATCAGCAATTCACACAAACAAACAAAGCATACCTCTTGTACAACTGTAGTGAAAAGGTTACCATGTATTTTTTTTCACCCTAATATATTGAAATCCAACATTTTTTCTATCACTTTACAATTAATAATACTATTATTTTAATTTTTTTTTATATTATTTAATTATAAATTTATTTTTTATTATATATATTTTTTCTAAAATCATCACATCATAAAGAGTTGTATAATACTTTAGGGTTGTCACATAATTTTCTTTTTTCCTAAATGAGTTTGCTATCCATTTTCAATATAATTTTCGAGCATTTTTTTATTATCACCTAAGATGTTTTTTAATCATTTTTATATTTATATCTTCAAATATTTTAAAAAATTTATATATCATTTTCTTAGCCTTTTTGTTGAATAAATTATTGCAACTCTTTTAGCAGCCTTTATTTGATTTCTGTCTAATTTTTTAGTATATTACATAATAATTTAAATATTACTCGACATTTTAAATTTGAATGTTTTATTTAATTACATCTTTGTATCCTCCATCTCTTACAATTCAGTCTAGCCTAATTTTTCGTTTTCTTTACGCCTTTCAAAAAATTATTTATAATTTCACCAAAAAAAAACACAGTCTAATAATAAATTGAGTCATCGTTACCCTTAAAAATAACATTTATATTATAAACAGTAAAAAAAAACATACATGATCATAATTACATCACAAATCAACAAATACATTACAAACTAATAATATTCAATTAATCATATATTGCCAGTGTTATAAACATTATAGCATTACCCATATAAGTATATTAAGCATTAGTTTTTATAGGTGGCCAAATAGAGAGATTAATGACCTCATAATATAATTATAATTAGTGGTTGAAATCATACTTAAAATGCAGTGACAAGATATTTGAAGAACTTAATACAGATCTTTTACATAAAAATTTATTAAAATATTATAAATACAGTAAATTGAAGTAATATATTATTTATTAATTACACGTGTATCAGTATTAAAACAAATATATCTCTTCTCAAATAAAGTAATTGAAGATAACATCATGACAGATAAAAAGCATATCTTGATAAACAAAGAGACATCTCACTCAGATAACAAAACCATCATTTAAGGATACAAAATGTGAAGACTAAGTATTCTGACTTCATTATTGTAAAAACAAGCTTCATTTTAACTTTTCTTTTTTACAGGATTTCAATTTAATTGGATTTTCATTCTTTTTGCTTAATCATTGATACAAAGTATTTAATAATTTGAACTCACTAATCCATTTTAGTAAGATTTTATTTTTCAACTTCATTCTTTTATAGAACATGAGATTTTATTAAAAAAATTTAAACCCAAACAAGCTTTCGTCTTAATAAATCACACATATCAATTTTCTTGTTGGTTGATAGATTAAACACTCTTTTAATTATACTACTTGCTCATAGAACAAACCAAACAAAATTCAAATAACCACGACAGTGTAAGGATACTAACCGAATACTGAATCACAAAACCAGAGAGGACGTGCTTAGGTATGGCTAGAACCCCACGGAGATCATCAAGAGTGAGAGTCATACCCATTCCCAGCATGATGATGTTGAGCCCCGCGATGCTCAATTTGGGAGTGACCCAATTGAAGTAATCGGGTTTCATCAGCCCCAAAACAGAAGCAATTGAAACCCACAACGGAAATCCCGTTGAAAGGACCTCACTGGCCACCACAAGCCACTCCCCAACACTTTTACCTTCATTTGCACCGTACCTGTTCGACGAAATGCCGCAGTGAACTGGGGCGACATTGGAAGTGCAGATTGTTGGCGATTTCGATGTGCAGAGGTTTGGAAATGGTTGAGGTTGAGAATTGCATCTGAGTGTGATTCTAGAACTTGATTTGGATTTCGTCAATGAGAAGTGGTTGGGTTTGAGGGGAACGATTACTGGTACAAAGTTAGAATGAGATTGCGCTCTAACAACTCCTCCATACACATCAGGAGAAAATGCTTGCATTTTCTGCAATCTCGGCTTTTTTCTAAACCCACGAAGAAAGAAGACAACATAGACCAGCTATCATATATGAATGAAAACTGGAATGAATTTTCTATTTTATTATGTGAGTAAAGAAAAAGATGAGAAATACGGATAATTTAATTGTACTAAATATGATATTAGTTATTTCATTTAAATACATTTTTTTTCTTTTTTATTATAAATATTAATATTTTATTGTAGGTGTCAAAATATCATCCCTTTACAATTTAATATGAGTTAGAAATTTTAAATGGTTGATATCTATTTATGAAAATATAATTGAGGCCTTTTAAATATTTCATTCTTCAATATTCTATTTGATTGTACATGATGTACAAAGAGTACATAAATCTACAAATTTTTTTATTTTATTATATTATAGGTATAATTACTTCTTTTGTTTTACTATTTGAGAACTTTAATCAATTTAGTCGTCATATTTAAAAAAATAAAAAATAGTCCTAAATAAAAAGTTATTTAAAGTGATTCAATTTGATTTTTTTTGTTAAGTTGATTTTTATGGCATTAAGTGGTGAAGATGTGGCACAAACTCCAAACCCTCATAACTAAACTTCTCAAAAACCTAAATCCTCTTCTTTCCAATTGTTTAGTGTATTGATAGGTCAAAATCGAGAGGTTAAGCCGAAAGCTAATACCGAAATAACCTCTCGGTTATAACAATAAATATATAAAATAAAACTAAAACATATATATATATATAGCAAGACCCAAATTTACATAAGAAACCTGCGTTAGGGGGTGCGTAAATAATAAAATGGTGTAGAAAGAAAGACCAAAGGTAAAGTGAAAAGCCCATTAAGGAAACTGTATAAATAGGAGATCAACATAAGAGGTAAGCAAGAGTGATTTTTGTCTGATGAACATTAAACTATTTATGAATTTGGCATCGGAGCGCCTTGCAGGTACACCCCCCCATCTGTGTGAAGGAGAAACCGAGAGCACTTAGCCGAAAGAGAAGCCGAGAGCACCTACCCGAAAGAGAAACCGAGAGCACCTACCTTGAGGAGAAGCTGAGAGCACCCAATGTGAGGAGAAGCCCAGAGTATCCAGCCCAAGAAGAAACCGAGAGAGTCCAGCCCAAGTTCGGAAGATTTGTAAAGGAGTTAATCTTATCAGCCTTATTCTAGTGTTCTTGGTCCTAGTTGTAAGAACATTTTGGCGCCTACCGTGGGGCCGAGAAGTAGTAGAAAAAGGTTGAAGACAAGATGAATCAAAGGGAAGAACAGGGAGGAGAACAGGCAGATAATGTTAGCATGCCAATGTCAATGTTGGTACAGCTACAGAAAGAGTTTGAGATGTTAAAAAAAAGTAATGAAGAAGAATTAAGTATGTTAAGGGCCGAAACGCACGTATGAGGAGACAGTTACAAGAAGAAACAGTTTTGAACTCATCCTTTGAGACCGTTCAGCTGAGAGCACAAGTGAATGAGAGGATTCATCATAATGAAAGTTCCCAAACAAAGAGAAGATTGCTCGAAAACTCCGAGGTTTTTGCAGGGGCATCTTCAAGAAAACATCCCTTCTATGATGTTATAGTCGATACTCCACTACCTGACAATTGGAAAAATTTGACTATTGACAAATATGACAGAAGTACAGACCCTGATGAACATATTGCAATATATACCACCCAAATCAGTTTATATACATGGAATGACGCTGTTAAGTGCAGAGTGTTCCCTACGACGTTGAGAGGGGCAGCGTTGAGTTGGTTCACACGTCTCCCACCCTTAAATGTGGATTGTTTCGATACATTGGTGGAAAAGTTTGGTGCTCAGTTCGCAACCAGTCGTCCTCATCATCTAACATCGATTGCCTTGGTAAACATAAGGCAAGAGAAGGGAGAGTCATTGAGGATGTTCATGGAACGCTTGGGAAAGGTTGCCTTGGGAATTCAAAATCTCAGCCTAGAGGTTACCATGCATCATATGATAACAGCGTTGAAACCAAGACCATTTGCTGACAGTCTTTGCAAGAAACCCGCAACCAATTTGGATGAGTTAAGGCAGCGAGCATCAAAATTTATGCAGATGGAAGAACTGAGAGAGTTTCGAAATCAGGTAAGGATTGATGGTGGTGAAAAGAGAGTGATAGAAAGAGAAAGTGGACCTATGGCTAGAAGAGCCAGAGAAGAGTTTAGAAGTCGAAAGTTCCAACAATACACACCCTTAAATACAAACAGAACAAGAGTTCTACAGGAAGCTATGGCTGCAGAAATAATACCACCACCAAGAAAAGCAAGAACACCGGAAAGAGCAGATCACACTAAGCGTTGTGAGTATCATAAAAATCATGGTCATCATACAGAAGAGTGTATTGGGTTGAAAGATAAAATAGAAGAATTAATACAAGCAGGGCAGTTGAAATGTTTCGTTCGAGGAGGGAATACAAGAATGAGGGTAAGTCCGGAGAGAGGTTTGAGAGGGGGTGAGATCGGAGAAAGAAGGGCGGAAAGAGTTGAAAGAAGGGAAAATAGAAGAGTAGAAAAGAGAGATGATAGAAGGGGTAGAAGGTCGGAAGGAAGAGGTGACGAGGTTTATCAAAACACACAGTCAGTAAGGCGAAGTAGGGAGCGAAGTTTGGGAAGGCCAGTCAGAGGGTTTATAAACACAATTTCAAGTGGGTTTTCTGGAAAGGAATCTTCGTCAGCAAGAAAACAGTACTGGAGAAGTATTAGAACCATTAATCATATTTTTAAAAGAAGAACTTTGCCACCAATGCTTTTTACAGATGAAGATTTTCAAGAAATTGATCCTGATCATGATGACCCTATGGTGATAACAGTAGAAATAGCCGAGTATGCCGTCATGAAAACCTTGGTTGACCAAGGGAGTTCAGTTGATATTTTGTTTTGGGATACTTTCAAAAGGTTGCACTTGAGAGAAGAAGATATTGTACCCTTCCGAGAACAAATCATTGGCTTCTCGGGTGAAAGAGTTAGCACAAAAGGATATGTAGATTTAATGACAACATTAGGCAGTAAGACTAAAAAGATCAAAATCAGGTACTTAGTGGTGGATGCTTCCACATCATACAATGTATTGTTGGGACGATCTTCTTTGAATAAGTTGGGAGCAATAGTCTCAACACCGCATTTAGACATGAAATTCCCAACAGAGAAGGAGGAGATAACAACAATTTATGTCAATCAAAAAGATGCTCGAGAGTGTTATGCAGCAGGTTTGAAGATGAATTTGAAAGCAAATAAAGATACTGAAAAAATGGTGGCAATGGTGGATTTAGACCCCAGATTGAATGATGAGAGGTTGGAACCGAAAGAAGAAACAACAGCTGTGGTATTAGGCCAGGACGAGAGACAATGTACTTACATAGGTGGAAGTATGCCTGAAGAATTATTGAGCAAACTTATTACAGTGTTACGTAACAACAAAGACTTATTTGCTTGGAGACCATATGATATTACTGGAATTGATCCAGAGGTAATTTGTCACAAGTTATCTGTTTGCCGAGAAGCAAGACCGATATCTCAAAAACGAAGAAAACTGGGAGAAGAAAGACGGAAGGCAGCAATTGAGGAAACTGAGAAATTGATGCAAGTTGGTTTCATCCGAGAAGCTCAATATACTACATGGTTATCTAATGTGGTACTTGTTAAGAAACCAAATGGAAAATGGAGAATGTGCACAGATTACACAGACGGTGGATTCAGGAAGAGGCTCCATTAAACCACCTTCACAATGACGGTGGCGTCGAGAAAAGGAATGTGACTTTTTGCTACTTCTAGCACGTTTCTTGGACTTTTTTGAAGGTCCAGCATCGTGATCATCCTTCACGGCTTCAGCGGCTTCAATACGAGAAAGAGGTTCCACAGTTTCTACCTCCACTACTGGGTTGACCACATTTTTACGCCGAGGAGTAACATCACCAGCTCTGTTAAGAAGTTTTGTAAAGTATGAACAACCTTTCGGATTTGTGGCTGCCATTAATGCTGAAAATCAATGAAAAATTTAGCAAAGTTAAAAATCTCATGCTATAAAACGAGAAAAAAGCGAAACAATCACATACCGATGAGATCCTCTTGTGGACTTTTTGAAGTATACAATTGTAGTAAAGCGCGAGTGGGAATTCGATACGAGAGGTGACCAAAAACTTCAATAACATGACGATCAACAGAATTCATTGAGTGGCAAGACCACGAATTGAACTTTAATGGATCTTGCGTCTAATACAAAGGAAATTTCGGAATGTCTCCATGAAAAAAATATTCTCTTCCTTTAGGCTCTATTAAGATCTTGAAAAAACTCCCTTTAAAATCCTTATACGTTGACGTAAAGGGCTTAAGAAAATAAATATCAGGCTTACTAATCAGAGACAACCAACTTGGTCGCTTACCTGACCGAGAGCTATAATAATACAAAAAAGATTTAGGGCTGGGAGAAAGTGACAATAATTTACACAAAAGTCTAAAAGCTTGCATCGATGCCCAACCATTAGGATGAAGCTGAGTAGGAGCAATATTAAGAATATTAAGAATGCCCATTTGAAAATCATTCAATGGCAACCGAATATGGAGGTCCCTAAAGAAACAAGCATAAAAATAAATAAAATTAATTACTATCACCCTCTCGGCCATGACAGACATTATCAACATCACCCACATGCTGAAAAGAAATTATATCATTCTCAACATCAGAATAATAAATATGAGAATTAGAAACAAAATCATGAAGCTCATTAGCAGAGCGATACCGAGAGAAGAAGTCTCGGACCTTAGAATTAACCCAATTGTAACCTGGACGAAGTTTCTTCCTTGGAGAAATCACTTTGACTCTTTCGGCAACAGTCACAGTAGCAGCTTCATTTGAATCTTTCAATATTAAGAATATTAAGAACGCCCATTTGAAAATCATTCAAGGGCAACCGAATATGGAGGTCCCTAAAGAAACAAGCATAAAACTAAAAAGAATTAATTATTATCACCCTCTCGGCCAGGACAGACATTATCAACATCACCCACACGTCGAAAAGAAATTATATCATTCTCAACATCAGAATAATAAATCTGAGAATTAGAAACAAAATCATGAAGCTCATTAGCAGAGCGATACCGAGAGAAGAAGTCTCGGACCTTAGAATTAACCCAATTGTAACCTGGACGAAGTTTCTTCCTTGGAGAAATCACTTTGACTCTTTCGACAACAGTCACAGTAGCAGCTTCATTTGAATCTTTCATACAAGAAAGAGTAGCAGAAGAAGATTTTGACTCAAGATCTTGTTCTCCTCGTACCACTCGACCGGTGGATTCACCACCCGTGCTTGAAAAACCACTCAGACCATCGGAACTAGAATATGATTTCGAGATAGACATTGTTACCTTTAAAGGAAGAAGAAAGCTTCAAACGTCGTAGCTCTCCACAAGCAATAAAACCCGTATAAAATGATAAATTTTTTGAATGGGGTACCTATTTATAAACAAAACAAACCCTAGATACTGAAAAGTCAAAAGCTCTTCCAAACCGTTCAAAAAATTAATCATCTAAGGATTCAAATAATACCTATGTCAAATCATTCAGTCTGAGCAGGCAAAACACGGTTAACGAGGCATTTAAATCAGATCAAATCATATCTTGAAATTCTCACATTATATCAGACATAAAAAAATTTATTATTATTTTTTTTTAAAAAAAGCCAAATTCTTTATGCTTAGGGAGCCAGTGTACTGATAGGTCAAAACCGAGAGGTTAGGCCGAAAGCTAATACCGAAATAACCTCTCGGTTATAACAATAAATATATAAAATAAAACTAAAGCATATATATATATATATATAGCGAGGCCCAAAGCGTTAGGGGGTCCGTAAATAATAAAATGGTGTAGAAAGAAAGTCCAAAGGTAAAGTGAAAAACCCATTAAGGAAACTGTATAAATAGAAGGTCAACATAAGAGGTAAGCAAGAGTGATTTTGTCTGATGAACATTAAACTATTTCTGACTTTGGCATCGGAGCTTCTTGCAAGTACACCCCCCATTTGTGTGAAGGAGAAGCCGAGAGCACTTAGCCGAAAGAGAAGACAAGAGCACCTACCCGAAAGAGAAGCCGAGAGCACCTACCTTGAGGAGAAGCCGAGAGCACCCAACGTGAGGAGAAGCCCAGAGTATCCAGCCCAAGAAGAAACCGAGAGAGTCCAGCCCAAGTTCGGAAGATTTGTAAAGGAGTTAATCTTATCAGCCTTATTCTAGTGTTCTTGGTCCTAGTTGTAAGAACATCTAGGAACCCACTGCAATGCCAGACTTGCCATTGCAAGAAGGAGAATGCGAGATATAACTGGAAATTTCATATCATCTTTCCTCAATTGGCAACTTAAAATCAAAACAATCCCAAATTTCATGCCAGACTAGCCGCTCTCTTTCATAACTACAATTGAATTAATAAATTGTTGCAAGACAAAATGACAAAACCCTAAAAAAAGGTCAATTTCTTGAATCTTCCACGACCACAAACCACCGGTAAGGCGACTTAGAGTATTATAATCACTGCACGCGATTCATTGATGATGGAAATTCGTGTTCAAATCTCGCATTCTCCTTCATGCAGTGGCGATTATGGCATTGTAGGTGGGTTTTTGGACAGGTGGAGAGAAAAGGGTTTAGGTTTTTGAGAAGTTGGTTTAAGAGGGTTTGGGGTTTCTACATTGCGTTTTGTTTCAGTGAGGAAGAAGATGAGGACAAGCTTTTATCGATATTTTTAGTCTTCATTATTAGCTTAATTAAAAAATGTTGAAGTCTGTTATGAAAAATGGAAAGAGTAATGTAATGTTATGGACTTTAGGTGATATTCATGATTGGCTTAGTATGTGTCAAAAGGATATTTTAAGATTGTTGAGAACTAAGGTAAGAGTTATGTAATAGAATGTTGTTAGGATCGATGGTTATAACAAGAGGGGGTGAATTGTTTACAAAAGATTTTCACAATTACTTGGCTTAGAATGAAACTTTAACAATCAATTCAAAAAAGAAATTCAGAAAGCCAATCAAATTTCCAAACAAAAACATATATCAGAATTATAATCGGTTAAAATTATGATTTAACCGGTTGTTTATGACAACGAAAAATATCAAACAGATATAGAGAGAAGAGATAGAGAGAATTGCACACAAGGTTTATACTGGTTCACTCTATCCAAGAGCTACATCCAATCCTCAGTCAAACCATTGAGTATTTCACTATGCAACCAATCACAGATAATACAGACACCACACAAAGAGGTGACTTTGAATCCCACAAAGCCTACTCACCCTTTTTGCACACAACCAACACCTTAAGCCAGAATCACACTGACTTTACAAGATTTTACAACAATTTTTCAGAGAGTAATATGAACAATTACAAGAACCTAAATAGGGATAGAAAACACCTGGAATCACAATACACCAGAAACCCTATTGATAAGTTTTGAATCACAGCAAAGCTCAAAAGCAATCTTGCTAACACTTGATAAAAAACCTTTTCACAAACAATTGATAATCTCTCAAATCAATCTCAAATTAGAGTATCAAACTTTTTTGTTTCACCAATCTTTTCACGTTTGAAAGAAGACTAATTTTATATTGCATGAGAAGCTACCGTTGAAGGCAGATTTGAACAACCAAATTAGTTAACACAGGTTTTAAAAAAACTGTTATGAAAACACACATTTAATCGGTTAAAACTACGATTTAATCGGTTGAATGGTTTTGATAGTTATATAACTTATTCAAAAAAACAGTTTCAAAACACCTTTGCCAACTAAGTGACAAACAATCGATTATCTCGAAACTTTAATCGGTTGTTTTTTCCGTTTGCATAGAAAAACACTTAAATCTTTAAAACAGATTGGAATAAGCTTTGTTTGATAATCAAGACTGGTCTTACAAAGATTCTAAACCCCAAACGAAAACCTAAACCTAAAACACAATACAACTTCAGGCTTCAAAGAGGATTTGATACATCAAAGCCTCCAATCTTCAACAAATGTCACCCTTCAGACGATTCGTTTGTTGATCATAGGTCTCCTATTAGACGATGTATGTGTCAGTCATAGGATGTGATCTCAACTAGGTCTAGCGAGATTAGCAATAATGTATTCTATTACTGAAATTCTGGGAACTTGAGTAATAGGTACAATTGGCTCTAGAAGAGGGGTTGAGTAGAGCCTGCACTCAATTCAAGTACCTGAAATAGTTATAAAAGAAAATACAATATCTTAAAGATGAAATAGAGAGAGAGAGTGATGTGAATCCAATAGCAAGATATAGATGATTCTTTGACATTCTTAGGAGCAACTTGAGCTGGTCACAAATGGCACCTTACTTTAGAATTGGATCAATGTTCTAATTCAAGAACTCACCAAGACTTAGCACCAACCAAGACTCATATGGAAGTCCATATATTGTCAAATGGAATCAAAACACAAGAAATAAAGAAGAAGAATTGCAAGCTGGACAGAATTGAAAAGCTAAGCTACTGCACCAAACAGAATCAAGGAAACAATGCTGGAAACACAAAATTAAACGGTAGAAAATGAAGTAAAACTCTAGGAATCAAAAACTATCGAATGGAAAATTGAAGAAAAGGAAGAAGAACACTTATAGGAAGATGCTTGCTGGATTTTGAGAATTGGAAGAAGCCATTCACGCCACTTGGAACCTTGAACCAAGATAAGTGATGGAGTGCCGCCACTTGAAGTTCACCATAGCTCACAAGATAAGGCAAAGGAAGAAGAAGACTCAAGACTCACAATTTCTCTCCCAATTTGAGTATAGTCTCTCTACTATAAAATTCCAATCTGAATTTTACAAAGGCAAGCACCTTATTTATAGCCTAAGAGGTGCTGAAAAATAGGTGGGAAAATTCAAATGAACTCATTTGAAATTCCCACCAAAAACAAGTCACATGGGAGGTGTGACCTTTTTCTACTATGACACCTCCTAAAAACTACACCTACACCCCCCTACTAAGTCACATGGACAATGTGACTCTCTCTAATACATTCACACCTATTTATTTAATATCCACACCTCCTACAAGAGTCATTCAAATGATGCTCTTTTATTTAATGCTTGGCCTTGCCCCTCATGGTTTGGACTTGGGCTTCTTGGGCTTGGGCCTTCTTGGGCTTTGGGCTTGGGCCTCATCTTTTGCAAAGACTAATAAGAAGAACTTTAAATGCTTTGGCCTTTGTCCATTTCTTCTATTGATAACATCTTTTTGATTCTCATCATACTCCCCAAGTTAGAGAGAATTCGTCCACGAATTCAGTACTCCTGCATAAAACAAAGTCAGTTTGCAATTAGATAAGAGAATACAAGAAGAAAAAGGCAAACATGACTTAGTACGTTGAAATGTTGGGAGTTCAGAAAAAGATGTCCTATACGTAGCCCATGTTGGAAAAGATTGTTTAGAAATGATATTATTTGGAAAACTAGAAGGTATGAAAAAATCATCCTTAACATTCTTCATCCAATATGGTGTATAAGTAGGAACCTTGGGTAATGAACAAGACAAAGAAGAAGGATACCTTGTAGGCGTAGCACGAGTCAATAAAATTGAATTAGTTGAGAAGGTATTATGACTCGGTTTATCATGTACTTCATTTGTTTTTTCATTTTCTCTTTTAGTTTCTTTGGGATTAGTCCTATATGCAAGGCTATTTGGTAAAGAAACCCCGGGCATGAAGTCTATTTGGCGTTCAATCCCTCTTAGAGGTGGTAAGCCTTTAGGAGGATCTTGAAACATATCTTCATATTCTTTTACCAAATTGTCCAAACATGTGGGACTATCCTTAGCCGACTCACATTCAATAGTACTAGGAATAGCTAAAAAAATAGGCTTGTGAGTAACTATTACCTTTTTGACTTGTTGTGTGGACATGAGAAGGCTTCTCTTGGAATTTTTTATATCATTTTCTTTCTCTCTCTTTTCTCTCATTTTAACTTGATCCTCATGAACTTCCTTTGGAGAGAGAGACTTAAGAATGACTTTGTGCCCATGGAAGTTAAAAGACATTTTGTTGGTAAAGCCATCATGAAAAACTTTTCTATCAAATTGCCATGGCCTACCTAAAAGAATATGTGTGGCTTCCATTGGGACAACATCACACAAGACCTCATCTTTATATTTACCAATAGAAAATGTAATGAGGACTTGTTTGTTCACCACAATCTAACCCACCTCACTCAACCATTGTAACTTGTAGGGCTTGGCATGAGAGATGGTAGGTAATCCAAGTTTGTCTACCACTCTTGTGCTTGCCACATTTGCACAACTCCCCCCATCCACAATCAAAGAGCAAACTCTATCATTAATAAGACACCTTGAATGAAAAATATTTTCTCTTTGAGTTTCATCAAAAGGTTTTAACACTTGTCCAAGCATGCGTCTTATTACTAATAGGTCACCCTCATGTGGGCTTTCACTTTCACTCTCACTAGGGGATCTAGAAGGTGAGGAATGTCTAGAAGATTCGGACCCATGCTCACTACTATCTACCCCATCATGCATATACATAGCTCGTTTAGAAGGGCAATTAGAAGCAATATGTCCATAGCTTAAGCATTTAAAACACTTCTTACTAGACGACTTTTGTGGTGATTTAGGCCTAGAATTGGAAGTGGAAGGCTTAGACTCTCTAGGTTTGAAAGTAGAGTCCTTAGAAGGGATATTTGAAAAAGAGTTATTTTTGTTTTTCCAAGAAGAGTGGTAGTAGTTATCCTTAGAAGAATTTTTTAAAGCATTTTTTCTTGCAAGTTGATTTTCAATTTTACTAGCAAGGTGCACCACATTTTCCAAAGAAGAATATTCTTGTAACTCTACCACGTCTTGAATGTCCCTTCGAAGGCCACTCACAAACCTAGCTATCTTAGCTTCCTCACTCTCATCCATATTAACTCGAATTAAAAGCGTGTCTAGTTGTTTAAAGTAATCATCCACACTTAGCGTGCCTTGATGAAACCGTTGGAGTTTCAACATAAGGTCTTTCCTAAAGTGTGGGGGTACGAATCTAGCGCGTAAACATGCTTTCAAATCGTTCCAAGAGACCACGGGCGACCTCTTGTTTCGGTCAATGTCCATGAGGTATTGATGCCACCATTGCATGGCATAGTCCAAAAATTCTAAAGAAGCTAACTTAACCCTATGCTCATCCCTAACCCCATTTACCTCAAAAATTTGGTCCACCTTAGCCTCCCATCCTAAGTATACATTGGGATCACTTTCACCACTAAAACTAGGAAGTTTTACATTAGGAGAACAAGGGCCAGCCACATGTTGGCGCCTCTCTTCATGGTGATGATGTCTTGGCCTTGGATTATCTTCATAATAACCATGGGAGTGCCTTGAAGAATGCCGACTAGGAGGAGGAGTTCTTCTCTCACGGTTTTGATGCATTTCTTCTCGGTTTAACTCCAAACTTTGGAGCCGTGCTTCCATCTTTCTTATCACCCCAAGATAGTGAGCATTGGATTGCTTGGCATTCTTTAAGTCTTCATAAAGGGCTGCCTTTTGTGGGGAGCACGGTTTGGAGGACTCTCCACTAGAGAAATGAGCCATGAGTAGAAAATACACAAAAATAGAAAACAAAACAGTGAAAGAAACTTGTTAGACAATTAAAAACAGTGAGATATAGGTTGCTGGAAAATGCCCAAGAAAGCACTCAAACCACTCCAAGAAAATATTCTGTTCTCAACCAAGCCTTGCTTGTGGAATGGAGTAGCTTCAAGTGAAATATGTCACAGCAAACCAACTTACTTAAGAACAAGTCTCCACACAACTTTAAGAAGAACAAAAAGACAAGCAAGAAAAGGTGTAAACAATAAAAGCTAAACCAAAAACAGAGAGCAATGTTGGACAAACTAGAAAGAATATGAATGAAAGACAATCAAGAAAATAAGGAACTCAATGAAGAAAGAAGGCACACAAAAAGAGTCCTAAAGAAAAGTGCTAGAGTATATTAAAGAAAACAGAAAACAGCTATTGGAATTTTTTTTTTTTTTTTAAAAGCAAACTGTGCTATGTTTACAGATTTAACTGTACTGATTGAAAGCGAACTGGAATGTGAAAAATTAACCACAGAAACTTCAATGTCTTAACTCAAAAATGGCACTGGAATGAGGTAAAAAAAGTAAGCCAATTGAGAGAAATAAAAAAATTTCAAAATTGCTGCCCAATTACCGTATTCTTTTCGGCAGTATTGTACACTTTTCGTATTTTATTTATCATTTTTTTTGTACTTGGAATTTTTGAGTGATTCTTTTTTCTATGCTTTTGTAACACTTTGAAGTATGTAAATCCAAATTTTCACAAATTTCCAGTGAGCCAATTAATTGCAGTAAATTGAAAACAGTAGCACGTTTGTAAGAAAACAGAGTATCCTATTCAGGAAAGAAAAACAGTAAGATGACCTAGCAAAGACATAATGGAATTTGTGTAAAGGAACTTGTATAGAATGAAGATACAAGCATGAACTCAAATCTAAAAAATGAAAATGCACAAAGGATCAAGCAATAAACTCAAAAAACAGAAAGTAAACCAAAGCAAGAAACAATCAAAGCAATAAAAGTACTACTAGAAGTAATGACAATTATGGAATAACATGACCAAGACAAAACTTGACATGATTACAAAATTAAAAGACATATAACAAGATATAACAACAAGTGAAAGGAAGCTTAAGGTCAGCTCTAGAAAGGAGAATGCCATTCCAAAAGAGCAGCCATACTCATATGAACAATGAGTGCTAGAATCCTTTTCACAAACACATGGTGTAACAAAAGAAAACAGCAAGAAAACTCAAAATAAATCCTAACACAGATTGGTAAACAACTTGAATTTAAGAGCTCTTGAAATGTAAAGTGCAATACAACTCAAAGTTTAAGCAAGAAACAAGCCTAGACTCTAGATACCACATGATGTGAATCCAATAGCAAGATATAGATGATTCTTTGACATTCTTAGGAGCAACTTGAGCTGGTCACAAATGGCACCTTACTTTAGAATTGGATCAATGTTCTAATTCAAGAACTCACCAAGACTTAGCACCAACCAAGACTCATATGGAAGTCCATATATTGTCAAATGGAATCAAAACACAAGAAATAAAGAACAAGAATTGCAAGCTGGACAGAATTGAAAAGCTAAGCTACTGCACCAAACAGAATCAAGGAAACAATGCTGGAAACACAAAATTAAACGGTAGAAAATGAAGTAAAACTCTAGGAATCAAAAACTATCGAATGGAAAATTGAAGAAAAGGAAGAAGAACACTTATAGGAAGATGCTTGCTGGATTTTGAGAATTGGAAGAAGCCATTCACGCCACTTGGAACCTTGAACCAAGATAAGTGATGGAGTGCCGCCACTTGAAGCTCACCATAGCTCACAAGATAAGGCAAAGGAAGAAGAAGACTCAAGACTCACAATTTCTCTCCCAATTTGAGTATAGTCTCTCTACTATAAAATTCCAATCTGAATTTTACAAAGGCAAGCACCTTATTTATAGCCTAAGAGGTGCTGAAAAATAGGTGGGAAAATTCAAATGAACTCATTTGAAATTCCCACCAAAAACAAGTCACATGGGAGGTGTGACCTTTTTCTACTATGACACCTCCTAAAAACTACACCTACACCCCCCTACTAAGTCACATGGACAATGTGACTCTCTCTAATACATTCGCACCTATTTATTTAATATCCACACCTCCTACAAGAGTCATTCAAATGATGCTCTTTTATTTAATGCTTGGCCTTGCCCCTCATGGTTTGGACTTGGGCTTCTTGGGCTTGGGCCTTCTTGGGCTTTGGGCTTGGGCCTCATCTTTTGCAAAGACTAATAAGAAGAACTTTAAATGCTTTGGCCTTTGTCCATTTCTTCTATTGATAACATCTTTTTGATTCTCATCAGAGAGAGAGAGAGAGAGAGAGAGAGAGAAGTACACAGATTTATACTGGGCTACGTCCAATCCTTTCAAGAAATCAACTTAAAAGTCTTTACTAACACAAGTATTTTACAACTTACTAGGTACACAAGTATACTACTCTTATAAGTTCTAAATTGTAGTAATTTTTATAGTTCAAAAGACATGTATTTAGAATATGTAGAAAAACTAGTGAGAAACATGCTAAGAAACCTCCAACTTAAGTTGTACATGAAAACAAAGAGGAAAAGAAGGAGTTTTCAGAAAATTTTGTAGAAAAGTGCAGAAAAGCAAGCAAACAAGGATGAAGTATCAGAGCGAATCCGCCCAGCGCATGAAAAATGGCTCAGGAGATTGAAAATACTCAAAATGTTGAGTGCGTCTACACACGTTATGAGAATTGAGGCCAATATAATCCCAAGATTCCAGAGACCAAAATGTTGAATCAAGTGTGTTCAAGCTTTGAAGAATCCAAATCCTTTGTGTTTGATGGAAGGCTGAATGTGCTTGTTGTTGTTGAGGTGCTTTAGAATAGGATCTGGGTAGATTATATTTTGTAATCCACTCTTTGTTGAATCTAAAGCTTAAGTGTTTTCAAATCTTTTAAGATTAAAGTGTTTTTCAAACTAAGTGAAAAACAACCTGTTGTTTTGTCGAAACAACTGAATGTTTTATACTTAGGTGTTTTTGAAAAAGTTTGAAAACTGTTTTGGATGGTTGACTTGTTGTCAAACCCAAACAACCGATTGATTCGCTATTTCAACCGATTGTTTGTTTGGAATCCTAACAGAAAACAGTTTTGTTTGTTAAAAGAGCTTTAATTGATTTCATAACTGAATACGCTCCTGCTTTAAATTCTTTGACCAAGATTTGAATACTATAAATAGTTTGTTAATATTTTATAACAAACAACAAGAAAGAAAAACAAATTTGAGTTTTTCAAAGAGTTTTGAAGCATTTTGAGTTTCACCTTGAGCTTTGGTTATTCAAGAGAGAAGTGGAATAACATTACTCTGTATTGATTTCAGTTGATTTTGTAACAGTGTAATTCATTTTGTGATTTGTGTACATTATGGTGTTGTAAAGCCAAGAAGGGTTGTGTGCTCTTGAGGTTGTCAAGATCAACATTCTTGGTGGTGTATGTGCTGAGCCAAAGGAAGTGTGTGCCTTGAGGGGATCAAGGTCACTTTTTTGGTGGTGTGTGTATGTAATCTGGATTTGATTACCTAGTGGATTCCCCAGTGGTTTCTAGGAAACTGGATGTAGCTCTTGGGTTAAGAGGGAACCAGTATAAACTGTTTGTGCAATTCTCTCTTCCTTAAACTCTTTAATTTCAGTTGTTGTTATATTACTGGTATAAACAACCGATTTTTTTTTATTGCTTTTCTGTTTTGAGCTTTGTTCTTGGCAAACTGAATTTTTAAATCTGGTTTCTTGCAAATAATTTCATTTTATCTTAAAAAGTTTGCGAAAACCCCCTTTAAACCAGTCACCCCCCTCTAGTTTAAAGCCATACATTCTAACACAAAAGGTTGAACGAGAACCACTAGGGCTAAGCAGATTAGCTTACTTAACCATGAAGAAACCCCAATTTCACTCAGAAGGGGCTCAAGTTTGGGAAGAAGGAGATTTCGCTTGAATCCTAAGCCAAGCCAACCTTGCTTCATGTTTAAGAAACCTCAAGGATGGAGAGGATTTGGAGCGAATCTCTAACAAATCCTTGACTCTGGATTCTAAAGTAGCCTAAGAATTGAAGATTGAAGCCCTTAAAAATTGCTTTTGGATTAAGAAAGCCAATCCGCTAAGCAGATTGACCTGCGCTTAGCAGATCACCAATCTCCTTGAAAATCCTTGAATCCAACTTCTAGAAACTATAAATAAGGGCCTTAGGGTAATGTCAAGAAGACCAAAGCTTCAAAAGAATAAAAGACAAGTCTCTAAAGAAGAAGGCCCTGAAGCCAAGGTGGCCATAACATCAAAGGATCCTTGATCATTGTAATTTATCTTCTCATCATGCTTTGTACTATAAGATCTTGTAATGAGTTGCTAAATATATTTTGTTGGGATTGGATGACATTGTGATATTTCTTGAGTTATTATTGTTTATAGGTGCATGTTTCTCTATTGTATTCAAATTCCTTGGGTATGGTAGTGTGCTTAATGCTCAATAGTGAGGAACACTTGTTGATTGTCCATAGGGCATTAATGATACCAGAAGGTGATTTCATGTTTTTGAACCCTATTCATTCAGTCATAGGACTCAATGGTGACAGAGCGCAAAGATGAGTCTATGGTGAACTGTTCCATCTTAATGCAGAGGTAAGATCATAATAGTGGCTTACTGCTCTAGATAACCTTGCGTGAGAAATTGACTTTGTTTGGCAAAAATAGGAACCGGAATTTTGGATAAGAACATTGCATTTATAAATAATAATAATAACAAAGGAGATTCACAAGGTTATTACAATTCCAACATTTATTCTATATTGATATCTATATAATTCACTGATTGTCTACACTTCACCTCTCAGTGATTGTTTAACACTTCATCTCTCAATGATTGTCTATCATTTCACCTCTTGATCTAAATATCTAGTATTGTTATTATTATTGTTGCTATTAATATTATTATTCACGTGAAAAACCCTTCAAAATACAAAACCACTATATGATAATAGATAATCTTACCATGATATCATTAATTCGTTGTGGATATGACAACCATCAATTGTACTACAGTTGACTCGGTCCGCTTGCCGAGTAAAAAGAGTCGGATTTGACTGAACAAGAAATATATTTTTATAAACTCACCACCAAGTTTTATGGGGTCATTGTGAGGAAATTAATTTTTATCTTTTATTTTGAAGAAATATGTATTGTAAATTTTGTTAATAGCTAACATCTAACTATAGATCTAGATTTTATTTTATTTACTTAGATAAGACTAACCTATTTTTCTAACCAACTAACATTTTTATATTTTTTCTTTAATTTTTTATTTTTGGTTTGAAAAGGGAATCCCTTTGATTACACTTGCATGCTAACAAGAGGTAAGTCCTCTTCAAAAAAATCTTTTGTTTGAGCAAGATATGGATGGAGAAATTGTTATGATTTGTAATAATAAAGATCAAACAAAACCAAAGATATTAATAAAAAGGATCAAATCTTACCTCACCTAACTCTCAATCTCACAAATTCCAAATTGAAGATATGGCTGAAAACAAAAACAATGAAGGAGGAAGGATTATTGTTCTCACCGGTTGACTAGCTTCGCCGGTTGACTCGAACGGCAGCCTTTGGCCCTCCTATCTCCGCCTGAGAATCGAACTTCCTTTGTTGAAGAATCTCTCACCTACAGAGACAAAGGGCGCCTCGACGGTCATTTGCACTCCGACGCTTAAGTCAGTATAAGGGCAAAGAAACACTAAGTGTATAAAGTAGTTTCAGTCTTAGAAACTGTGTACCTTGCTAGGGTTCTTAGCACCCTTTATATAGGTTGAAACTAGGGTTTACCTTCATTCCCTTACCCATGTCTAGGGTTCCTTGGAGAATGTCTCTGCGCCGCTATTACATAATCTTAGCGTATCTGGCACATGGAACTTCCTTTAACTGGAGTGCTACGACTAACAAAATGGTCACCTGGGTACCAACTTGTGCACCAAGTCTCTGGGGCCATCTGTTCTGTGGGTGCCCTAAGTATTCATGTGCCATGCATGCAGCTTCCTTCGGAAACCCTAACCCTAATGGGCCCTAGCGCCTCCAAGGACTGTTTACTCGTGTCGCGCCTGAATGCGCTATACACACCACTTGCATGAATCCCTCGTGACTTAGGCTTTCCTGATATAATTGTTCAAACCATCGACGTCCGATCTCTCCCTCTTTACTATCAGGCACCGATGTGCGATGTCTGAGGTCAATCACTGGAATCGATGACCGAGGACTAGTCGGTACAATTACTAATCTTCCAAGATATTGAGCGACTATGCCATACAATATGGACAAATGTATTTTTCAAGCATAGTCATGCGCGCTGCAACAAGATCATTGAAGATGAAGCCAACATTTATTAACTTAATCAATAAACATCAAATCACAAGAATGGATCATGGGGATCCTTATACTCATTTATCCACTTTTTATGAATTGATTGGTACAATGGGATTTGAAGAAAAGACCTAGAATCAGTATACATATGACTATTCCCTTTCTCATTAGTCGAAAAATAAAAAAAGTGTCTTAAATCCTACCCTAATCACAGCTTGAGTAACGACAATGATATCGAGGAAAAATTCCTAAACAAGTTTTTTTTCCATTCTATTGCTTTATTAAATCCATATTTGATATCTTCACATTCATACAAGGATCATACGAGCCTTTATGCGAAGACTAAGAGCAAGACTAAGAGCAGTTCAAAACCTTATTAAGAAAATGTACTAATCATGGTTTTGAAGACGCGTTCAACTAAGTATCTTTCATAATTGTTCGAGGTCTGAAAAAAAATTATGATCTTAAGGCTGTGTTTGGATTAGAGGGTGTGGGGGAGTGAAAAGTTGAGGTTGTGAAGGAGTGCAAGTGTGAAGAAAATTGATGATATTTGGATGGGGGATGTTAGAGTGGATGTGTGAAGAAAGTTTATTGGAAAGTGTGAATGATGTGATAGTTGTGAGAGTATTTTAATATATTTTGAATAGTGTAAATTGTAAGATTACAAATTTACCCTTGTATATAAATAAATAGGAAAATGAAATATTAATTAGTTTAAAGGACATTTAAGTTAATTAAAATAATTAGTATTATATTATTTAATTTCTATTACATTATGTTATATATAATAATAAAGTATACTTTTAATATTATTAATGATTATTTAATAAATATTATGTTATATAAATATATAATTGTTATTAATTATGATTTTGATTACTATTAATAATAACATTAATATAATTTAAGAAAAGATGTCATGAACATTAATTAGTTGCAAAAATATATAAAGTCATTACATTTGATGTAAAGAGAGATAAATACATGTTAATTTGAAATTATGCAAATTACTACAATATTTTTTATAATTTTTTTAATTTTAACATTAATAAATTATGTTAAATCTACAAAAATTAAAACCCTAAACATTATAAATTTTAAATTCCATTCTGTCAAAATAAATTTTTTAAATAAAAATTTCTATTTTTTATAAACAATTCAATTTTAAAAAAATAATTACTTTCTACATTTTTATTAAAAAATCAGATTTCTTCTCAAAAGTTTTACTGGTGTTTTTATTTAATACAACATTTTTTATAAAAATTTTAATTATAACATTAAAAATTTATGTCATATATAAAAAAACCCTACAAAGTTTTAATTCCATTTTGTAAACATATTCATTTTTAATTCCATTCCAAACATATTCATTTAAAACATAATAATTATCTAGATTTATTACTATAAATTGAAATTTCTTATCTGAACTTTGTCTGCTTTCTTAACTTACTATAACATTTATTTTGATTTTGTAATTTATAATATTAATTTATAAAAACCCTACACATATTTCCAGTTGTAAAATTATTCAGTTTAAATAAATAATTTTTTTTCTTATAAACAATTAAATGTTATAAAAAAAATGACTACAACACTTTTTTAATGTTTTTAATGATAACATTAATAATTTATGTCAAATATAAATAAGAAATTAACTAAACACTATAAATTTTTATTTCCATTCTGTAAAAATATTATTTAGAAATAAAAACTATTTTTTTTAAACAGTTTAATTTTTAAAAACTAATAACAATCTACAAAAAATAAATATAAAAAAATTAAAAAACCTGAACAAAAGCACAATAGGATGGAGGCCCAGTGATTTGTCGTGGCATGGAGGAGAAAAGAGAAAAGCAAGGGTAGAATGGTAACTTCTTACGTTTGACGTGGCACTTGTTGTGCTATTCTCTCCTTTCTCTTCATTTTGGAGAAGATCCAATATCCCCTCCACTTTCCCTGTACTTCCTCCCTCACCCTCATACAACACTAGAAGCAAACGGGGTGGCATTGGGACTTTCGTCGTTGCAAACAGTACCAACCCCAGAAGCAAACGATACCTAAATGTTGCGGCAAGGGGACCATGACGACTGCGGATGCTAAATATGAAACAAGAATTATAGACACTTTGAGTTCTACGGACTATCAAGCTCAACATGACAGAACTGTTGGAAACAAGAAGGGAGTATTAAAACTTGTACTGGCCCAGAGCGCTGAGCTCAGAGCTCGGTGATCGGACATTGGCGTTTGTGTCAAACAGGTCAGCTCGGTCATCGGGTCGAGTTGATGGGCCACATGAGTGGGCTCCAGGTATGTGTGTATTGACTCTCATTCATACACTTAACGTAATCCTTCGCGCATAAGGCCTGGTCAGTTCAGTGAAGAGTGTTAATGGGCCTAAGGGTGTGTTTAGTACATTCGGGTCTAGTACAAGCAAAACATTCTCTATAACACCTAAGCCCAAAAACACTGGGGTTTTGGGGAATAAGTTGCATGCATGGTACGTAGAGGCTTATACGCCTAAAATGGACAAATTAGACCCCTAATGCTGGTACATGAGTTGGTATCCTGACGACCATTTTGTTAAGATTTATACACTCCAAGGAGATAAGATTTTGTGCAGTTGTCGCGCTATGATTGTGCGCATTGTAACAGACTCTCCTCCCATTAAACATGTTTTCACTCGAGATAAGGTTCTCGTGAGAGAAGGTTGTTACAAGAGGTAACCTAAAAGTAGTCTATAAAAGGGACTTGAGATCCTAGGTGAAGGTACATTGTTTCTAAGACTGAAACTACTTAATTACTTATTGTTTCTATACGCCCTGTACTGACTTGATCATCGTAGTGTAATCAACAGGTACGGTCCCCTCTGTTTCAAACGGAGCCGCGTTCCAGCATCCAAAGGAAAGAGCAGATTCCGACGAGATAGACAGAGCCACAACTTGTTCCCAGAGTCAACCGACGACCACGTCAATCGGCAAGAACATTTGGCACCCATTGTAAGGCCCGATAAAACCAGGTCCCATCCACAGTTGTAATCAAGCTACTAGGCGATATGAGGAATACTCGACAAGATCCATCTGGACAGGAAGGAGGTGACAACTTCACCTTACAGCAGCTCATGGAGACTGTCAACACACTCCAGGAGACAGTGGCGGCACCCAAGGCTGACCAGAAGAGGGTTTGGGCTGAGGTTCGGGTCGAACAGGCCCTCAGACAAGACCAATTCAAGGTCGAGCTGGACGCATCGTGGACAAGCAACGAAAAGTTACACATGGCTAATTAGGAACTGCGTAGAGATCTACAACATTTGAGGGAGCGCTCCGTAGGAGAGCGAACCCCGCTTATCCTAGTTAGGGCTCGACCCATGTCATTCTCACAGGCAATCATGAATGTCATGATACCAACGAACTTCATGACACCCAAAATTACTTTCACAGGTACCGAAGACCCGGAGGCCCACCTCACGGTTTTCCATACTCAGATGATGATTTCGGGAGGAACAAACCCCATGCATTGCAAACTGTTCATGGGGATGTTTGCGGGCACAACATTAGATTGGTTCATTGGTCTTCCAGATGGCTACCCGAGAGACCTCGATCTCTGCCATCAACCGATTCTGCAGAAGCACTTGCTCAGCTCTGGCTTCCTCTCAGATCCGTTCTTGCTCTTGTTTATACTGCTCGTTGGCCTCTTGGAGAGCCCTCGCGATCTCCATGAATTGCTTAAAGGTGAGGGCATCACTTCCTTCAGATCCCTACGGGCCTTGCCTAGTGTTTCTCATCATGTTGGAAAGCTTAAATACGAATGTGCCTGAGATCAAGTTTTATCGTGCCCCACGGTGGGCGCGAAATGTTCTCGCAGATTAACCTCGGGTTGACTAATGCAAGAAATGGAGACATCAATGTTGAAGAAAAAGAAATAGACATACCTCTTTTAAAATAACATTGAAATATGTTAAGAGGTTTGAGTGAGAAAGATACAAGAAAAGTAAGATAAAGAAAATTATAGGCAAGATATCCTCAAGAAATAATCCCTTGTTTTTTAATCCCAAAGCACTCCTTTATGTACCACTTTTAACACCATCAAATCACCAAAATGTGTACCAATGAAAGCCAAATAAGAAACCAATAAAAGCTAAAAATTTGGGAAGCTAAACTCAAGAGAAATAATATGTGACAAATAGCAGTGAAAGGTCAAGAAAGACAAGCAAAAATTAAAGCTACTAATAAATGTAAGCACAAGCAAAAGGAACCTAAAAAATGCTCTAGAAATGATCACAAAACAAATTTCTAGAATGGATTGGCACATACTGTTTCAAAATTTATATGAATTTTTCCAAAAGATTTTTTAATTGAAAATTTTATGGTATATTTTGAACTCAACAATGGATAATGTGCAACAAATTTGAGGCTAATTGGATCTGTATTCACGGAGAAATAAATGCAATAAGTTGGTATAATCGCAAGCTATTTGGTAGTAATTATGCAATCTAGGTTCAGCACTGGCATAATGGAATGTAAGATTTATGGTAATATATCTACAACGAACTTGAAGCTAAAATTTTAAATCGTGATAGGTAACATATGAAGCATAATATGGTAAGAGTTTCAAGCTAAAAAAGAAAAGGAATTAAGTGAAGTAAATTCAAAAGCAAGAGCTACAAGTGCACTGAAACTATGTGTGATACAACAAAAACGTCATGGCTTTTGTGATTTTTAAATTTTTTTGTAATTGAGATTAGGATTTGCCTTTTTTACTTCTAAACATGTTAAGGTTCATATAGAAAAATTGTCACAAGATTTGGATGCTTAACCAGATCAGAATAAAATTTTTGAAACAAGGTGAATATCATACAATTTAGGAAACTGAAACAAAAACCTAAATACGCAAAGAACAATTGAAGAAAACTGCAAGACAATGATTGGGAATGGATTGTAGAAACTTACCAATGAAATAGAGCAAGTTCAGAGACTCAAGAATAGGTACAAATGAAAAGCACCAAAGCATATACTCAAAAAACACAAAAGAACTTTTAACAAACACTAGGTGTGCACTATAACAAAATATCAAACACTTAGCATGTAACAACAATACTTAAATGAATTGAAGAGAACTAAGCAAGATTTGGATGTGACATTGACCATGCAAGAATGAGAAACACATAACTGCACACGTACACCGAATTAAAGACAACAATCAACAAGAAACACACACGAAATTAAGAGAAACATAAAGAAAAAACATTATTTTTTTTTCAGGTTATATTGCAGGAGGTGTATGATGAAGTTTGAATGGATTTAAAACATTTAAAACTCAAAATGAACCGATTAAATTGAAGAAAACACATATTAAATGGTGAATGATTCAAGTATTATGAAAAATAGTCGAAGGAAATGAAGAAACCCGCAATAACATGCAAAATAGTGAAGAACAATGGAGGTTGTGCAACAGAACCAACAAGGAAGTGTTTAATGAATGTCTCAAGAAAATAAATGGTATAATTGTTTTTTTAATCAGTGGAAATGATTTAGAAACAGTGGAAGATTATTATAATTGGTGGAAATCAAAGAAAACTCGAAGAAGATGCAAGATAAAGTGAAAAAAATCGAGCAACACTCAAGCTGAAATAGAAAAAAAAATTAATAAAAAGAATTAGCTAGATGAAGATTTTTCCTTGGATCTTGGTGTCGGATGATCCACCTGATGCAATCTAAGCATGTGGATTAGTGAACTCATGGAGTGGCAACGAAAAAATTGGAGGTTTGCACCCAAAAGGAGAGGAATTGGTGAGGTTTTGAGAGTGCTTTAGGTGCTAGAAAGAAGAAAAAGGTGTTGCCAACTTTCTTACGGTTTCACTACCAAGGAAGATTTTGGAGAGAATGCGTTTCAATTATGAATACTTCATTCAATTAATGCAAATTTGAATACAAGGTGTTCAAGGACTATGCAATTCTCCACATCATGCCCAAAGGCCTTGTGGAACTCGCATTAGATGCCCTCACTTGGCCCCAAATTCTTATTAGTTTTTTGGGGGAACCTCAACTTATCAGCCACGCCTGGGATGGTAATCAATTCCTTGTAATTCATCTTAGACTTATGTCGACAGGGCAGGTCGCCCTTTTCTCTCGACCTAGTTTGGTGCTTTTTTGGTGCATAGGGTGCGTGCCAAGTCGCCAATCTCTTCTCCGTCCCAGCTTTGTGCACTCTCATGGATTGGGCACGACTACCCTCACGAGGCTTGGTCAGCCCAGTGCTCCCATGTTTTACCGTCACTTCTTCCTCGACGTCAATGTGGGCAATAACTCGTCGCCGGATCTCGCCAAACGTCTTTGCCCAATTCCTTATCAAAGAATCGTTGAACGTCCCTGACAGAATCCCCCATCCAAAGGCGTGGAACATCAGAGCCTTGTCCTTAGTGTGAAACTTTACCACCAACGCTCCAAACTGGTTCAGGAAATCCTTCGAGGGCTCTCCCTGATACTACTTCACCCCAAAGAGGTCGAAAGGAACAGGGGGTGGAGCTCGGTTAACTATGAATTGTTCCTTGAACAATGTAGAAAACTAATCAAATGAGGTTATGTGGCCATCTAAAAGACCAATGAACCAATCTAGTGTTGTGCCCGCGAACGTCCCCATGAACAGTTTGCATTGCATGGCATCCATTTCTCCCGAAATCATCATCTGAGTATGGAAAGCCATGAGGTGGGCCTCCAGGTCTTCGGTACCTGTGAAAGTAATTCTGGGTGTCATGCAGTTTGTTGGTATCACGACATTCATGATCGCTTGTGAAAACAACATGGGGCGAGCCCTAACTGACCCAAACATTGTAGATCTTTACGCAGTTCTTCATTGGCTCGGAGTAACTCTTCGTTGCTTGTCCGCGACGCGTCCAGCTTGACCCTGAATTGGTCTTGTCTAAGGGTCTGCTCGGCCCGAACCTCAACCAAAACCCTCTTCTGATCAGCCTTGGATGTCGTCATTGTCTCCTAGAGAATGACAGTCTCCATGAGATGCTGTAGGGTGAAGTTGTCACCTCCTTCCTGTCCAGATGGACCTTGTCGAGTATTCCTCATATCGCCTGATAGCTTGATCACAACTATGGATGGGACCTGGTTTTATCGGGCCCCATGGTGGGCGCCAAATGTTCTTGCCAGTTGACCTGGTCGCCGATTGTCTTCAAAGACAAATGGTGGCTCCGCCTATTTTTGGTGGATTCTATGCTTCCTTTTGGATGCGACTCTGTTGAAACAGAGGGGGCGCCACCTGTTGATTGCACTCTGACGATCAAGTCAGTACAGGGCTTATAGAAACAATAAGTAAGGAAGTAGTTTCTGTCTTAGAAACAGTGTACCATTACCGGGGATCTCAATTCCCTTTTATAAACTACTTTTAGGTTACCTCTTATAACAACTTTTTCTCACGAGAACCTTATCTCGAGTGAAAGCATGTTTAATGGGAGGAAAGTCTATTACAATGCGCATAATCTTAGAGCGGCAACTACACAGAATCTTCTCTCATTGGAGTGCATAAATCTTAACAGAATGACCAGCAGGGTACCAAACTGATAACCAAATTCAAATTGATAGCTCTTATTTTGCTCTCAAATTAAAATGATTCCATCGTAGACCTGTCTAACACTAGAAGGATGATAGTATAATTTTGGTTAAATGACCTCAAGTCGTCTTCCAACGAATCCAATAGTTAGTCCAATGAACAATATTCAAAACTAATATGCAAGCAATGAATTATAACAATAACAGTAAAGCAAAGAATGCAGGTTGACTCCTAAGTTTCTCCACCAATGAATTCCTCACAGTTTATCTAAAAATTATCACCCTTCAATTCTCACACAGAGTTAAACCAGATTGAATATGTGTCAATCTAATTCAACTTGAATCTCACCAGTAAAACATGCATCTACTAGTTTAATCAGTACCCACTTTGTTCCATGTATATACTCCATGAGAATGCTTATCTCCTCTCTCTTGAATCATGCTCCCAAGAAATTAATTAGAACAATGTGACTAACTAAGAAACCAATGTTTAAAATAAGGAAAACTCTTAATCATGTGTTCAGTACAACCTCTCACAAAAACCAATTTTCTAGGAGATTAGAAGATTAAAACAACTACTATAGATAATTGAAAAACGAAACTTTTATTGATCAAAACCTCAAAAATCAATGGGGAATTACAAAGGAATAAATCAAAACGGTTTAGCCTTGCATAAGAAGGCAAAACAAAAGACTTATAAAGAAGAAAAGAAAATAACAAAACCTTGTGAAACTTCCTCCTTTCTCCTTGAGGCTTATGTCTTTTTATAGGTTTTTTCTGTTCCAAGGATCTTGGGAAAATATTTGGTTTAGATTTTGTTAATAGTTTCTCAGCTTCCAACTTTCCAGAGTTCTTGTATTTCGTTTCCTTGTATTTTCCAAAAGATTTTCTTTCAATTTTGTTTCTAAGATATTGTAGATTTTATTTTCTCATTCTTTTCCTTAGATTTTGTTTTCTATTTTCATTCAAAGAAGCAACATGGAATTTTTCATATTTGGCCCAATTACAAAGGTAGAAACTTCCTTTAGACTGTCTATTCTTAAAAACACAAAATTAACACAGAATACAATTGAGGCCTAAATAAACCCAATTATAAGAATATGAATTTAAACAATGGATTTATTCATTATTGTAGTCCATCAATATATAATTAAAGCTACTAAGTGTGAATAAAATTATGTTCATCGAGGGCCTTCGGGTAATGTTCAAAGCATTAAGAGAATTTAGAGGCAGAGGTATTAAGTTATTCTAAGAGTTAAGAGTCCCCAAACACTAAGTGTTACTCATAGGTTAGGAAGAAGAATCACGTGAGATCCTCAAAGAGGCTTAGATAAAAAGGTTATGTTGATTCAGGCTCAGAGAGTCTGAACTTCATAATCCAATTAGGTCAAGAAGGCCAAAACCACATAAAAAGTAAAGACAACTCTTTGGAGAAGAAGGTGTTGAAGCAAAGTTGGCCACAACATCAAATAATCCTTGATCATTGTAATTGAGCTTCTTATCCTGCTTTGTACTAAGATCTTATCATGTGTTGCTAAATATTTTTTTTCAGGATTGGATAACACTGTGGTATTTCTTTAGTTATTGTGCTAGACAGAGTGCTCGGGTGCTCAGACCTTGGTGCACGGGCGTGGGTAGATCAGCTCAGTTGTTGGGCCCAAAGGATGGGTCATAGGTTTGGCCCAGTTATATTGGTAAACCCGTTAGAGAGTAATTAACATAATAAGTTTTGTTATATAATAATATAAGGTTATTAGTAGAATATATTTTATCCTAAAAGATAAGTGTGTGTGTGTTAGTATATGTGGTTGTTAAGTTACGTAAATACATGCACACAGTTGTTGGTTGAAAAGATAAGTTGTTAGATAAGAGGAAACACTGTGAGTAAGGGTGCACACGTAAACAAAATATTTTCTTGTTGTTAGAACCTGAAGATAGGTGGTGCCTCGTTAGTAGGTGAATTTCCTGTTATTATTTTATGCTTTCAGTAGGGATACGATTCTCATGAGAGAAACCTATTACAAGAGTAGTTATAAAAAGAGCTTAAGTCCCCCGGTAAAGGTATGTTGTTTCTGAATACTAGACTAAAACTGAATACTTCTCTTGTTTTGTATGCTCTCACTGACTTGATCTTCGGAGTGTGATCAAAAGGTAGAGCCCCTCTGTTTCAATGGAGCCACGTTCCAGTGCAATAAGAAGACGTAAAACAAATTTCAGAGGAGACAAATCAGAAGTGGAGCTTCTCACCAGAGTCAATCGGCGAGAAATTCAACCGATGAGGAACAACCGTTGATTGTCCATAGGGCATCAATGAGACCAAAAGGTGATTTCATGTTTCTGAACCTTCTTCATCCAGCCATAGGACTCAATGGTTGTAGAGCGCAAAGTTGAGACTATGGTGAATTGTTCCATCTTAATGCAGAGGAAAGATCATAACAATGGCTTAGTACTCTACATAACCTTGCACGATGAATCGACTTTGTTTGGCCAAAATAGGAACAAGGATTTTGAATAAGAACATTACATTTATAAATAATAATAATAATAATAATAACAAAGGAGATTCACAAGATTATTCCAAATCCAACGTTTATGTTATATTTATATCTATCTACTTCAGTGATTGTCTACAATTTACCTCTCAGTGATTGTTTAACACTTCATCTTTAAGTAATTGTCTAACATTTCACCTCTCGATCTAAATATCTAGTATTGTTACTATTATTATTGTTATTAATATTATTATATACATGCAAACCCTTCAAAACCCGAAACCATTTCATTAGAAAAGATAATCTTAATGTGATAACATTAATTCACTGTGGATATGACAATCCTCAATTGTACTATAGTTGACTCGATTTGCTTAATGAGTACAAAGAGTGGGATATGACTGAACAAGAAATACACCTCTCCAGCTAACAAGTATTTTCACCTCTCCAGGTACACAAGTATTCTCCACCTCTCCAGGAAAATAGTCTTAATCTCCCCCTGAGTTATGAATCTCTTTCATGAGTTCGTGAACGTTGATAGATAATTCTGATAGTCCTTGAATCACGTTCTTTGATGCTTAAATTGTGTCTTTGCACTCTCAAACTCTTTCTATATTTGTGGTTGATTTGAACATTGTGAATGTATCTTGAATATTCGTTGTATCGCGTTCTCCACTTCAACTTTTCACTGTTGGACGCTAAGCATGGAAAGTTCTGACCTGCGTCTTGAATGCATCTTTCTCACTAGCATTCTTCTTAAATGTATTTATTTAAAATTATCTTTATGTTCGTTATATGCAATAACTTTGATTGTCTTCAATGACATCCCATGACTTTCGCTCTGCAATAACTTTATTATGCTCATTGGAAGCTTAATAAGGAATTTTGTGCACGTTGTCCTCTACATCTTATTTGTTCCTAAAACCACATTTAGAAATCTTTGTGATTACTAGTGATACTAATACTTTCAAAATGTTTGGGCAAATATATAAATAAACAATAATCTCCTAATATCTTAGAATATCATATGAATTATCATTACTTTCCATTCTCATATGTTAATCAACTAGTATATTCAACTTTACTCAGAATAAAATATAATCACAAATTTCCTTGAATATATTCTATTTCGAAAAATCTTTAAAGGAATAGGACATGAGTGTGTAATGTTTTTCGAAATCCATTTGAAACATAGATTTGAATATCTAATTAAGTAGAGTTATGCTTGTGCAAGATATCTTTAATTAAGCATTTAAGACATTAATTTTGCTCACTGTGTTTTAGAGAGTGTTTTTAATATTTGGACAATATATTCACATGATATAATCCTTGAAGTTCATTTGCAAACATTTTATATCTTTAATTAAAACACTATGTTTTGATGCAAATATGATTTGTATAATTTAGCTTAATTAAAACGACTTCAGAAAACTTTTGATAAACATTTAAGCACATATAAAGTGAAATGATTAAGTTTGGAAACTTCCTTGACACTTTTTCGTCCAACACATGATCATCGTTTGTCATGTTCAATTGATCATCATCTGATTTGTGTAACGCTCATGCTTTATGTACTGAACAGTGCTCAACTCTTGGTATTATTTTTGTATGCTCGGTTCTTTGTGGTATGGGAGGTCAGCTCGGTCATTGGGCCTGGGTGAGACCTGTGCAGATGGCCCTTTTTCAGGATAGGTCCAAAGTGCGCGGTAGGGTCGTTACGCAATGTAATTTTATACACCTGCTTATAGATATGGGGCGGTGAATATAATATTGTTATTATTTTTGCATGTTTTTTGTGAGTACGTGGCAATATTTTCTGTTGCATATTTATTACACGTGACTAGTTGCCATAACCCTATTAAAATAGAGAGATGCATTGGTAATAGAAAGGGGTCTACGGATGGCACCTGAAGGTCATTGGTGCCCGTGACAGGTGGTTTTTCTATTAGAGATAAAATATTAGCATACTTAGAATATTTTCAGTTAAGATTTGCTTATCTTCAGGGAGAATGGTTGCATGTGTGGCAATAAAAGGAGAGTAAGTCTATAGGGAAAGGTATGCTTTTTTTATACATTTTCTTAACTGTTTGCTTTCGATGAGCCCTAGCTGACTTGATCGTCGGAGTGTAATCAACAGGTTGGGTGCCCTCTGTCTCAACGGAGCCTTATTCTAGTGCGACAAGGAGACACAAAATCAATTCTAGAAGAAGTAGATACAGAAGGAATTATTCAACCTGAAGTCAACTGTCAACCCAGTCAATCGGTGAGAACACTTTATATGTTATTCTCAAAGTATTGTCTAGCGCATTTAGCAACATCATCCTACGTGTTTAGCTTTATGGTCGTGATAATGATTGATCTCTCAATCAAGCATGTGTTGTGAAAGCCATACATTGCACGTAGAATGGTAAAATGGTCAGTAGAAATATTAAAGTTTGACTTGGAGTACGAGCCTTAAGAGTCTATTAAGGGTTAAGTGTTGGCCTAATATGTGGCAAAGCATACCTCACCTTCTGTCGCGATCAAGGGGGATGTTCAAAATGGAATTTTTCAGTAGATGGAGTGACCAATATAAAAGGCAGTGGTGCAAGAGTAATTTTATAAGGGTCTGATGGTGTCTCATTGAGTAATCACTTTAGTTCTCTTTCAAAGTAAGAAAAAATCAGGCAGAATAAGAAGCGTTAATAGCTAGAATACTTTTGGCCAAGGAAGTGGGATTTCATAAAATAACGGCTAATAGTGACTCATAGTTGGTTACAGGAAAGGTCTCTAGGGAGTTTTAGGTAAAGGATCCTCATTTGCCTTGGTATTTGATGTATGTCAAGAAACAATTCAACTTTTGATTCTTTTGAACTTGTATATGTACTTAGGGATCAAAATTCTCAAGTCAATTCGTTGTCAAAGCTCACCAATTATTTAAAACTGGGATACTACTGATGAATGATACAGGAGACACCGAAAGAACCTAGGGTGACTTTGGGTGAGGAAGAAGGTGAATAGGTTTTGGTTCTACATACATTTGGAGGAGACACGTGGATGACACCATACATACAATACTTGGCAAACAGAGTAGTACCTAATGACCCTGGGAAAGCTAAGGAGCTAAAAAATAATTCTTACCGCTTCACTATGATTAATGGGTATCTCTTCATATAGGGTTACTCCCAACCATTGCTCAAATACATCACTCCTTCACAAGAAAATCGAGTATTGGTTGAACTACATGTAGGGATTTGAGGAAGTCACATTGGAGACACGCTTTAGCCCACAAGATCTGTTAGAATGGATGGCTTTAAACTAGAGGGGGAGGGGGGGGTGAATGGTTTAAAGAGGGATTTCGAAAACTTTTAAGTCAAGAATGAAATTATCTCAAGAAACAATTGATAAGGAATCCAGTTTGACAAAACAATAAGCAAAAATAACAGCACTAGAAAAACAATCGGTTATTTCGCAAAAACAATCGGTTGTTTATATCAGTAAACAAATATCAAAACTGAATTTAAAGAGTTAAGGAAGAGAGAATGCACACAGATGTTTATACTAGTTCCCTCTAAACCCAGAGCTACATCCAGTCTTCTCAGAAACCACTGAGGAATTCCACTAAGCAATCAAACCTAGATCACTTACAACACAACCAAGAAAGTGACCTTGATCCCCTCAAGACACACACTTCTCTTGGCCAACACACCGACACTAAGAATGTTGATCTTGATCCCCTCAAGAACACACAACACTTCTCAGCAAACACACAGAAGAAACTTGTTCAACAGATACAAGGATTACACTTGTTACAAAAGTAAATCTGAAATCAATACAAGCAGAAATCCCATCTCACACTCTTTGATCAATCTCAATCTCTAAGCAATCTCAACTCTTTGAAAATCAGAATCTTGTTGTTCTCAAAAGATTATTATTTTTCAAATCTGTTTTTCTGAATTTATTCAAAGATGTTTGTTATCAAATCTTAACAAACTTATTTATTGCATTTAAAGATTGGTCAAAGCATTAAAGACTAGAGCGTAAACAGTTAGAATCATTTAAAGCCCAGTCAAAGCTAAAACAGTTTTTCTGTTATGGTACCAAAACAAACAATCGGTTGTTTCCTCGAATCAATCGGTTGTTTTGGTTTTAACAGTTCAACCATTTGAAAAACAGTTTTCAATCTTTTCTAAAAACATCTAAGTATAAAACAATCGGTTGTTTCGACAAAAAAATTGGTTGTTTTTCACTTAGTTTGAAAAACACTTTTCTTTTAAAAGATTGAGAATGGTTATGCTTTGGATTCAATCTAGAGTGGATTACAAAACTCAAACTACCCCAGATCTTAACTAAGACAGCTCAGCAACAACAAGCACAACCAAGCCTTCAACATCCTTCAAAGGGTTTGGATTCTTCAAAGCTTGAACACCACTTGGTTCAACAAGATCATCAAAGCAAGTTATTACTGCGGGACCCTAAGAGAGGATAATATGGCATACACAAGAAGATGCGACCAGTGCCAGAAGCACATAGATTGGCATTTGATCACCAGCCAATGGCCTTTTCATACAAGGGGAATTGACATCTTGTGATTATTCCCACTAACATTCATCAATTCAAATTGGTGGTGGTGGTAGCGGAGTACTTTATGAAGTGGATTGAATGAGGGACACTGGCGATAATACAAGTTCAAAGATTCAGAGCTTGCTATTGAATTATATTGTATACAAGTTCAATGTTCTGAGGATCTTAATATTAGACAATGATACTTAGTTCATCAGCAATCACGTAAAACAAATGTGTCATGATCTCGATATAAAGCAGATCTTCACATTTGTCAAGCATCCTCAAACAAACAGACATGTTGAGGCATCTAATTGGATAATCTACACAGGATAAAAAGAAGGTTGCAAGCAACAAAGGGTGGATGCGTAGACAAAGTTCCTAGATGTTGAACCAAGTGGTGTTCAAGCTTTGAAGAATCCAAGGTTTAGCTTAGTTCTGGGGTAGTTTGAATGTTGTAATCCACCCTTTGATTAAATCTAAAGCATAGGCATTCTCAATCTTTGTGAAAGTAAAATGTTTTCAAACTAAGTTAAAACAACCGATTGTTTTGTCGAAACAACCGATTGTTTATACTTAGATGTTTTGAGTAAAAGATTGAAAACTGTTTTTAAAATGGTTGAACTGTTAAGAACCAAAACAACCGATTGATTCGAGGAAACAACCGATTGTTTGTTTTGGGACCATAACAGAAAAACTGTTTTATCTTTGTCTGAGCTTTAAATGTTTTAACTGCTTACGCTCCAGTCATTAAATGTTTTGACCAATCTTTTAATGCAATTTAAGAGTTTGTTAAGATTTGATAGCAAACTACATCTTTGAATAAATTCAGAAAAACAAATTTGACAAAAAAATCTTTGACATGTTTTTGCTAAGAGTTTTCCATTTTTTCAAAGAGCTGAGATTGCTAAGAGTTTGTGATTGATCAAAGTTTGTGGAATAGGATTTTGCTTGTATTGATTTCAGATTATCTTCTGTAACAAGTGTAATCCTTGTACTCTGTGAAACAAGTTTCGTTTCTGTGTTTGCTAAGATTGGCTGTGTGTTCTTGAGGGGATCAAGATCAACAATCTTGGTGTAGGTGTGTTGACCAAGGAGAGTGTGTTTCTTGAGGTGTTCAAGGTCATTCTCTTGGTTGTTGTGTAAGTGATCAAGGTGTGATTGCTTAGTGGATTTCTTCAGGGTTTCTGAGAAGACTAGATGTAGCTATGGGTTTGGAGTGAACCAGTATAAACATCTGTGTACAATCTCTCTATCTCTAACTCTTTAAATTCAATTTTATTTGTTGTTTGCTGGTATAAACAACCGATTGTTTATGTGAAACAACCAATTGTTTTTCTGGTTGTACTGATTTTGTTTGCTGTTTTTGGTAAACTGAATTTCTTATCAATAGTTTCCTGAGATAAATTCATTCTTGTTTTAAAAGTTTACGAAAATTCTCTTTAAACAATTCACCCCCCCCCCTCTAGTTTAAAGCCATCCATTCTAACAATTGGCATCAAGAGCTTGGTTCTTGAAAGTTATTCAAGTTGATCCTACAAATCTTTTTCAATGGCTGATAGACTACCTTTTGGGGAAGGTGCTTCAATTAACAGACCACCTCTGTTTTGTGGTTTGAACTACCAATTTTGGAAAGTAAGAATGAAAATATTTATGGAATCTCTTGACAAAGGAATTTGGGATGCAATTGAAAATGGTCCTTTTATCCCAAAGTTTGAAAAGGATGGATCTGTCATTGAGAAACCATGGTCTCAGTGGACTGATGCAGAAAGCAAAAAGGCCAAATTTGATTGCATTGCCAAAAATATTATAACCTCTGCTTTAAATTCTGATGAGTTTTTCAGGGTCTCGCAATGCAAATCATCAAAAGAAATGTGGGACACCTTGGAAGTCACTCATGAAGGAACAAATGAGGTGAAAAGAGCTAGAAAACATGCTCTAATCCAAGAGTATGAGATGTTCAGAATGCTTAAAGGAGAAACAATTGCTGAGGTGCAGAAAAGATTCACGCACATCATCAATCACCTTATGAGCCTTGACAAGACCTTTGATAAAGAAGAGCTGAACATCAAGATCTTGAAATGTCTTGATAGAGCATGACAACCAAAGGTAACTTCTATTTCCTAATCTAAAGATCTAACATCATTAAGTGTTGCTTCTTTGTTTGGAAAGCTTAGGGAACATGAGTTAGAGATGAATAAACTCAATGTTCAAGAGAGTGAAGATAAGCACACAAGGAGCATAACCTTAAAAGCATCCAAGAACAAAGGGAAACAAGATTCTAGTGATGAAAGTGATGAGGAAAACCTTAGCTTGCTGTCAAGAAAGTTCAGCAAATTCCTAAAAAGAAACCGCAACAAAGACAACAACAAAGATAGGTATGGAAACAAGAAATCAAATTATTTTAATTCCAATAACTATACTTGTTTTGGTTGTGGTGAGCAAGGTCATATAAAGGCAGATTTTCCAAACAAGAGCAAGGAGAAAAAGTCTAGCTACAAGGAGAAGAAAGGCAAGACAAAAAGAGCCTACATAGCTTGGGATGAAAATGAGGTATCATCATCAAGTTCTTCATCAAGTGAAGATGAGAAAGCAAACATATGCTTGGTAGCTGAAAATGGTGATGAATCTTGCAGCTCAAGTGAGGTAAGTTCATGTGCTTCCTTAAATGAACAAAATTACAGAGAATTACTTGAAGCTTTTCAAGAAACACATGATGAAGCTAATAGATTGGTTCTTTCAAACAACCGATTGAAAGATCTTAACAGTTGGCTTGAAAAGAGAGTTAAATCACTTGAAGAAGATCTGGAAAGAGCAAAAAGTGATTTTGAAAAATTGGAAAACCATTTCAAAAATGCTTCTTGCAAGTGTGATACTCTCATTTGCGAAAATTGTGAAAATCTTGAGAAAAAGGTTCACTATCTTGTTGAAACTGTGGACAAGCTTTCAAAGGGGAAATCTAACTTTGAGAATGTCTTGGCATCTCAAAGCTGTGTTTTTGGAAAGGCTGGTTTAGGCTTTAATCCACAAAACAAGCAAGATAAGTTTTCAAAAAGTTTTTCAAGAAAGTCAGAAAAACAACCGATTGTTAAGGCGAAACAACCAATTGTTACATGCTTTTACTTCATGAAGAGAGGCCACTCTGTTAGGTTCTGCAAAATAAGGAAATATTCTGTTCCAAGAGGTTTTATGAAATGGATTCCTAAGAGATGTGAAGTTTCTAACTGCAAAGAAAAGTCAAAAGGACCCAAATTTGTAAGGGGACCAAATCTTGTTGCTTGAAATCTTTTATGCAGGAAAACTAAAGAAAAAGGAGGGACTGAGTCATCTGATCAAGTTCTTGAAGAAAAAGACAGTCATTGAAGCTGAATCAATGCTATGCAAAAGACCTCAACAGTGAAAAGAGGCTTCTTGATCATAAAGCACATGGCTCATTGAAGAATTAACATAAGGATAAGACTTTTCTTTATTTGTTCTTAATTTCTGTTTCAAAGTTCTTTCTCATGGTTAAACAATCTTTTTATTATGCTCAATGTCATCTGCTTTGAACTCCTTCTGCTCATGGTTAAAATTCAAAAACAGTTTTAACTGCTGCAGAAAAACAACCGATTGTTTCTTCGGAACAACCGATTGTTTTGGGTCTGACAGCACTATGAAGAAATTGTTTTAATTGCTATTTTGAATTTCTATCCGTTGCAGATCAATTCAAAAGAGAGAATCTTGGTCAAAGAATCTGTGCTGAAAGCTGATTACGTTCAGAGAGAAGTCACAACTGTCATAAAGGAAAATATTCCAAAAATCTTGGAAATTCAAGAGCCTTAATGACTAGTCAAAAATCACATGTGAAGACCATGTGTTTTTCAGCTTTTCTGACGTTTTCTGTGTAGAGCAGAGTCAAGTCCTCTCTCTCTGAAATATCAGGTACCCACTAAATAAAATTGAATGCTAATTGATTTTTTTTTCTGCTATAAAATCTAGTGTAGCTGATTTCTTCCACAAGAACAACCAATTGCAACATCTCTTGCAAAAAAAAAAAATTGTGAAGAGAGCTCCTCTCTGTTTTCTTCTCTGCCATCATGGAATCAACTCCTCCCACCTCAAAGAGAGTCAAAAACCAAGGTTGTAAGGTCTGGAGGAAGGCTAGAAGGCTGGTTTTCTGGAGACAATGATCTTATTGAGAAATATAGGTATGAAACAAGTATAAAAAAGATAAACAACCCCAAGGTTGTATGCTTTGATTGGCTGAAAAGTCAAAATCTTGATAATGTGAGAAGGTTGCTCAAGGATCAATCTCTCAGAAAGTTCCTGGAGATGAAGGGAAACATATATCCATATTTAGTGAGGGTGTTCTACACAAACCTAAAGTTTGAGGGAAACAATCTAGTTTTTCATGTGAAGGGTGTAGAAATGGAGATAACTCAGGAAGTATGGACTGCTGTTGCTGGTCTCAAGTTCTCTAGTCTTAGAATCAACAAGGGAAACCTTGGAGTGGTGGAGGATTTTAACAAAATCCAATTCTACAAGAGTTGCTTGAAGAATCAACATGCTCAAGTAAGTACATGCTCGGTTGGAGGTCTAAAGCTTGATGAGAGATTGCTTGCTCTCATTGTGACTTGGATTCTAACTCCAAGGGGGAGTAATCATTCTGTTCTTACTGAAGAAGAACTGGTATATATCTTCTGCATCACCAAGAAAATCAAAATCAATTGGATCCACATCATCAAAGAGCACAGCAAAAAGCCATGAGGTTAGGTGATTATCATTATCCATATGCTGTTTTGGTATCTAAATTTCTACTCTATTTTGAAGTAAACCTTGAAGATGAAACATCTGAGTTGGTCAAGCCAACTCAAGAGTTGAACAATGGATCACTCAGCAAAATGGATTTTACCAAAGTAGGTGGAAAATGGATAACCAAGGATGGTAATCTTGGTGCCTCATCTAGTGGTGCTGCTAATCTTGAACAAGATGAACCTGCTGATATGGATGTTCAACATGAAGATCCACCTGAAGATTATCAAGATGCTAGACCAAGTGTTGGTGCTGGAAATCAAGGAGAAAGGATGCAAACCATGTCTTCTTCTGAAAGACTCATGGTGAATAGGCTTGATAGCTTTGCTGAAAATCAAAGGAGCCTCCATGATCTCTATGTTAGCAATTTCCAGAGGATTGACACCAGGTTTGACAACATGGATGCGAGATTCATGACTCTAGATGAACAGATTGAAGTTGTCCAGAACCAAATCTTTGATCTTGAGTTTGCTGATGAAGAAGAATGAAGGAAAAACAACCGATTGGTTATCGGAACAATCGATTGTTTTTGGCTGTTATATCTGGTTTTTAAATTTCTTTCTTTCTGCTGTTACTGCTTTAATTCTGATGTAATCAAAACAATATCTTGTTTTATCTCTTCTCTTTTTCTATTTGTGAAGACAAATAGGGGGAGATATATGTTGTGTTTCTGCTGTGTTTAAGTTTTTTTTTATTGTTAAAACAGTTTGGGATGAGTAATATTTTATGATATTTAGCTCTGAAGTTTATTACTGTTTATCTGTGCTAACCAAATATCAGAAGTTCTATGCTTTGTTCAAAACTGTATCTTGCAGGAACTGCTTCAGATTCAATCAGGTACAACACAAGCATCAGGGATTTGTCTTCATCAAATAGGGGGAGATTGTTGAACCAAGTGGTGTTCAAGCTTTGAAGAATCCAAACCCTTTGAAGGATGTTCAAGCCTTGGTTGTGCTTGGTGTTGTTGTGCTGGTTTAGCTTAGTTCTGGGGTAGTTTGAATGTTGTAATCCACCCTTTGATTAAATCTAAAGCATAGGCATTCTCAATCTTTGTGAAAGTAAAATGTTTTCAAACTAAGTTAAAACAACCGATTGTTTTGTCGAAACAACCGATTGTTTATACTTAGATGTTTTGAGAAAAAGATTGAAAACTGTTTTTAAAATGGTTGAACTGTTAAGAACCAAAACAACCGATTGATTCGAGGAAACAACCGATTGTTTGTTTTGGGACCATAACAGAAAAACTGTTTTATCTTTGTCTGAGCTTTAAATGTTTTAACTGCTTACGCTCCAGTCATTAAATGCTTTGACCAATCTTTTAATGCAATTTAAGAGTTTGTTAAGATTTGATAGCAAACTACATCTTTGAATAATTTCAGAAAAACAGATTTGACAAAAAAATCTATGACAAGTTTTTGCTAAGAGTTTTTGAGTTTTTTCAAAGAGCAGAGATTGCTAAGAGTTTGTGATTGATCAAAGTTTGTGGAATAGGATTCTGCTTGTATTGATTTCAGATTATCTTCTGTAACAAGTGTAATCCGTGTACTCTGTGAAACAAGTTTCGTTTTTGTGTTTGCTAAGATTGGCTGTGTGTTCTTGAGGGGATCAAGATCAGCAATCTTGGTGTAGGTGTGTTGACCAAGGAGAGTGTGTTTCTTGAGGTGTTCAAGGTCATTCTCTTGGTTGTTGTGTAAGTGATCAAGGTGTGATTGCTTAGTGGATTTCCTCAAGGTTTCTGAGAAGACTGGATGTAGCTCTGGGTTTGGAGTGAACCAGTATAAACATTTGTGTACAATCTCTCTATCTCTAACTCTTTAAATTCAATTTTATTTGTTGTTTGCTGGTATAAACAACCGATTGTTTCTGTGAAACAACCGATTGTTTTTTTGGTTGTGCTGATTTTGTTTGCTGTTTTTGGTAAACTGAATTTCTTATCAATAGTTTCCTGAGATAAATTCATTCTTGTTTTAAAAGTTTACGAAAATTCTCTTTAAACAATTCACCCCCCTCTAGTTTAAAGCCATCCATTCTAACACTAGAGTGTTATGGTATTATCATATGACTCCCCAATCAACAACAAGGGAGACACCATTTAACCTTATGTATGAGACCGATGCAACGATACAGATTGAGATTTTTGAGCCTTGTCTCTGAGTAACCAATCTCTCCCCTGCCTCCTTAGAGGAAGGCATTCTAGCCAACTTCGATATGATTGAGTAATTTTGCGGCAATCCGACTTTCCATCTAATGTGTAGATTTTCTTCTTCATTGTTTTGATTTAAATATTTTCTATGGAAGATGAATAATATTGTGGAAGCATGAAGAATTGTAGAAATCTTGGAGAAGATAAAAATTATGAGATAAATCTAAGTGAGGTTAGATCAACACTACTAGGAGGAGTCTAGAAATTTATCTAGTAAGAAGACAACTATAGAAAGAACTTTGAACAAGTAGATAGTATTTCTTTACTCAAATCAAAGTTCAAAATACATGTACAAAAAGACTCTTATTTATATGAGAAAGTCTCTCAAATGAGAGTGTGACAAGTGTCACCTGCTTATTGAGAGAGAGTGACAAGTGACATGTCTTCATTGGAGGAAAATCCTCTTCATTGAGGAGAGAATATGTGGACTTTCATGCCATCCTTGCCTATTTTCCCATTTGCACCCTTCTTTTCCTATTGTACACCCTACTATACTTTGCCCCAAAATGCAAGGCTCAATAAATCCTGACTATTCTATAAAATTTTACAAGGCTAAGAAAAAGAAAATAACTCTATAATCTCTTCATTAAAAATGGATCTTCATCTATCTTCTTAGCCAAAATTTTCAAGGATGGATGGTTCCAATCATTCCTTCCCTCATGAGAAGGATCTGTCATCGTATCTGGATGATGCTTAGTGACAACAATCTCTGTTTATTTGTTATTTCCCTCATAGGTCAAATGTCAAATGTCAATCTACAATAAACATCAAACAAACACGATATAAGTTTCTTTATTAAAAGAAAAGAAAACAGAAAAGAAATAAGGCCCATTATTATTTTTATAAAATTTTTGAAAGAAAGAAATAGTGTCTTTTTCAAAAATATTTTTGTTCACTTTCTGTTGTTCATTGCCCAAGCTAGGCAAAAACATCACAAAAATGTTATTTTTGAGATTTTTGAGAAGAAGAATTAGCATTATATATTTTTTTGAAGAAGAATTAGTTTTAAGGATTCTTTCTCAATTATGCTTGTAGGGGTGTCATAAAAGACTCTTCTTCTTTTCTGGTTTCCCCTTTTTGTTTTTCAATCAAAATATCTTCTGACTTTTCTGTGAAGGAAAAATTTATATCTATATCTAGTTCAACTCGAGACACAAATTTTTCTTCAAGCATATCCTTACAAGATTTTTTTATAGAAGATAAAATGTTATAAATGTCTAGTTCAGCTCCAGACAAAGACTTTTCTATTCTTTCCTTTTATATCCTCTCTTTATATTTTTCTTTCTCCTCTCTTTCTCTTTTTTCTTTTCTCTTCTTTCTTTCTAACAAGAGCTTGCAATTTTTCTTTAAACTCTTTTTCTCTTCTAACATATTCTTTTTCTCCATCTACAATTTTCTTCCTATTTTAACATGCTCTTTCATTTCTTCTCTAACCTTCTTTTTTTTCTTATAGGGAAACCATGCAAAGTCTACTGGTATTTTCAAAAATTTGATTAAGCTTTATATCTTATTCTAAATATGCCTTGACATTTTTATTTCCATCAAAATAGGAAATGTATATTTTAGTGTGTCTCTACAAAAATATAAACTTTTAGGCTCAAAACACACTTCTTTTCTTCAATACTTGAAGTAATAAATCTTTCTTCTATGACTATACTCTTCATGCCTATGGCCCTTGCCTTAATTTTGATTTAAGGTCATTTGTGAAAGAGATGATGCAATATGTCCCTCATATCATCTAATTTTTTTTTGTACTTTCTCTATGTTTTTTCAAATTTTTTCTATATATTCTTGTCTCCTCCCTCCAACCATATTTCCCTCCCGGATCCCTACTACTACCTCGCATACTTGATACATGAAAATGATCACTCATAAAGAGTGGTGAGTTACAAGGACTGCTTAAGAATCAATGTCTTTCTTAATTAGAGGAAACTTCAAAACGATTTTTCTAGATGTGTGCAAGAGTCATAGAGACCAAAGAAAGGTTAACTATTAAATTTTGAAATATACACCTTAGATATCATGAAGACTTGGAAAATAAAAGCAAAACAAGAAATTAACTAGAAGAAAGTAAAGTAAAGCAAGAAAACCTATACAAAATTTCTAAGTAAAAATGCAAGTGATACTTTGACCCCCTATTAAGCGCCTATTACAATGTTTAACTTTGGGATTGCTTTAATGACATTTTCACAAAAACAAAACAAACAAAAACTACTAATGAAAAATTAACACAAAGTTTTGTGATAATATGAGAAACAAAATTTTGATGTTTTGATCTTTGTAGTTTGCCAATTTTTCCTCTCAAGTATTTATCACTCTTCCTTCTGAACTTCCACTCGTTTGTTCTTTAAAGAGTAGTCATCCATAGCTTGATCTTTTTGTTTTCCAAGATGCTACCTAACAATGTTAGTCATTATTTTTCAAAGAACAAAACTAAGAGATAATTTCCATCTCAAGATGTCAATAAAAATTTAAAATTAAAAATAAGCTCAAAATTAAGAAAGTTAAACTCAAGACATTAGATATGAGACAAACTCAAAGATTGTCCAAAATTTCAAACACACAAAAAAACTAAAAGCTATCAAGAAAATAGAAACTAAAAAAGATTTACCTAAAAAATGGTTTTAGAATAAATTAAAAAAAATTAAAGAATATCAATTTTTAAATGATGAAAAAAAATATGGCCCAATATGGTTTTAGCCCAAAGAATAAATTTAGCAAAAATTGGAATGTTAAATATGGACCCACCTAATGCCAATTAAAAACTTCAAGTTGATTGCAATTGACGTGGACTACCACCAGTGCTGAAAATTCCAATTGAATTTCTTGAGTACCAAGCCAATAGCAATTACTGGCACAAATCAAATTCTCTTTTTGCTTATTTCAATTCAAAAGATAGACACGCCATTCACGCGTAAACACTGTTGCCGCATCCATAAAATTTCAGCATCAATTTGAAAGTAAAAACTGCACCGAAACTGCACCAAGACTTTCGCCAAGAAAAGCACCAAGATTTACTAAAAAATAATGAATTAAATTTCAATTCGATTAAATCAACACCGTTTCAAAGGATCTGCTGCTGCGTCAAAGAATTTACCAACACCAAATCTGCTTTTCAAGTGCTCCTGCTCACTTCAATTTAATTGCCAATTTACGAGTATTCACGTTTCTTTAAAATATAGCATCCAACGAACTACTGCACCAACATTCCAATTGATAGCAACACAGCTAGACTCCCAATGTACCAATGCAGCAAAAATTGATTTTGATTTTCTATTACGTGCAGCACTGGTTCAGTTTGTCTCACTCCAATGTCTCACGGGTCCCACAAAAACTTTCCAATTGTTATCCCATAATTTGATCAAAACCGTGACTCCTACTGCACTTTCTGCTTCACTGTTTCACGTGTTTGTTGGTTTGCTGGAACCCACACTAATTTCACAAATCACCAACTAGGTCCCCAAGTAGATTTACAGTACCAAATTCACAAATTAGCATCCACCAATTCAAACAATAGCACCAAGCTAACGTGTTCTATTTCAGCAGCTTAAAAAAAATTGAATCACAATTTCACTGCTTCACCAAAATTTTACCAATACTCCACAATTTGAGTTAATTCACAGAAGAAACAGAATGCAACAATTTACAGCTTACATTGTTTCAAACACCTTAGCTGCAGTTTCAAGCAAAACGCAAATTTCTTCAACAATCCAGCACTAAATCTGAAATTGAAAACTGCAACAGTCTAGCACGAAAATCTGCACAGATAGACCAATTTACAGCACCATAAAAATTAATTCTGTTAACACCATACAACACATTTTCATCATTCTGCATCAAGACAGAAAACTGTACCAGCAAATTTCACTGCTGTTCCGCTGGAATTTCTTCAATCAATTTACACTCATAATTGAAATCAATTTTCAGCAGTGTACAAATACAGAAAATACAGTTTATATTGAAAATCTGCACTCAAACAATTCAATTCACTTTAGAATACCAAATGTTTTATTAATGCTTCTGTGAATTGCATAAACAACAAACAGCTTAATTGTATTTCGCACCAACACATTTCTTCGTTTCAAGCAGCAAGTTAAGAGATGAATTTTCAGTGAGGAAAAACAGCAAACATTTGAATCTCGTTTCTCACCAAAATCACTATCAATTTTCTGATTCAATTTCATTTGACCATTTTCAGTCTTGCGCCGGAGAAAATGGAGAACAGAAATGAGATTTTACCATTTTCAGTATTGCGTCATGTGGACGTCCATGTGTTTCGTCCTCTAATATACGCTAGACGTTTTAGGGTTACATAGGCTCAAAAAAAACCAATTATTATCCTAACTAGTCACTTTTAACCCTAACTAGACCTATTTTACTGTTGTCCAAATATTTGGTCCATTTAAGCTAAAGCTTCAAAAAATAATGTTAACTGGTCAGCCGAAACTCAGTCTTCTTGTGTTCCTTTGACCAAAGCTCTAGTTTATGTTTTCATGAGTTGGAGGTCTTCTTGGATATTCCTTCATCCTAAAGTTCTCAATGATTGGGCCTACAAAAATAAACAAAAAGCTCAATTAGACCCATATTGGCAAATAAATCCATAAACAACCTCTAGGTCTTCATCCTCCTTATTATGTCATTGTGTGTGACTGGGGGACTCTGCCATCATCTTGTCCTTCTTAAGAGGATTTGTCCTTAGATCTACATGGTTGATCTCAAACAACAACCTTAATCGTTCTTTGAAAACTATGATCGTCCTTCAGGATCAAATGACCATTTGTTGGAGTCATTAAACAAATAAAATGAGTTAGTTTTAGCAGTTGTATAAAAATCAATTTTAAGTTGTTATTCTTGTTTTTCTTTTATTTTTTTGCAACTTTTCACAATATTTCATTAGAGAGGAGTACATAATTTTCTTTTATATGTTTTTCCTCCCTTGTTCTAAATTTGTATTACTAGACTCTTTAGACATTTCCTTTAATTTTAGAAGAGCTAGAGATTTTTCAGTTTTTATTTTCCGTTTTAAATTTATTTGATTAAATAACACCTGAGAAGTTGTCAAAGGATAAAAACAATATTTATTTTTTCATGTGTGAATATAATCTTGTTGGTACGACCTTTATGTATGGTGTTTTTAGCAAATTGTCAGGGTCGTCCCAAGACAAGTTTCCATAGGCACTACATCACATAAAAAATTATCTTTATAATTGCCTATAGATAACTCGACCTTCACTTTTTGATTCATTATCAATTCTCCTTCATTAGTTAGCCACTGAAGCTTATAAGGTTTGGCAGGGGGAATGACAAGAAGTTTTAACTTTTTAACCAGTCTAGTACTGCAACAATTATAGCACGACCCGCTATCCACAATGAGAGAACAATTTTTTCCTAAAATTCTACAACGTGTGTGAAAAAACATTCTCTCTTTGTGAATCACATAGAGGACTAGACTGATTGTCAGGGTTACGTTTAATCATGAGCAATTCACCTTCACAAGGATAGTTTATCTCACTTGTTTTATTTTCATTTTCTTCACTCTTACTAGTTTCTTCTTCTTAGCTACTATATTCATCTTTGTTCCTTAAGATCATAGTTCTTCTATTAGGACATTCATATGCTTCATGACCCCTAGCAATACATTTAAAACAATGAATTTCTCTAGCTCGAGTGTGTGAGATGTGCTCATATTTAGATAGGTTCTGGGAAGGTTCTAAAGATGTTTCTTTTATATGTTCTACCTCCCTTTGGAATTCATCCTTGTCCTAAGGTACAATTTATGGACTTTGATTTTGACTTGATTCTTTCTTCAAAATTTGTTTTTTAACTTTAATGCAAAGTTGAATCAAGTTATTTAAATCCCTATAATGTAAAAGTTCAACTTTGTCTCTTATCTCAAAATTGAGACCACTTAAGAGCCTAGATATTGTAGAATTATTTTCTTCCCTAATCCCTGCCATTATAATATATAACTCCATCTTTTTCCTATATTCTTCTACACTCAAATCTTTTTTTACGAAGTCTTTGGAGCACTCTTAAGATCATTCCAATATAAATTAGAGGTTCATTATGATGACATCTATCTTTTTCTAGGAAAGTCCACCGACACGCAGAACTTTGAAAGCTTTAAAGTGGCCAGTGGTACTTTTCTTTCCTTACTAACTTGGTGACAGGTAAAAAGTTGTTCTACATTCATTTCCCAATCTAGGTAGGTTTCAACAGTTTTCTTCCCATGAAAGTGAGGTAAGTCCACTCTAGCTTCATGTTTGTGGCTTTCTTTTTTAGATCTTCTAGGTGTGGGTTGATAATAGTCATTAATTCTAAGACTTCCTTCATCAATAGGAGAGTCACCAGACCTAGAATTTCTAGAAGGTTGATTTTTTTTTATATTTTCTAATATAGTCATCTCTTTTTTTAATCATTCTCAACTCCTCCTCAAGAATTGCAAGATGAGAATCTCTTTCTTTCTTTTCTTTTATAATTTGATTCTCATGTTGTAATATTCTTAGTTGAAGTGATTGGAGATCTCTAGGCATTTGTTTCAAAAGAGATTTTGAAGAGCTCCAATCACTTTCACTAAGATGAGAAGTTTGTTTAGACATGATCAAAGCTTGTGTTAAAAATAATTCCCAAAGAAAAAAATAGGCTCAGTAAGATAGGTAGTTTCCTAGGAAAGGCAGGTGGATCTCTATGATCACTTAAGTACCAAGCTTTTCCTAGCAAGAGACTATCCCAAAACACTTCACAAACCTTTCTCTAAGAGATTTATTAGAAGCACAAACAAAGATGAAAATACTTAAGCAAAAAAACACAAGATATGCAAAACAATTGAAATTTCCTAAACTAGAAAACTTTAAACTAGATGGTTTCCTAGGTGAGGCTTCTTGGCACCTTGGACCTTGAAGACACACGCACCGAACTAAAATGACAATTGATCCACTAAGTAATCAAAGTTTAAAAAATTACAACCCAAAAGAAATACAATGAAAATTATGTCAACATTTTTTATGCATTAAAAATAAATTGCCTATTTTATGCACTCCACAACTTGTAGCTCCTTTTGCTTTATATTTTGTGTATATTTATGAGACTGATGCTACTTTGCCATACCTCTTTAGGATATTCAACCTAAGTCACTTAGTTTTACCTCTTTTAGTGATGTGGCTTGCACCAAAACTTCCAGGTCCATAACACACCAAAGCAAATTAGGTCATTTCCACACAAGAGAGCTCAAACAATTTAAAAGCAACAAAACTAAAATTTAAAAATGAGGACTCCTGCAAAGTGAGTTTGTAATTAACATGACTTGAAAGAGTAATAAAAAAAATTACAAGATAAAAATTAAATTTCACAAGAAAAGGTAGCACTCAAATGGAATCCTAAAGAAAGACACTAGAATAGATGAATAAAACAAAAATTGCACTACAAAATTGTGTAAATTTTCTCAACTTGTCGAATTTATGCTGGGCAGATTATTTCAAATTAGGACTTGAAATTTGACCCACTGAAACTTAAATGTTTAAACTCAATATTGGCACTGGAATTTCACACAAAAAAATGCCCCAATTAATTGCAATAAAATTTTCAAATTTGCTACTCAATTCAAATTTTCTTGTGTCATATTTTTGTACATTCTGTCCTTTTTTTCATTTCCCATTTTTCTTTTCTATTTTGAATTTTGATGTACTTCTTTTTTTCAATTTTTATTAACACATCAAGGTACCCAAATACAAAATTTCATAATTTTTAAACAACACATTTAATTGTAATAAACATTTTCAGCTAACACTGAAATTGTGAAACAAAGGAATCCTAAACTAGAATTAAAATCAGAATTGAAAAGTTGAAAAAACATAATGGAATTAAACAAAATTGGAACTTGTATGGAACTAAAAACAAGTATGAACTCAAATCTGGAAATATTAAAATACACCAAAGCTCAAATTCATAATTAAACTTGTACTCAAATTTAATCAACAACCAAAATTAACAACAAAAGTACTACATAGAATTGATGACAAATTGGATGAACATGACTTAGACCTTACTTGAATTGATTCATAAATTAAAATGACTTAAACAAATTGAAATGCACTGATTGAAATCAAAATAAGACTCAAATAAAATCAAAAGCAAAACAACATACTCAATAGAAACTTAAATAAATGCAAACGGAAAAGCTCAAGAAGAATTAAACCGATTGGAATTTAAAAAGAAGCATCATGAATTAAAATTGAAATTAAAACAACAAGAAAATTAAGAAACACAATGAATAACATGTAATATACAACAACACAAAAATTAAAAGAAGAGAAGACACTTAGCTCTTTAAGATACTTTCCTTGGAGTTTTTGGAGGAGCAGCGGAAGCTTGGTGTAGGAAATGTGACTCCAATGGAGTTATGGATTCCTTGAAGGTGTATGAAGAGTAGAGAGAGTTATTATTTGGGCCATATCACTTGAAGAGATGAAGAAGAAGACAAAGGTGTCTATCCTAGAGAGGTTTAAACAAGGGAATGTAAGAGCTAGCAACTTGGCAGCATAACACTCAAAATTGATCTTATTGAAATTGATCCAAGCACCTCAATTTATAGGAGAAAGAACTGAACATTTTCAGCCATGTGGACTCATGCTTTCCATGTTCATTTCACACCTTCCATGCTAAATCCTCTCCACTCATAGGTTGCCATGTGGACGTCCATGTGCTCCATTCCAAGGTAATTTTCGTCCTCTAATTTACACTACATGTTTTAGGGTTACATTGGGCTCAAAGAAGCCTAATTGTTACCCTAACTAGTCACTTTTAACCCTAACTAGACCTATTTTACTGTTGGCCCAAAAATAATGTTGACTAGTCAGCTGAAACTCAGTCTTCTTGTATTCTTCTGACCAAAGCTCTAGTTTATGTTTTGATGAGTTAGAGGTCTTCTTGAATATTGTTGAATCAAGTGTGCTCAAGCTTTGAAGAATCCAAACCCTTTGAAGGATGATGAAAGACTGGATGTGCTTGTTGTTGTTAAGCTGTCTTTAGATTGGATATGGGGTAGATTATCTGTGTAAATCCACTCTTGATTGAATCCAAAGCTTAAGCATTCTCAAACCTTTTAAAAGAAAAGTGTTTTTCAAACTAAGTGAAAAACAACCTATTTTTTTATCGAAACAACCGATTGTTTTATACTTAGGTGTTTTTAGAAAGGTTGAAAACTGTTTTTGATGGTTGACTTGCTGTCAAACCAAAACAACCGATTGATTCGAGCATTCAACCAATTGTTTGTTTTGGGACCATAACATAAAACTGTTTTGTGCTTTGACTGAGCATTAAATGATTTTATAACTGATTACGCTTTAGTTTTAAATGCTTTGACCAGTCTTTGAATGCAATAAATAGTTTGTTCAGATTATGTAACAAACAACAACTTGGTATTAACCAAAGAAAAACAGATTTTAGTTTTTCACTGATTTTTCTTTTGAAGAGTTGGAGATTGCTTTGAGATCTTTTCTGTAACAAGTGTAATCCTTTGTACCTTTGAAGAAACTCTGTGTGTGAAGCTGAGAAGTGTTGTGTGTTCTTGAGTTTGTCAAGATCAGCATTCTTAGTGGTGTTGTGCTGAGCCAAAGGAAGTGTGTGTCTTGAGGGGATCAAGGTCACTTCTTTGGTGGTGTTGTAAGTAATCTAGGGTTGATTGCTTAGTGGATTCCCCAGTGGTTTCTGGGAAGACTGGATGTAACTCTTGGTTAAGAGTGAACCAGTATAAACCTGTGTGTTCAATCTCTCTATCCTTTGAACTCTTTAAATTCAGTTTTATATTTGTGAACTTAAACAACCGATTGTTTTTTTGGTGATGTGCTTATTTGCTTTGTGTTTTTGGAAAACTGAATTCTGATTCAAGTTTTCTTGAAGTAATTTTATTCTAGACTTAAAAGTTTGCGAAAACCCTCTTTAAACCATTCACCCTCCCTCTAGTTTAAAGCCATACATTCTAACAAATATGTTTGTACATACCTTCACCCTAGAGTTGTCCTCTTGATTGGACCTACAAAAATAAACAAAAGCCCAATTAGACCCGTATTTGTAAATAAATCCATAAACAACCTTTAGATTTTCATCCTCCTTATTATATGGTTGTGTGTGACTGGGGGATCTGCCATCATAGTTCCTCTTTGCTTTGTGTTTTCTCAATCCCAAATTCTCCAGCAAAACACTTTAACAATTTAAAATAGAGCACAGGTTCACCGATTGAACTCAATCAATCTCGTGCGCTAGCTATGCCGGTGAAATAAACTCAATTTTGCAATCCTTCATGACTACAAAAAATGTGATCATAACAAATCACGAATTTGCCAACAATGTGAACCTTCTCATATTTAATTACGTTTTTCATTCTCAATATCGTGCAAAAACTCATCATAAGATGAACCGTATGAAAACACAACAAGAATTTCATGTAAACTTGAAAAACAAATTACATTGCTATTCACACCACTACAGTTACTGTTTGAACCAGAGATCTAATGAGATTTCACAAACAGGTCCAGATTACTATCCACACCACTGAATTTCTTTTTGAACAACAAAAAATTTTAAAAAATGAATTTTGAGATGATAATCAAAACCTAACTTTAAAGGTAATTGCTAATGATCTAATAGTAGTTTATAAACTCAAAGATGAAAATAAAAAACACTCAATAGCTCTAATCTATGAAAAAACTTGAAAAAAATTCAAAAAGTTCAACTAGTGGAGTTTATGATAAATTTAGACTAAACATGACTATAGACAAAACATATATGATTTTAAAATCTAAAGACTCAAACATAAGAAAATTTCACCTAACAAATTTGAAGAAAACTCAAGAAAATTCAAATGAAGACATGAATATGAACTCAAAATTACCTAAAAGCATATACATGAAGATTCAAGTAAGATCAAAGAATTTGAACTGGAAAAAAAAAAGTAAAACACAAATTCAATCGGTAAAAATGTTCAAGACAATCAAGAAAATATGAACTAACATGAAAATTATATTTTTTTTAAGAAGAGGCTACTTATCTCTTAAACCAAAGCTCTAATTACCGTATGATGCAATAAGACTTTGCATCTCATGTGTAGATCTTCTTCTTCATTGTTTTGATTTGAATACCTTCTATGGAAGATTAATGATATTGCAAAAGCATGAAGAATTGTATAAATTTTGGAGAATGTGAAAATTATGTGATGAATCTAAGTAAGGTTAGGTCAACACTTAGTTTCAAGAATGAGGTTGGACCAACACTACTAGGAAGAGTCTAGACATTTGTCTAGAAAGAACACAACTTTAGAGGAAATTTTGATCAAGTAGAAGTGTCTCAACAATTTCACAACATTTCTTCAGTCAAACCAAAGTTAAAAAAAAATACAAGTACAAAAGACTCATATTTATAGGAGGAAGTCTCTCAAAACCTCTCAAATGAGAGTGTGACAAGTGTCACCTTCTTATTCGTGCAAATCATCTCCATTAGGAGAGTGACTAGTCACATGTCTTCATTGGAGGAAAATCCTCTCAATTAAGGAGAGGACATGTGGACAATGATGCCATGCTTGCCTATTTTCCTATTTGCACCTTTTTTTCCTATTTTACACCCTACTCTCTTTTCTATTTACACCTTAATCTACTTTACCGCAAAATTTAAGGTCCAATAAATCCTAACAACTCTATACTATTTTTATAGGGCTAAGAAGAAGAAAAAGACTCTACAATATCTTCATTAAAGCTCGATCTTTATCTATCTTCTTAGCTGAAAGTTTCAAGGTTGGATGGTTTCCATCCAAGTCAGAGAATGTGCACTACAAGAAATTTGTTCATTACACATTGATTATTACGTACATATTTAGATCCATATGTAATTATATATTTACGTACTGATATTATATATGGATAAAAATCAGTTTGTAAATTGTTTATATGTATCGATTGTTCTGTATGTAAAGCTAAATAAATTTTGTACAACCTATCCATATAAAAAATCTTTATGTAAGGCTGACGCATTGGGGCAGGAAAAATTTCGAAGGATGAATCCGTATGTAATATTAACTCTATCTGTATGTAAAAAAGACATCCATTACATACAGATGATACATGAAATTTTTTATAAATTATTTATTAAAAAAAATAAATTTTCAAAGCTTTGTCTTTTCTTTACTAAACAATACTGTAGAAAAAGGATTTTACACCAGTTCTAGGAGGCATTTTACACCAGTCCACCACCGGTGTAGATGTGGACGTTGTAAAATGTCAATTACATATAACACCGGTTGCTTCCTCGATTTTATATGTACCCCAATATTACACTAGTTACTCGAGTCAATCGGTGTAATATAGGGGCTTAAAATGTGTAGTGGGTAAGGCACATATTACACTGGTTGTCCCGAGTAACCGGTGTAATATGGGCCAACTTTGAATTATGAATGAGGCCACATATTACACCAGTTAAGGTAACAACCAGTGTAATATGTGCCTATAGATCACATTTTGAGTGAATTGAGCTCCATATTACACCCGTTATGACCAGGCTTTTTTTATAAATTTAATAAAATATGCTTTTTCTAAAATTTATAAACCTGTAAATATAATAAAACCAGAATATCAGCCAGATTGATTTGTAAATGTAGAGAAATATAAAGACATCCTATTGAAACTAATCAAAATTGTATAATTTACATCTAATGAAAATGTACATATGTTAGAAAGTTAAAAATGATTGCATGTTTTGATACCTAACTTGTAAAAAGCACTTGGCCCATTCTTGAAATATTTCTTCAAGACTTTGTGTGTTTAATGGCTTAGAATCTTCAAAAAGCTGAGAAATGTAAGAGTATATTAGTGTTCATACTAACAAATATCCATAATGAGAAGTTAGAGCATTTAAAATCACATAATACCTGCTCCCAAGAGTGTATAATCACACATGTTATGGTCCACATCCAATACATCACATAATAATCACATTCAAAGTTCCCTTGTTGCTTATTGCACTATTATGAAATATAAGTAACAATTAATTTTATTGAACTAAAAAATGTAAAACTTAATAGTTTTAATGAAGAAGTGAATTTATACCTTAGGATAAATTCAACGTAGATTTTGTGATTATGAAGTGGATATACCCTCTAAGACATTGCATACATGGATTGCACTAAAAAGAGAAAAATCATTACTAATTCACATTAAATTATATAATTTACAATAACATACCTTTGTACTACAATCTTCATATCTTGACTTGGCTTCCTATGCAGTGAACAAAACCAGACAACAATGTTGTCTATGTGGCAAATAAACATCAATTTCCAGTGAGACATAGTATAAAACATTTCATTAGTCATTTTTATAATTATGTAAAATTTAAAGGTAACAAATTTTACTTACACATTTATAAAAGGAGCAAAATAAATCATTTTTCTTGATGTCTAGATCCATCTTTGAATGTAAGTCTGACAATCAAGTTTTATATTCCCAGACTTTTGTATGGATTGAAGCTTAAGGAAACCATATGTATCAAAATTTTCCATATTTATAATTATCGTATTTATATACTTACATTGTTAATATAAATACGAGTGACATGATTCATGAAACATCATTCAATTAAATAGCATGTAATTATTAAGGGTACTTACATCACCCATAGTTGAATAACTGTGATGTTCAACAATTGATTACCCTGGATTATTTCAAAGACATCTTGCATGGTTATGTACAATGGTATACCACCATTATCAACCCCAAATAATGTGGCATCACAAGGAATCACACAAGAATCTTGAAACATTTGATGTGAAACCCAGACCAACTCTTGGATTGGGTTCACATATGGTTGGATTTAAGGGCTTAAAGGACCACCAATTGGTGCATTTTGTATCATAGCAGAGTCTTATAAAACATAATAACAAATATAAAATATAAATCTAAAAACCATTCTAAGACTAATAGCCCTTAATAAAATATACCTGATAATTTTTTTAAAAGGTCTTTATTAGATGTGTAGGCCATGCAATAAATGTTCCAAATTTCTCTCCCACGGTCGTACTTTAACTGCCCGCAGACACCCGCAAAAACATAACTTTTCAGATTTTGACAAAGTATGACATGCTGGAGGCAAATATGTTCATTTAGCATGAGATTGTGGCTGCAACTCCAAACGAACACCCATATCAGCTAGATCTTTACGAGCATTTATACCATCTTTTGTTTTTCCTTTAATATTCAACAACGTGCCAACTATATTATTACATACATTTTTTTCCACATGCATTACATATATGCAATATCTAACATCTAACTTTGACCAATATGGAAGTTCAAAGAATATGGATTTTTTCTTCCAGATGTTTTTCACAATGTTTTTCTTCTGTGTATTTCCAAAAGTCACATTCACATTGCAGACTTGGTTGTCCTCCTGAGATCCATTAAAAGCTTTCTTTAACCTACGATAAGGGTGATTACGTTTCATAAACCTTCGATGCCCAATGTAATAAGTTTTTCTCCTATGTTTCACTTGATGGTAACTTGTGTTCTCTTCACATATCAGGAAAGCACTATGTCATTTAACACTATAACCGCTCAAATTCTCATATGCTGGAAAATCGTTAATGGTGAAAAATAACACTGCAAATTGAAGTTGACCTTCTCATATGCATCAAATAATTCAACTGCTTGATCCCATAAAAACTTCAAGTCTATTATCAATGGACATAATTAAACATCGATATCATTTCCAAGTTTTCTTGGTCCTGATATCATCATAAACAACATCATATATTTTCTCTTCATACACAACCAATACAACAAATTATAAATAATTACTAACACTGGCCACGAACTATGTTTGCTACTTAAATTACCGTAAGGATTCATACCATCTATTGCAAGACCAAGTCTAAGATTTCTTTAATCACTCCCAAACTCAGGAAACAAAGAATCAATTTTCTTCCATTGTGGTGAATCGACAGAATGTCGTAACAATCCATCAGATTGTTTTCCATTTGCATGTCATCTGAGGTTTTTTGCATCATTAACATTGGAAAACAAACCTTTAAATCACGAAATGATTGGAAGATACCATAGTGCTTTTGTAGGATGACCCTTTTTCACATAATATTCCTCACTCTCATAATCCTTCACTTTGTATCGTGATACCCCGCATCTTGGACACTTGTGCAATGATTCAAACTTTTTTCTATACAATATGAAATCATTGGGACATGCATGTATTTTCTTGTACTCCATACCCATCAGACACTATCTTCTTCGCCTCATAATGACGGGTTGTCAATGTATTATCATTTGGAAGCATTTTATGCAACAACTCAAGCAACTTAGTGAAACTTTTATTGGTTCACCCATTTCTTGCCTTAATATTAATTAATTTTAATATTGCTGAAAAATGTGTGAAACTTGAACAATCGGGGTAAAAAGGTGTTTCAGAGTCATCTTTCAATCCTAAAGCTCGAAACTATCTGGCCCAATATCACGAATCATGTCCTCCATGCAATCTTCAGAATGTATATTTGAATATTGATCTTCAGATAAAGGTGTTACGCCTACAAACTCCTCGTGCCATATCCACTTTATATAATTTTTCAAGAAATCATCACAGAGAACCTGTTCTCTTATCAACCTAATTTCTAATCGTCTCTCATTCACACAATTAACACATGGACAAAAGTATCTTCCATTTACAGCTTCTACATTCCGTTGAGAAAACTGTAGAAATTATTTCGACCCTATTTCCATAAACATCACTTACACGACTCTCATTTATCCAACTCTGATCCATGACTATGTAATATAAAAACTAATCTGTCAATATCAACTAATTTTTAGTTGATGTAAACAAAATACAAATTGTCGAAGGTCGATCACCCCCGAACCCAATACCTAAGCATTCAACATATAAAAACTAAAACAACACTTATTCCAAACATAATACATTATAAAACACATTGCAAATTGTCGAGGGTCGATCACCTCGAACCCAATACCAAGACGCTCAACACAATACAATTTATTTTAAATACAAATAAAATAATCATCTATATAAATAAGTGTGAACTAAATTAATAATTAAATTTAAAATTAACATGTTTGAAAATAAAAAACTAACCTGGAGTAACTGACAGTAGTGAAAGCAATGTGGTAGCAAAAAAATATCTATAAAAATAATTAAAATTATATTAATAGTTAAAATTAAAATTAAAACTAAAACTAAAATTAAATTTAAAATTAAAATTAAAATTAAAACTAAAATTAAAATTAAAATTAAAACTAAAACTAAAACTAAAATTAAAATTAAAAATACAAATTAAAAGTAAAATTAAAAAATTTGAAAATAAAAAACTCACCTTGGAGCGTGAACGGAGGAGTTGTGGCCACATAACGAGCGCAATGTGGTGCGACTATGGAGGCATAGCGGCAGAAGGATTAGTGGCAACGAAGAGGAAGAATGGTGGCACCGAAGAGGAAGAGCAGATGCATCGAAGAGGAAGAATAGTGGTCGCAAAGAAGAAAGAAATTTTTGAAGGGGTGGTGGAAACAGAGAGGAGATAAACGAAGTTGGGGGCAATACTGGAGGAAGAAAAATTGAGGCACACAAGAGTAGCAAACAAAGGCAAAGAAGCTCGGCGATGGAAGACAAAGGAGCAAAATGGAGCAGAAAGTGTAGAGTAGTGCGAATGAGCAGTGAAACACAAGCTTGAAAATAGGTTAGAAAAATATATATTACATCGGTTCTTAGTAATAACCGATGTCATATTTTTTTTTTTACTCAGAATGGTACATATTACACTGGTTGGTCCATCCAACCGGTGTAATATATGTTGGCCATAGTTAAATTTTTTAGTTTATTTTGCTCTAGCTAGGCACATGTATTACACCGATTGGATGGCTCAACTGGTGTAATATACCATACTCACAACAAAAAGAAGGTTTAAATTTTTTTAAAGTGAGAGCCTGGTATATTACACCAGTTGGACTATCTAACCAGTGTAATATACACTTGCTAGAATAACAAAAAAATCAAATATTTAAGTGTTGGCAAATTATATTACTCCGGTTGGATAAACTAACTGGTGTAATATACCATGCTAACAACAACAAAAATTTTAAAAAATTGAAGTATTAGACCAGTATATTACACCGGTTCAGCTATCCAACCGGTGTAATATGCACCAAATATTTACAAATATATTACCACGTTTTTTGTTTACACCGGTTCTCTTTTTAACTGAACTAGAAAGTCATTGTAAAATGCCTTTTCTAGTAAAAACTCCAACACATTCAATTTGCCCCCAAACACATGTGCCCTAGGTCTACTTTCAGAAGTGGAGTGTGAAGCTCAATCTTAAAGCAGAGATGATGAAGCTCCATCCGACGGCCTGAACAATACAGTGGTTAGTTAGCTCTTTATCCTAATTTTTTTTTTGCATTATGTCTCTGTTCTTGTCCACTATATGCCAACAAATTGTATCAAAGAGAAAGACACGGGTGACACATGAATGGCAACGTTTGAAAACCATGAGTGGTGGCCTCCTCGTCTCTTTCTTCTCTTTTCGTATGCTTTCTCGCTCTCTCATCCCCTTTTTCTCTATATTGACGAAGAGTAGGAAGAAAAAAAGTAGGTTAAGGTAGGTGGTGAGTGTGGGAAGTTGAGAGGGAAATAAGGGAGTAGTGAGGATTCTGGGAAGAAGGGCATGCCCATGATGCGACGGGTACAGAGCGTGGAGAGTGTGAGTGAATGTTAGAGAGTGGTAATAGTGAGAGCCAAAAAGATTATTTTTTGGTTTTACCAAAACAATTTTTTTTTTGTCATTATTTCCATTTGCATATGGGAGGAAAAGATGGTGGAAAAAGGTGAGAGTCGAAAGGATTTTACTTTTTTACCAAAACAGTTTTTTTTGTCCTTACTGTCATTTATGTTAAGTGCCCACTCTTCTATTGTTTCCATTAAGCAAATGAGATTTATGATATTACCTTTCATTTTTTTTACAAATGGTCAATTTTACTTCCTAGAATATATTTTCATCTCCTATAGTATCTTAGTAGTTTTTCTTACATTTATATTCCTAAATGACAAGATTTCTGACTTATTAGTTTTAATTATTTGAATATATTTTTTTATCTTTGTTATTGATTTCATACTTTTGTTTAATGTTTTTATGGTTGGAAAATTATAGTTTTAACCTTAAATATAGAAACTCATTTAGAAATGTTTGTATGTTTTTTTTATAGATTAATTACCTATTGAGTTGAGTATTTAAGAGTAGAGTTTAACTCATTACTTATTTAAGAGGTAGTATTAATCCAAGTTTTATTTTTAACTACTTAAGAAAATGGTATTTAAGGGAAAAAAAACTTGATTTTAGTTACACAAAGAACCAACTAAAAGAATAATTTAATATGATAAATTTTAGTATGATAGATTTTAGTTTATTAGAATTTATCTTTAACACACTAAAAGAAAAAAAAAAGTTAATAGATTTTTTATTTTTTTATGATTATTATTTGAATATGAAATTCTCTTCATTTATCAATAGATTTTTACAAATCGTATATGAATCTTAACAACCATCTATGCAGCCAATTAATGTTATCCAACTCTTTACAATATGTGTTTTAGTAATCAAACAAGACCAATCCTTGGTCATTCATTATATGAGGACATCTAAGTTTTTGCTATCTTTTGTCTTTGGCCTTGATAGATGGTTTGTTTGATTGTTAATTTATGCTAAGAAAAACAAGAAAACAATGAACATAGAATAGTAATTGGAGGAGTTGGTGTTGATGCATGATGCAACTTTTGCAAAGAATCTAAGATACATGTGTGGGTAGATAAGTGGGGACTAGCATGCCAAGCTACCTAATTAGTGTTCACAAAAATCACTTTTAAACAAAGCATCACACATGGGCCTCTTCTATGAGATATCACGTTTCCATATTGCAAGTTTTGTCCTTATTTGGAAAGTTAAGGTATGAATTCAAACTTGTTTCTGATTGCTTATCTATGAAGATCAAATAAACGAAGAGTGGACATAAACAATATATCATCGTTTGAAGATGAAATAGATGAAGAAACAAATGAATGGGAAGATTACAATGAAGAGGGAGAAAATGAAGATGAATTTGGATATGACTTTGACATCTCTAGCTTTAAATAAATTTAGGCACAATAAGTAATGAAAGTTGTAGTCAATAGTTTTAAAAAATAAGTTGTAAATGAGTTAGTCATGAGTTTTCTTGTGATAACAATATGGTCTTTTTAGGTGCATATACCTAATGTTATTGAGTATTTGGGACTTGGGAGGGAGGATATACCAATTAAACTATTTCATTTGTTATTATAATATTCAAAAAAACATGTACTAGTTATTTTTCTCTAGTGATCAACTCACTCTTTTGAATTCTCCAACCTATGTCCATCTATCACGCTTGGTTTTAACTACAAGTGTAAATATGGTAACTACTTTGCCTTAAAATGGTTACTTAGTTATGGTAGACAATCATCGAAATGTTGAGAAGTGTGTGTCTGCTGATTTTGACATTTGTTGCTCAGTAGCAGACATTCATACATAAATTTAAAACATATAAGAGTTATACAGTTGATGCAATCCTAGCTTGCATTGCTATGAGTCTTTCGTTTTGTATTTTAGGGTGCGGAATTTGGTGGGATTGGGTGGCTAAAATGAGTGTAAGAAATTGTGAAGTATTGGTGTATGGAGAATGATAATGAAGCTTAAGAGAGGTTAGGCTAACTTTTAAGCCCTTGCTAAAACACTTAGAGATAAGGCTAGCAAAGAGTGAGCTAAGAGACTAGTTGAGGTTAAAATTTGGGCAGCAATTCAATAGTCTATTCAAATTTGATTTACAAGGGGGCTAGCACTTGTATTTATAGTGCTATAGGTAGCCAAGGTGCAAGCTTTAACCCTAATAACTCTCCACTCATAGAAGGACAAGTGAATCTCTCTAATTGGAGCAAATCCTCTCCAATTAGAGGAGGACAAGGACCTTCATGCCTTCCTTGCCACTACATGCTTTCTATTTGCACTCTAGTAATTTATTTGTGCACCCTAGATGGTCTAGAGTTGCATTGGGTCCAAGGAGGCCCAATTGTAACTCTAGCTAGACTCTTTCTTTTTCTATTTACACCCTACTCTAATTGGCCCAATACATGCCCCAAGACAGTGGCCGAAATGCAAGCCCAAAATAAACCCTACACTACTTTGTACAATGTTTATAAAACTAAATAAAAAAATGGAGCAGACAACAATTAATTCTCCCTGAGATGAGAGTCTTGTGAGCTCTTTTTTCTGCTTCCAATCTTCTTAGCCAAATGTTTTGAGGCTGGATGGTTTTCATCATATAAAAGCTATACAGTACTCTTTTTTTTTGTACATACTAGCAACAGGTCAAGAAAGAAGTTTGGCCAGGACTGTTTACCATTTTAGAATGCTCTCTCTCTCAATGTGATGATGTTATTAGTTTGCGGTGATCGCTAATGTGTTATGTAGTTTGATGAATTAAACAGCCTTATTGAGTGGTATTTATTTGCACTTTGTCACTGCCCCCAACATTATATTTAGAAGTAGATTCTTTGTGACATTTATTCTAATTTTATCTTTGGACGTGTAAAATATAGTGTTGATGCTCATCTGCAAGTGCTATTTATTGCTTACTATTGGTATTTAATGATGTGAATCCATGATAGGATATCTTTTCCTTTGGTATTTATTTATTAATAGAGTATATGTGAATAAATTAATTATTTTGAAAACCATGACTATACTTTGCTTTTACTATCTTTGGATTGTTAGTCAATTTTATGGATTAAACAAGATGGAGGGAAAAGAATGCATCAACAAAAACTAGAATAGGATCTAAACGTGATGATTTGAAAGTGGCTATGTCTACATCCATACCTTGATCACTTATTTCTTAATTTGAATCAGATATTGATAGTGGCCACAAATTAAATTCCTTTTGAAAAAAAAAAGTGTTATACTTGGTTCGAATAGTGGTATTGATCTACAAGTCAACATTATGTTCTTTTTATGTCCTTGGCCTAAAACACCAACCACTCATATTTAAAGAGAATCAGATTTATGATTTAATCCTAGAAATACATTTTAGGCATGCATGTTGGTCCTTACATATGTGTTTCTGAGTATGATTATGTTATTCCTCATTAATGTAAAATTTTCTATACTATCAACTAACCATAAACTGTTTTCATTATCATTCCATGTCATATATATAGATGTCATCAGGACGTTGTGATCCACTGTCACCTCGTTTCAACAACGGAAAAGTTATCTGATAAATTTTTTATCACAAATAAACAACTTAAATTCATCATCCACTCAACCCAATACACTTACTCCATCTTCAACTCATGGATCCACCCCATTAGTAGGAGATGTTATTGCAACCACACCATCTTCACGTGTTGTTGTTGGATCCACACCATTAGTAGTTGACGTTACTGCAACCACACCATCTCCATCTGCCATGCCATCAATACCCAATCAGTCCACTTCATCCCTTTCTCCACATGTTGGTTCTAATGCATCAACCCCAAACCTAGGTATTGTACCATCCCCATATACAAATATCAAAGGGATCCTTTCATCTTTTGCAACCAATAACTTAGAGGAGGAGGTCCTCTCCGTTGGTGATCGTCCTCGAATTCGACCTATTGGAGGAGGGTAAGAATATAATAAATTAAAATTTATATAATTTATTATTATTGTCTTATAATTTTGACTAACTTTGTTTTGGTATTTAGGTTTTATCCATAAAAAATGTATCAAAGGCCATCACTGCCACCATTAAGCGACAATTTGGTGAGTCATGACTACCATGGGGGGCAATCCCAAAAGTTGTCTGAGATCTATTTTTTCAACGTTTTAATGTATTTGTTACTTATTTCCTTTAAAAATGCTTAAATTTTAGACTTTGGATTGATGAGTGATGTTGTTTGCAGAGGAGGGTGACGTGGAGGGTTGAGGATGAGGAAAGAATTAAGAAAAATTTCTATTCGAAGGCTTCTCATACACTTTCACGTATATTTAAAATGGCTTGTCAAGATGGTAAACAGCCAAAATGGATTGGAAATATTGTTTGGAATAACCTCCTGGAAAAGTGGAATAAGCCTATGTATCAGTCAAAATGTGATAAAACTAAAAAAAATCGTCTATCTGAAAAAGGTGGAAGTTTGCACATCAGAAGATCCATCAGCGTGCATGAACACGCCATTCGTACGGTATGACTTCTCTATAAAATTTCGCAATAATTTATGATGTATTACTAACTCCTTAATTTATAAAATGTTTTGTTTGCAGGTAGAGGAACTTGGGCGCTCGGTCCATGTTGATGAAGTCTTTCAACAAACACATATACGAAAGAGCATTGGGAATTTTGTTAATGATAGATCAAGGCGGACACATTAATTATTATTTTATAACAAATATTTACGATTTGAAAGGAAGATTTTGAAAATAGATATTCTCAAGCATTATTATCTAAGTCAGCTTTTGTGGATACCTCACTATGCACTCCATTAGACCCTATTTGAGGAGGAAAGACTCAGAAACCGTCGTTGGTTAGAAGCTACAGGTGGGAGATATAAGGGACGAGTATACGGGGTTGGATGTGTCGATCGTCAGGACGATTTTGTCGATCGTTACTTACAACAAACAGAAGCATCTTCTAGTCAACAAGTTGGTTAAAAAGAAATGATTGAACTTAGACAACGACTAACAACTAGTGAGGAGTAGATTCGACACATGAATACCCGGTTTGAATCCTTTCATAATCTTATGATTTAGTATCTACATGCTCAAGCAGTAGTTTCTGCACAAAATATTTTTCAACAACCAAATACTCAACAACAACATAATGAGATGCAAGATAATGATCAAGTGCAATGCAACAACAATCATGATCAACAATACAATTTACCTATTGACGATCATAATAATTATTAGTTCTTAAGAAACTTTGTACTGACATTGGATTTCTTATATATTTTGGATATTTATAATATCACATTGATAAACTTAGATCCAACTTTTTGCATATTCATTGCTAATTATTATAATCTTTTACATTTTAAAAATTATTTCACCATGATTTTGAATATATATGTCCAGGTCTATACTAAAAAGTTTTGAATATATATCTTCAGGTCTGCATTAAAAAAAGTAAACTACACAATAGACACAAATATTTTCGTATGTAATTAATTACATTGGACAGTTACATACGAATATTGTCGTATGTAATTACATACAGAAATACCAGTATGTAACTATTTGTATGTAATTACATACGAACAAATTCGTATATAAATACAACAAATCTTTACTTATTGACTCTTTCATATGTAATTACATACATATATGTTTGTATGTAATTATATACAGATATGTCCATATGTATTACATACGGATTTTCAAATCCGTATGTAACAGTTACTTATGTCAGTTTTACATATGATTTTTTTTTTCATATGTAATCCATATGTAGCTATGTTTTATATATGATCTTGTTACATACGAATTTTTGTTATATGTAATACCAAAATTTCTTGTAGTGGTGCTAGAGTAAAAGGAGAAGCTTTGAAGCAACGTATAGAGATATGGCACAAAAGCAAAGTCATGTCAAGACGGTAAAGATGTCAAACCTAGTGTTATGAAGAGCATAGCTTAATCAAATGAGAACAAGCTTTCGCCAAAATGAGTTGGACAATACATAATATTGGAGGTGTTGGGTAATGGAGCATACAAATTGAAAAAAATTGGACGAGGGTTTGATTCCTTGGACATGGAACGCAACAAGTCTTGCATTTATTTTAGTTAAAATGTATCATCTATAAAATGTAGAACGACACTCTTTCCCCTTAAGTTTTTCACAATTTTTCTTAAGGGTTTTAACGAGTTCATTCAATTCAATAAATGTTTTAATCAATATCTTATCAATAGCAAACATTCTCAAGAAAAATCTACATAAAGTTGACCTCATCAAGCAACACTTACAAAAGTCAACCTTTTTAGCGACATCAATAAAAGTTGACCTTATTAAGCAACATCTACAAAAGCTGACCTTATTAGGAGCCAGCGACAAAAGTCATTTTTATTAGGAAACATATACATAAACCCGACATTATCAAACAACATCTATAAAATCCAACCTTATTAGGTGTCATCGAGAAATAAAGTCAACTGATAATTGTCGTTTCATAATAAAATTAAAACATATTCAACATAGATCATCTAGCACACGCTAGATCGTCTAACACCAAAGAGATGGTTGTATGGATAAGATTAGTTAATCTCAAGTCGTCTCCCACTAATCCAATAGTAAATATAGTCAATAAATGTTCACAATTTATCTACAAGCAACAAAAGTTAAGAGTAACAATAAAGATTAAAGGGGTTAAGGATATTTAGAAGAAAAAGTAAAATAAACTATGCAAAGCAATACATTTAATAGTGAATTGATTTTTTTAAGATTAGTATTCTTTCAATTTTTACACAGAGTTAAACTTTAAGTTAAACTTAACAAACAAACGTTAATCAAATGCTCTTTATTGAAGGAAGCGTCACAATGAAAAATTACAAAAAAAAAAATACACAAATAAAACAAAAAGTCACATTTTATTTTATGAAACGATTTGCGTATAATTAATTGGAAAGGACAAGAAAGACAAAAAGCATAAGACTTAAAGGTAGAGGAGAAATAGAGTAGAAGTACTCAAGAAAAGAATCAACACAAGGAAGAAAAAGAAAAGAATTTCAACAAAGAAAAAGAAAATAAAATCAGTGGAGAAAAAGAGAAGAAACTCATTAGAGAGGAAGACGAAGCACGCAGAGTCATTGTCAAGTGTTCTTAAATAATATTGCTCGAAGCAAATTGCTTTTAAATGCATATGTTTGTATGCTTATTAATTTTCAATAAAAATTTAAATGTTTTGGTTTTAATTTTCTTTTTTAATATTATTTTAATAATCTGAATAATTTGCTTCTACAATGTATATGTTAACCATTTTACTGTTTTTAATAATATTTTAAGAATGATTTCCTTTTTAGATGCTTATGGTACACGCTTTGCTTTTGAAATAAATATGCTACACTTAATTAATATTATTTTCATATTTTGAAACTGAATGTTGCACTCACTTTTGATTACACCAACAACTCAGACTAATGTTTTCTTAAATTGAATGTTTTCTTATGATTCAGGTATTGCTTAAATTTGTTCCAAAATGAATAATGCAAAATATATTATATGAAATTATTTTGAAAGCATTTTCCCTCCTAAACTTTTAGTCAAATGCAACTCGCGTACATGTTGGAGTGATGTTGCAAGAATAAATATTATCTTTGCTTGAAAAAAGAAAATATCATTACATGTACATCTATTTTAGATTATATTAAAGAAATGTTCTTAAAGTCGTAAGAAGATAAAGAAAAAAAAAATCAAATAAACAAATCATCAAGACTGTTTTGAAAAATGGATATCCAAGATAACAACGGAAAAGAAATATTGAAATTATTTGTGGGAAAAATGATTATAAAGCAAAAACTGATAAATGAGATGTTTAAAGATTGACATTTGTTATTAAATGATTTTTTTTTTCAGTGTTTCTTATTTCTTTTCTTTTTTTTATGAAAAAATAATTATTGTTTAATGATTTTTTTTCTTTTCTTTTGAAAAAAATACATTTAAAAATATATAATTGGTCATGTATTTTTTTAATTTTTATACAAAATTAGTTCTTTGTTCAAGTATTATGTTTTTTAGAAAAAAAAATCAATTTAAATTAGTTTATAATTGTTATTATAATTTTTGTTTTTTCCTATAACGCAAGAGTTTTCCAAGGATTCTATTTATTTTATTTCTTAGGAGAAGAAAAATCAACAATTGTTTGAATTTGTTGGTTGAGGCAATGAGTCACACAAAGAAAAAGAAAAGTATTACATGGAATCATTGTGAAATCATTGTGAAAGTGTTTTCTCATATAGACTTCTAGTCAAGTGCAAGTATTTATCACATATTGTTGGGTGTAGTGTTGGAAGAATAAACCATCAATTTACTAGAACAAAGAAAAATTTCATTGCATGTATATATATTTCAAAAGATATTAGAGACACATTCTTGAAGTTGTTAGAAGATAAAGAAAAAAAAAATACCAAAGAAGAAAATCGTCAATATAGTAATAAAAAAAGGAATATTGTAGACATTTGTTAAGAAGGGGAAGCAAGGAGTTATAAAATAAAAGACCATGAATTAAATGTTTACAAATAAAGAGTTGATGATCTAGACATTTGAAAACTACATACGTGAAAATGCTTTACCATTTAATTTGGTAAAGTGCTCCTTGTCTGTCCAAGTGTTATAATATGTTGTTGAATACATAAAGGGTTTATAAAGTCTCATACTTATCCTAAAATTATGGTATCTTATTTGCAAAAGGCAGTTGACAATATTCAAGCTAGTTAGGAGGAATATAAAATTGAATTGGAGAAATAAGGTTGAACTTTGATATGTGATGATTGGACAAATGGGAAAGGAAATTCTATTACAAACTTTTTTGGTGAATAGTTGATTGGTTATTTTCGCGACAAGCGGAACGAGTCAAATGTAGTAAACTGATAAGAGAGGTTTTCGTATCCACATGGACTACAAATAAATAGTAATATTTTCAAAGTGGAGTAGGGATATGATGATTTTTGGGTTTCATAATTTAATAGAAATAATAGATAAAATATAGATAATATAGATAATGAGATTGAAGCTTGATGCAAAAATGAGAAGTTTATCTATTCAGAACAAGTGTTGGGATTGAATCACTTTGTAAATATATTTTCCTATTGTTACTTACAAATGTTTTTTTCTTCAAGTTTATTGTTCCTTATGGCCAAACCAAGTTAATTCCTTAATCATGATTATCTAGAACAACAAGTTATTATAATAAATTATGTTGAACAAGATGTTTTGATGTCTCCAAATCTGTGTGGAAAGCGTGAAGACCCTGCTGCTATGTGTGTGTGTTGTCTAGTATTTTTTGAATTGTTAATTCACTCCTTGTATTGATCCAAGCTCACTTGATTCGTTATCTCTTTGAAAATAAGTGCTTTCTAAAAAGCTGTGAAATTTCAACCTGTTGAATTGTCGAAACAACTGGTTGTTTGACCCTTAGTGGATTTTAAAATCATTTTGAGAAGCTTTGTTTTGTTCTGGCTTTGCTGTCAAACTGAAACAACTAGTTATTTCGATAAAACAACCTGTTGTTTTTATGAAAACCTTCACAAAATTTTTATTTCAATCTATTGTTTTGGAAAACAATCTGATGTTTTTATAACAGAACTTTGTTAAGAGTTTGAACTATTTTTAAATGATTCCAACTTCTTTTAATTAATGATCTAACGACTTTGACCACTTGCTTTAGTTTATATAAAGGTTGTTTGATATTATTTTCAAGATACTAAGAAAGAAAGATTATTTAAAACATTTTTTAAGAGATCACGAGCTTTGGATCATCACTTGTGTGTGGAATAGGATTGAGTGTTTTGTATAATTCTGCACTACAACTTTGCAAGGTCCAGGTGTATTCTATTCTCTTCTCTTTAAACACTGTAATTTTGTGCATTTAGTGTAAGGTAGTTTCAGAAAAGTGTTTCTGAAAACTATGGTGTTTCCAAGGAGTGATGTGTGTTCTTGAGGGGTTCAAGATCATCACTCTTGGTGTGTGTTTTGTAATCTAGGTTTGATTACATAATGAATTCTCAATGGTTAGCTGAGGACTGGGTGTAGCTCATGGTTAAGAGTGAACCAGTATAAATCTCTTTGTGTGAATCTCTCTATCCCTTTTCTTTTACAATGTTTCAATCATTGTTCTTTCTCTGCTTGTATAAACAACCTTTTGTTTCGAGAAAACAACTAGTTGAATTTCTGTAAAGAACCTTAAAACCAAACTTTTATCCAGTTGAACAGAAAATAAATTGGTTGATTTTTTAGAACTTTTCACTCTATTTTCAAACTTTGCAAAAATATTGTGAAACTAATTCACCCCCTCTTGTTTAGGCCACCAATTCTAACAAATTCCTTGACTTACAATTAGCCTGCTTATGCACTAAGATGAGACAATTGAAGCCAAATATTCAATTTCATTCTCAAACATTGACTTACTTAATAGATTTGAAGGAGTTCGAAAAATGAATGTATTTCCCAACATCATCCAAGTTCAAAAGGCATGAATGGTGATTCCTCACATATCAATCATTAAGCATTCAATCAAATCATATGAAATGAATTAAACTAGCAACCATAAATAACAACAACTAATAAATGTTACATTGTTCACCAATCCTAACAAGATAAATAAAGCTTAAATAAAAAGTCTTGAGTAAGTAACTAGAAACAAAGGACATAGACTCTTGAATGTTGCGTGCTAGCTAAGGCTGCTCTCTTTTGCCTTAAGTACACATATGCTTCAACCTCCCCTTTATGAATCAGGACCTCTCTAATTATAGAGTTTATTGATGGGTTGCCTCAGATTTTTCATTTGCTCGGCACCTAGCTAATTCGCTCAACAAATTGACTTTCTTCATCTTAAAGAAACCTTTTGTCTCAAAGCCTAATCTAAGCTCAGCAAAATCATATGTTTCTTAATCTTTAAGGATTCTTTTTGGTTTTGCTTCAAGCCTGACCCAACGAATTTAGCTTTCTTAAATATGAAGAAATCTTTGGCTCTGAATTCGTTCCAAGCCCAAGTCCAACGAATGGATTTTCTTAACTATGAAGAAACCCTTTTTTTCTCTGCTTTGGCTCGAAGCCAAACCCCGATGAATTTGGACTTTCTTAGTCTTGAAGGACTCTTTTCTCTCAGATGCGCCCAACGACCCAAATTTCCATAATTTGGTCCTTCTCTTACATAGATTCGCTTAGTGACTTCCTTTCTACTCAACACTTAGAGGATTCTTCCCTTCATTGCTTTTTGTCACCAATTCACTTAGCCTTTGGTGCATGTGCTGAGCGAATTGGTCATTATGCTACTCCTTTGTTTTGGTGTTGTTTTCTTTAATTTCCTGTAAGTTTCCATCAATTCTTGCATACCCTTACTTCTTTTTAGGTCAAGCATGATTTTTTTTTTTAAGGGAAAACACTCTTTTCATAATATTTTACATGGAAATCATTTATTTTCTATGCCTAATTTTATATGAAAATCAATAACACTTGGCAACTATCAATAGCCAAAGTGGAACAATTTTCTGAAATCTATTGATGTTAGTAATGTGATTAAGGATATCAAACAAATGTTTGATCTACTAGATTTTGTGGTAGAAGAAATTGGAAGGATAATGTTGTGCAACTTGTGACAAATGGTGTTTTAAATTTTGTGGCAAACAAGAAAATGTTAGAGGAAAAGAGAACTAAATTATTTTGGTCTCGTAGTGCAGCTCATTGCCTTTATTTAATTTTTGAATATGTTGGTAAACTTTCAGTATTTTATAATACCATTGCAAATGCAAAAAAAAAGTCACAAATTCTAAACTTGCATAGAAAGTATTCCAAAGGAAAATAATTAGCTTAACCAAATATTTGCAATTGCATTTGTCACCGTACAATGTATAGCACAACAACAAAAAATATTATTCAAGTTGTGTTCACAAGAATGGAAAATTAGTAATCATACTAGTAAAAGTGAAGGCAAACAAGTGGTCAACATTGTTTTATGTAAAGATAAATTTTGAAAATTCATCAAATATTGCTTGAACTGTGTAACTCCACTTATGAAAGTATTAAGACTTGTAGATGAAGACTCAAAACCTACCATGCCATATATTTATGAAGTTATGGATAAAGTTAAAGAAGAAATAGTTGCAAATTTATAGAATCAATACTCTTGGTATAAAAAGGTGTTGAAAATAATTAGTATTCGTTGGAATTTGTAATCACAAAAATCCTAAACTCTTGCTTACTACCTTAATCCTTAAGTAACTATTAACACTATACCTTTTTGTATTTCAAATGAATAATGATATTTAATACTTTGCTTTTCTTTTATAAGATTTCATAATGGCAAAGACTTCAAAGCGGATAGTGATGTTTTATATGGTTTATATGAAACCATTGAAAAAATAATCCTAGATAAAAATATTAGATTTCAACTTGATCAACAACTTGATAGATGAAAGAAAGTCCAAGGATTTTTTTGAAGAAGTGTGAAAATAAACACCAAGGATAAGAAACAACTTGGTAAAGCATTTAATTAAACTGCATGCACTACAAAAAAATGTGTAAAAAATGGCGGTTTTAATATGGCGGTTATTAATAACCGCCACAAATTCAGCATAATACGTCATTTCATTAACCGCCACAATTAGCTTTAAAATTATGTCATTTTTAACTGTCATAATTTTCTTTCAGAGAAAACTTTTTATTCCTTTATTCTTATATTTACATTTTTAACTTGATTTAAAAATCCTTCAGATTTTCACTTGAAAATTGATTTTCTTTTTGAAAACTTAAGAAAATAATTTTTTTTGAATTTCAGTTTGGAAAAAACCTAACTCCTAACACTCATCACTCTCGTCCCTCTCTTGCCTCACATGAACCCTAACCCTAACGCTCTCACGAACCCGCGCTCTTCGCCTCAACACGAACCTAGCGCTCTTCGCCTCAACACGAACCCTAGCACTCTCTGCCTCTACACGGAACCGATTTGAAGGTAATTAACCTGTTGTGCATTCCTTATACTTATGGTAGTTTGTCATTGTTAAATCTAGTTTTTCATATGCTGCTTTGTCCTTTACATTTTAGGTTTTATGCAATGAACCCTAACACTTTCTTCCTCCACACGAAACCGCGCTCTCTGCCTCCACATGAACCCGCGCATCATTCTTCTTGTTGAGATGTTGCAGGTAACATGAATGTCAGCTCCTCCTGTGGTTTCTATGGTCATATAATTTTTAGTCTGTCTGTGTCTGGTTGTGATTGTACTTCCAGTTTCCCCAAACAAATTTAGTAGTAAGAAAAAAATTTAGGGTCGAAATTTGCAGCTATTTCCAAATTAAAGAACTAACTAATATTTTCGTTGGAAAAACACATCTTTAGAATTAAGAGAATAAGATTTAGAATCGCTTACAGTTAAAGTTGTTTTTCACCTTATATAACTATCATATTATATGAGAATCAGAATTAAGACAGAAAAAGTATGCCACTGATGACACTATGATAAGAATTTGGAGTGTCAAATTTTGCTGTCAGCAAGAAATGTGCTACATTTAGCATTACTTCAGATGGCAACAGAAGTAATCGAATAGAAAATTGACTGTATAATTGAAACCACCATTCATCCCTCCATAATATGACAAAATTAGATCTCTCTATTTTCTTAACCTTGTAATATGCAATACATATCTGTTTATGGTTTTACTTTTGTATTATAAAATAGTGAAATTTGTTTTTCTTATTGTTCAACTGTGAAGGAGACAATCCCCTTAGCTCAAAATATTTTCATAAAAAATAAGAGAATATGACCATTGTATGATGGTAACTGGTGTTGTATGATGCACCTACGACAGTGTGAATTGGGTAAAAGAATCATCATGGAGAAGGTGTTAGGAAAGTTAACTAATAAAGAAACCATCATGGAAGACTGATGGGAGACTCTACAATCTTAAGAAAGATGTCTCAGTTCAAGACTCTAAGCATCGAAAGACACTTTCTGAGGTGAGTCTCGAATCTACTTGGTTTGTGTTATGCTAAAATTTGCAATTGTTCTTGCTGAGCATTTGGATCAATGGGTGTGAGGTTGTTGTAGGTTAATTGGTCTTCTAGAGTTTGAGCCTTAGGTATATTTTGGTTGCAGAGGAAGAACTTTATCGTTCACTGTAGTCATATTAAACATGGTCTCAAACCAAAATAAATTGCAATATAGTAATTATTTCTTTTAAAAATTACATTTGTTAGTTCTGAGCTCCTTCTTTTGTGCTTTATTATTTTGCTTTTTTCAGAATGAAGATCTTTTATACCTTGCTATCTAACTAGGTCAGAATAATAATGAGCTTTATTATTATGTTTTATGTTTTATTGGTAGATCAATTCCTCCTTTGTCTTTGAAATATAATCCCAGCGACAAACAACTAGTCAAACAATTGAGTTGATAAAAGTATTTCAGTTGATTCGTGTGGTTTTTACCATTATTCATGTTAGGAAAGTTTACCAATGGTTGGTTATTTTTGCAGTATTTAGTGGAGTTCAATAGCAGCCCATGTGATTTGATGGAGCTTTCACCTCTTTTTTCTGATGATAGCCGTGTTGCTGAGGCTGCTTCGGTTGCCCAGAAATTACATAAGAATTGATATGCCTTTTAATTTATATAATGCTTTAACCTAATTATGTCAACACTATGCTAATATTGTTTATTTTCAAGGTCATTTGCTGAAGAAGATATTGGAAGACATGGAATACTTGTTCCATCAGCTATGGGAAATGCAACTGCTAGCAGAGGCTTAGAAGTTGCAGTTGCTAATTTGCAGGAATACTGCAATGGTAAATTTTTTTTTTTATGAAAAATAGGGACATGTTTATTCAATACATAACTTTAATTTATTCAATACATTTGGACTAACTTCTTTTCTTTTTTTGAAGTCTCGATTTTGTTTCAAAGTAAATGAAGATTTGGCTAAAAGAGATGTTATTTGTTATGAGCATTGGTGAAGCTTGTGTTTCCTGGAATCCTTTATTTTATATGCATATTCTTGTTGATTTTATGGCTATTAAGAGTCATACTTTTTGTTTTAGAAAATTCTTAATGTTTATATGTAACTTGATTGTGGAAATAAATCAATGGTAAATATATCAGGATAACTAGATATTTTAGAGACTAGTTTGCTAGTGATATCTTTTTAAGTTCAACCTCTTTTCCCTCTGTAGGTTTTCTTTCATTGGCTAGAATTTTTTTTTTCTGTTGGTTTTGTTTTTTGGTTTTTAGTTTCAATCCCTTGGATTATAAATTATTGATGTCTGTATAGCTAGGTAAAGCATGAAATAAACAACCGTTCAACTCTCATAATTGCTTAGCTGCTCCTTTTCTCTTTACTTTGTTGATCTTATTATCTGCTCCATCCCCTATGCACTGGTTCCTTTTGCAGCTAATTGATGAAACAGTAGGAGAAGTAAAGGTTGAGCTGATATGAAGTTAGTTGCTGAGATTTGGAGCCATGATTTTGGGAAAATACAATGCATCAAAGGAAGGCAAAGGCAGAGATGGCCAAACATTCTAATGCCTTTATCACCTTACCAAGTTAGCATGAACTGATATTGCAATTTTTTTAAGGCAAAGATATTTTAAATTCCTTATTTAGTTAAATCCTTCATTTCTTCTTTGTATGGATATTTTTTGTGGGCACATGTGTATGATGTAATATACCTCATGCAAATGGAGTTGCTAGTATGGAATTGGAAAGTGGGGAAAGGCAGGTTAATCTAAACTCCAGGGCTTTTCGTTTTATTATAGTTATTATTATTAGTTTTGATTATTTATTCACACTTGTTTTATCTTTTGCTGTAGCAACTAGATTGTGACTTAATGGGGTTGTGACTTCATATAATGGTTTAAATATTATTATAATCTTTTAAAACATCATTACTATAAAAAGTAATAACTTGCCATAAATAATACAATTTATAATTTATAATAGTAACTTAATAATAATTTAAAATTTAGAGTAAGTTACGACAATATTTACTTTTGGCGTAATATTTTTCTCAGACAACAAAATAATGCCATAAAAGATATAATGTATGTGAGATAATTAAGGAAATTTGTTAGTAGGTAATAAAAGGACATAGGTATCATGAAAAATTTGGAAAAACATATATATATATATATAAAAGAGAAAAATCTCTTAAGTTTCAAGTTAATTAATAGGTGAAGACCCTTTTGCAGAAAATGACTGTGGTGGAGGATAAAATGGATGACCCCAGAGACAAGTTTCCCATAGGAATGCGTGTTCTTGCTTTTGATGATGAATCAACATGTCTCATGATTCTGGAGACTATGCTGCGAAGGTGCGAATATCAAGGTGATCTTGTTTAGATTTTCTTTATATTTTTTCATTGCATCATTAATTGTATGTGAATTCTACTCTACTTCTTTTTCCGTCTAGACATTGTTATTTATTCGATTTATAAAAGAATTTGTTTTGTAAACATTAATTTTTTTCAAAATTGAGTTTCTTTGTTTGATTTGTTTGGGTTTTCATTTGACAGATCTTATCAAGATATGCCTTAAGACTTCCAATGATTTTGTAAATTAGTCAATTAATGTTATTCGGAAGGGTGAAATGGTTTAATATTTTTCTTAGCATCAATGTGAGAACTTAATGTTCTTAATGCTAAATTGTTCATCTTTTCTTTGTTCTAACCCCATGCATGTGCATCCCTTGAACCCAACTATCAACCTCCTGTGACATTTGTTGTAGTTCAAAAGCGTCATCACCCAAGACTCTTTGCTAGCAACCATCATGACAAGAGTTCTGTTGACAAGAGTGTGTTGACAAGAGTGGCAACATATTGCCTGGTATTTACTTTAGTTCACTATTTGGTGCCATATCCTTTAAAGAAACTTGTTTAACTATGGTGGTAAATAATTTTACTTATAAAATATTGCAGACACAATTGTTGATTTTAAAATCTGCCATCCAACAGAGTTTGACTTTTATCTTCATAGCCATGCTAGAATACAGGTGAGATCTTTTACTCTTTTTGCTCATAACTTGTAATTTTATGTTAAATTACATCCTCACTGATGTAAACCATGTGTTACACAGGGTACAAGCCGTCCTGCTCACTATCACGTGTTGTGGGTGAAAACAATTTTACTGCAAATGCTTTGCAAACTCTTACTAACAACCTTTGCTACACGTAAGTTCGTTTGCGTTGCTTTTCAAATTCCCGTGTTCCCATTTTTAGACAGGATACTAAATTTGATGTTTTTGTTTTGTTAGATATGCTAGATGCACTCGATCTGTTTCCATTGGTGAGTTCCCCTTCTTATGTCTTGTTTAATGGACTCTTAATGTTACTTTTACATATATTCATTACTGTAATATTCAAATTCATTTACTTAAAATTATTTATTTCAGGTATCAGACACTAGAAATGGTGCTCCATCACCTAATCAAATAATAGAATCAAGTGGTGGAAGCAAAACTGATTAAGAATATGTATTTTAATTTTAAACTTGATTAGGGATGTATGAACTTTTGAACAATTATATGTGTAATTTTAAACTTGATTAGGGATGTATGAACTTTTTATGTGTTTTAATTTTCATTTACATATAAACTTTTGAACATTATTATGTGTGCTTTAATATTCAATGAAATAAATTGATGATTATAACTTTATACATTATTTTATTTTATTATGAAAAAGTGGTGGTTAATTTTTATAATTGTATGAAACAGATTATAAATGTAGTTAAATTTTATAATTGTATAAAACAGATTATAAAAAGATTAAAAAAAATGGTGGTTAAATTTTATAATTGTATAAAACAGATTATAAAAAAGATTATAAAAAGTGGTGGTTAAATTTTATTTATTCAGAATTAAAATTACGTCAGTTAAAAACGTCACTACTTACTTATATTATGGCGTCAGAATCTTCTTCAATGAATGTAAATTGCAACAGTTATAACTGACACTACTTACATATAAAAATCGTCACTATTTACACTATGTTTAAAGTGGCGGGTGTTGCGGCGGGTAGAGTAAAACCGCCACATTAAACTTTGTGGCGGCCAGTTCTATGGCGGTTTGGAAAACCAACCGCCACAAGCGTATATTGTGGCGGTTATAAACGCCAGTTTATACGAAAATAACCGCCACAATATACACTTTTTTTTTGTAGTGATGATTTCATAAAAAAACATACCAGTCAAGATCACATATGTTTATGTTGGATTTTTATTTGAAAACGCAACTCTTTAGGGTAAGGAGTTACAAAATCTAACAATGAGGTTTAGAGTCTTACTTATTGTACTATTGCGAAAGAAATTGAAGCATGTTTGATCAAGTGTATACTAAAAGAAGAAATAGCTTAGATCAACCAAGCTTAAATGCTCTTGTATTTGTTAAGTATAATCTTCAACTTGAGATGAGATAAAATGTTAGAAAGGAGAAAGGAGATATCTATGATCCTACATGTTATCTGATGATGGTGAATTGCTGGAAAAAAAAAGGATCCTTACCTACCAAATGATATTTCATGGATAAATATACATTAATTTTTTACTCTCGAAGAAGGAGCTCCAAACAAGAAAAGAAAAAGAGGTATTTGGCTAAACTATAAAACCTCTGCAATTAAATTAATCATAAGTTTTTTCTTTCTTTAATAGGTCCAAGATATACTTGGTGTATTTTGATTAGGCTAGCACAAGAGAAAATGATGAAATAAACTTTTACATTTAGGGACCAAATCAGCAATTTGCAACAAGTAGAGATTAAATTATGCACTTAACCAATGAGTAACCAAGAACAAACTTGGCATTTAGAGCAGTGAAATTTATTCATATAAATTGACTCCTTGTATATCCTGTCACTAAATGAAGCAGCTAACGACAAAGGATGACTCAACAGCCATTTGGAGATCAACAAAGACAAAGTATATGTTTGTTGCACATAAGTTGTCACTGAAGATCAAAATGGAACAACTTAAATATTATGTACATATTTGTCTCTAACATCTGACGAACTTGGAAATGGCCTCAATGCGAGAGAACCTAGCTAGTTTAGACCATCACCAACGACTGCAGAAGTGGTGCAATGTGCCTTTCTTGCAATAGTCTATTTCAAAGCATTGTTTACCTCCTCAAGGCTTGCATAAACATAACCCTGCGTGTTGTATACTGAATTCACCATTCCACATATTGCGTAACAGGTTCTCTTCAAAGGAAGTCTTGTAATAATAATGTAAAAGGTGACAATCTATACCTAAAAGTACCACATACCTGGTAAGTATGATACACAAAATTTCAAGTTATTCATTGTCACAACTTCTGGTTGTCACCCTCCAGTTTCAGATCACATTTAGCAGCCAAAGGTCTTTTCTTACCCTGAAATCTGTTTTGTGCAGGAACAAGAAGATGTCACTATAAGAACTACACTTGAAAGAGTTACTGTATGTTAGTAAAGTTTTCTTTTCCTTACTAGTATTAACAGATAGAGATTGATATTTTACATGCTTTATGACGACATTGTTCCAGTTCAGTAATAACAAGTCTATGCTGAATGAATCTTTCCTTCTCATTTTCTATTATATTGAATGACATTTTGTTACTAAATAGTAAATATAGCTTACAGGATTCATCAAAACCCGAAAAAGTAAAGCCACAGAGGTAAATAAAGAACAAAAAGCTTAAAAGGACACTTGGAAAATACGGAAACTGAGAAACTTTCAACTGCAGGTAATTTATTAATATCACCTCATACCTGAGGTAGGTTTTGACCAATGTTTTAGAATGCAAAGGAACTTTGTTTTAATTTTTCTCAATTGAGACTAGACTTACAGTCATGCTTATATGATCTATTCTTCAGAAAACCTGTGTTGATGGGAAAAATATTTTTAGTGCATTGCTATAAGAGAGATTGAATATCTACAATATGAAGTTAAAAAAACTTTGATAGCATCATGGCTCTAAGACCATGAGTTCACTTCTAGGGATCAAGGAAGAAACTAACATCACCCTCTGGCTGCAGGGATTTTACCCACTAATTTCATAAAAAACATATTTTCATACCTAGAAACAAGTAGAGAAAAGGCAACCACATAAATGAAACTAAAAAGATAATGAAAGAGAGGAAATCAATCATAAACTCCGATTTACTCAACACCAAAATGAATATGTTGTATCATTGTTTTTCTTCTTTGGAATCAAAATACTTATTTATTAAGTCCATGCATTGATTCAGTAGGAAAACTATTTTGTGCATTGAGGATGATTCCCAAGAAAAGAATGCCTATGGCAAAGACCAGAAATATTACATATTTTCTTTTGCCTTTGGTCTTTTCAGCAGAACTGATCATACATATGACACTATCAGAGGTTCTCTGGAGTTCTCTCTGGATTTATTCTCGTAGTAGAAGTACAGTATCAATTGTGTCACTCCCAAAACAGTTCCTATCCCATTTGGCCCCTACAAATCAAGTTAAGATTTAGGTACAAGTTGTACTGCAAATATAAGTCACCAAAATGAACATTTTAAACTAAAATGGGTATCCAAGAGTAAATAGATAAAAAAAGGAGTTGGAAGCAAACTTACATAAATGAAGACATCTTCGTTGAACAACCCATAAAGAAAGAAAGAGGTGCTCATTAGGAAGGTAGAAAGTGAGAGATAAAATGGCATGAATTCAACACTCTTCGTCTGAATGACCAATTTCTGAGAAATATAGCATGTAATGTAAGTAAATTGACCCCTACAGATAATGCTCATATTATAGATGGAAATTAAGGAAACAACACACTCACAATTATAAACATCGGAGAGGCAAACATCGAAATGAGAGATGCACAGCTCAAGAACCCCACAAAGAACCGACGCATTAGAATGTCATCTATTTGCAAGCTTCCAACTAATATGATTGCAAATACGCCAAGAACGGCCACCAATAATACAATCATTCTCACCTACTCAATGGAAGTTTAAAATACATTTTAAGAACTAATAACCACTGAACTTTGTCTTCTATCATATAAAAAAAATATGCTTCCAAATTCCAATAGTATCACAAAGCTAACCTTCTTTGCTTTCTCAGCATATATCAGGAAGAGGATTATATACACAAACTGAAAGATTGCTCCAATTGAGTTAACAGTTGTAATCAGCAAATTATCAGCAGATATCAGAGGTGTGCCATACCACATGCAGATCAAGCAGTTCAGAAGAGAATAAATATATGGCAACCCTGAGAACATCTCCGTTGATCCATTTCTGATAATTCTCCTAAATGTGGGTCTGCATATTAAAAGCAGAACAGGAGTTACACTATGAACACAAATAAACAAAAATTCTTCTCACATCAACAGTTCTTCAAAATCCATAATGAAACTTACATGGGAGACACAAACAACCCAAAAGCAAAGACATTTCCTGCAAATAAGCAAGTTAATATAGTGAAATGTGACAATCAAAAACGAAAATTGGTCTGTTTTTAATTTAGCAATCATCAATGCACCTGCGACCCCAGCTGCATCCTTGGCAACTTTACAAATGGAAAAAGCAGCTAACAGAGACATTGATGGAGCTTGAAACACCAACTCTAGATAGACACCAACAATCTTAACTAAGTGAAACCAAACCCTCAACTAAGTAAATTATATGACGCGGTCTATTTGTAACAAATTTTGGGGCATGCCCTTTTTCTCACAAGGCAACTTCTTTATCTATCTCTTCAAAATCAAATTTACTATTAAAGCTAACCTCATATATATGTGTGTGTGGTTGAAGCAAAGGGCTTCACAAATAAAATAAAATAAAATAAAGTGACTTTCAAGCCACGAAAAAGAGACCAATTTGCATTTGAGATTTCCGTCCACACGTTGTTCGAAATTTGACGGCACGTTTTAACGTGCAGAGAAACTGTACCGTGTTTGGAACAAAGCTGACCTGTTAAGGATTAGGACGCTGTCTGAAAATATAATAATACCAATGTTTTATCTTTCTAGTTTTTATAACTATTTTTCATTTGACTTTAGCGTTTTTCGTATTTAAAATTTATAAACTGATTTTATAAACCTCCACAAAAATTTGATTTAAGTTTTCATATATTGATAAATAAGAACCAAACTAACAAATATTCAGAAGATTATGATTAAATTAATTTTTATAACCACCTTTATAGATAAAATATTTACTGATTTTATTGAGGAGTAATGCATGTCAGAGAGACTATTAAATTAAATGAAGTTATGTGCAAAAAATTAAAAAAAATAATTTAATCATTTTAATATTTATTGTCGCTGAGTAGGATTACTATTCTGAATTCTTATGGATATGTTCTACGAATATTCTCTGAATATATGAATCTTGAAGGGAATAAACGAAAGCCAATAACTGTATATTGCTATTTTCATTAATTTAATTTAAAGAATTTAGTCATTGCAGTAAACCATTTGTAATATTCACAGCTAATGATTAACAAAAGTAATTAAAACATTACTATTACTATAATAATGTGAAACGTTTTTATAGAATGCATTAAACTGGCATTTCTCGTGGTTTTTTAAAATTACATATCTTTTTTAACTATTCCAGATATATAACACTGACTTTCTATATTTATTAAAAAATATTGGTTCTTCAGTTGGATTTCATTCTGTTTTTTTATATTAAAATATCATTAACCCAAACATAAAAAATCAAATGAGATTGTTTAGTTCAATTTTATTTTAATATAAAACATTCACTAGATTCAATTAATATTTTACTATATATACATTTTTACTATTTTTTTATTATAAAATTGTTAAGTATTTAAAAATAGTAATTCCTCAAATAAAGACATTACATAAATTTTTAATAATTAATACTATATTCATAATTTTAACTTTCTTTTATATTAATAAATAAATAACATAATTTTACCCAAAGAAATACAATATAATATTTGTTACCATATCTTCGTAATGGTCACTAGAATAACTATAATATATTCAAATCCTCAAACAACTTCCAGATTTGTTATATTTGTTAGTTATTAATTAATTTTCAACACATAATGGTTTTGATTTTTTATTTTCAATCACAAGTATGAATCTTTGATCCTGATAGTAGATAAACAAATTCAGAATTTATTTCACTTTGATCAGTCTTCAATTTGTTTTTTAATATTATTCAACTATTTTGTTGGATTCGTGAAAACTCCTAATGTATAATATAAAGAAACTATAAAGAAACTTTAATGTTATTTTGTTGGATTGGTGAAAGCTCCTAATGTATAATATAAAGAAAGTATAAAGAAATTATAATGTTCTGTTTGGTTGGATGGTTTCACTGTTGTGGTGGACTTGGAGGACGAGAAAGAGTTTGCTAAGTTCATGTTTAGTTGTATGAATTTGTGCTTATTTGGCGAAAAAGAAATGACAGGGTGAAGGGAGGGATGACACCCCTTAGATTAGAAGAAAAGAGAGGAAATTTGGGTCAGCTTTGTACAATAACAAAGTTGTTTTCTTGCCTTATTCCATACACTTGATACGTGCATATGTTTTTTTTTAGTGCAATGTAAATGTGTTTTGAGTAATATTTTCTTATAATATGTTTTAGCCAATTTCACTCCATAATCAATTATGACTTCATTCACTCTTTTTTAAAATTGTTGTATGTGTTGGTCAACCAATTGCATGTTCTCACGCACTTCAACAATAATATGACTTAAGAATTTAAAATTATCATCAAAGATACAATCAATTTTAATAATATTTTTCATAAAGTTATCAAAGATATACCTTTGTACCGGTCGGAGCTGAATGACCCACGTCAGTCGACCTTAGTACCGTATGGAAGATACGCATCAGATATGGTCCATAAATGAAATAACCCACTACTAAACACTATAAATAAGTCTTTTACACAAGAGTAAGGTACGAGAATTTTATCAATTACATTATACACCCTTAAGACAGAGTAATTACTTGATCGTCGAAGAACCTTTTGTAGGTTAACTCCTGACCGAGCACGAAAGATTTGAAGTGTTGAGGACTACAAGAGGAGTGAAGGAGGAACAACCGAGCGTTAGGGAGCGATTACGAGAAGCGTGAAGGAAGAGCGACCGAGAGATCAAAGACAATTGTTACTGCGAATCCCAATTCTAGGTACTATCTAAGCCCCCTTCAGTCTATACAAGTACAATTGGTGCCCACTGTAGGGGTAGAGATAGAATCAAAGAGAGAAACAATGGTTTCGACAAGACAAATGACGAACGAGAGGATTCCAAAAGCTTAACAAGTCACTATGCTACAAACCCTACAAAAATAGATGGAGGAAATACGTTAGAAAAATAAAAAGGAGGTAGCCCTCCAACGAAAGAACGAAAAGAGGTATGAGTCCTCAGAGAAAAAAATGAGTAGATGAAGCGGCAACTAGCCGAGGCCATACTCGAAGTCAGACGTGGACAATGAAGGTCGGATCCAGAAGCAAGGAGACCCTCACCTGGTTTCAAGGGTTAGGCCTTCATGTTGAAAGACAACCTTCCCCTCAGAGGAGTGAACACACATAGAATCAGGAGAGGACGACTACAGCCCATACTCAAACATATCAGTCTTCTAGACCACATACAGAGCGCACATCATCACCATATCATTTTCAAGACTGACGATCCCATCATGGAGATTCTAGCTAAACCATACCTAGCCAGACGAATGATCGGGTGGGCAATTGAGTAGTCTGAATTTGAAATTCAGTATCAACCAAGGGGGGAAATAAAGTCCCAAAGCTTAGCTGACTTTATGGCAGAGTTAAGTCCTAAACTGACCGAGAATGAAAACCTACAATGAATACTACATGTAAATGGATCATCTAACAATAAATCGTGTGGGGCAGGAGTGATATTGGAGGACCCGGGCAGGGTCCTCTTAGAACAATCTTTGAAGTTTTCCTTTAAAACCTCAAACAATCAGGTGGAGTATAAGGCCATTTTAGTTGAACTAACACTAGCACATGACATGAAAGCTCGCCAGGTACTATGTAAAATCGAATCTCAGCTAGTGGTCGTTCAAGTTAAATGAGAGTTTGAGGTTAAAGAGTCTTTATTGCAAAAATATTACCACCTCATTCTCAACCTTATCTCCAAGTTTGATTTTGTTAAGATTGAACACATCAGACGTGAAGACAATGTCAGAACAGATGGGTGTATGACCATCACTGAAGAAGAAACCTGGATGACACTCATCCAATGTTTTTTTAGAGAATGGCGAGTGCGAATCACAAGAAGAAAAAACCATGAGGCAACAAACTTCACGATTTGTCTTCATTGGTCACGATCTATACTAATGAGGGTACACTCGGCCTTTGTTGAATTGCATCTCCAAAGACCAGGCCGACTACATCATCCAAAAAATTCACAAAGGAGTATGTGGTAGTCACTCAAGAGCCAGAACAATTACTGCTAAGGTACTCTAAGCTGGATACTACTGGCCAACCGTCCAGAGCAATTGCGTTGAGTATGTCCGTATATGTTTAAAATGAAAAGAACACGTCACATTATCTCACCTGAAGTCTGAGAACCTTCATTTCATTTTATCCCCTTGGCCATTTTCAAAGTGGGGAATGGACATCATTGGGCCTTTTAGTCCGAGTAAGGGACAATGCATATTTCTCTTAGTAAAGGTTGATTACTTTACTAAGTGGATCGAAGTTGAACCATTAGCGATGATTACAACACAGAATGTTCAAAATTTCGTATGGAAAACTATCATATGTCGTTTTGGCATACCTCATGTTATCATCACTGACAACGATTGACAAATTATCGATCAAGGGTTAGCAGAGTTCTACAAAGGCTTGGAATTAAACACATCACCAGTTCGGTAGAACATCCTTAAACCAATGAGAAGGCCGAAGCTTCAAACACGATAATTCTTAATGAATTAAAGAAAAGGCTCGACAATTCAAAAGGAAAATGGATCGAAAAGCTCATTGAAGTCTTGTGGGCATATCGGTGTACTCCACAAACCACTACCCAGGAAATACCAAATAACTTGACATATGGTACTGAAGACATGATCCCAGTAGAGGTCGGCGAACCTTCCTTGAGATGTCAAATGTTTGATGTCAATTTAAATTAAGAGAGTCTAGCGGTCGGACTGGACTTAATTAATGAATACAGAGACAAAAACAGAATAAGGGAAGAAACATGCAAGATTCAGGCGACGAAAAGATATAATTCCAAGGTAACACCTCAGAGTTTTCGGGAAGGAGATTTAGTGTGGCACATGTGAAGTGAAGCTCAAGAGAATAAAGGCAAGTTCTTAAGTTCGATTGTTTTATCCCTATGAGGTTTTTCAACCGAGAAGGTTTTAACGAGACACTTTAAAATTACACTTATTATTATTGTTTCAGTTATGGCGAACATACTACATACCATTACTCGGATAAGGCAACTCGTTTAAAAATTAACAACCCTTTTCCAAATGACGTACTCACACTAAATACAACTCTGAAGGCAGCTAGCTTAACAATTAGCGGCCATTCCCGAATGAATGCATAAAGCACTGACATGGTTTAGGAAACTTTGCCATAAAACGACCATCCTTACCGATATCTTAACTTTATACACTTTGTGATGTGAGTTGATTAGGAGATGAAGCATTAATAAACACTTTTAGAAATTTGGATCAAGATTCTACAAGCAATTCAAGAACAAAAATCAAGAAACCCATTAGAAACCCATTTCAAGAACACAAATCAAGAAACCCATGGGAAACTCATATCAAGAACATGAACCGAATAGAACATCAACAAGTAATTCCAACCGATTAAAAATCAAGAACAAGAAACAAAACATGTTTTAGAGTTTTTGATATAGAATGGGTATGGAAGAAGAATATGAAGAGTTGAAGAAACTTATGTGGTTGAAGACAATGGGAGTGATCACGCCACTTGGATGGTGGAAGGCTCCAAGATCAGTGAGAGTGCCGCCACTTGAGGATTCCCAAGACCCACAAGATAAGACAAAGAGAAGGAATACAAGTCTTACAAAGAAACCACTCAAATTCAAGAGAGTAACTTCACTTTCAATTTCAATATTCAACTTTTTGTTTACAAAAGCAAGGCTCATCCTTATATAGGAATAGAGGACCGGTTATTCAAGGTAAGATACATGAAGAGTCATTTGTAAATAAAGAGGCAAGGTATATGAAAAGACAATGTAAATGTCGCCCCTATCTAAGTAACTTCTTTATTCTAGAAAAGTGATTTTTCCTACTATTTCCCTTCTAATGTTCTATTTAGAATCTATTCTAAAGATATTACAAAAAAGATTTTAATTGGGCTTGGGCCTTATTTTTTAGAAGACTAATAAGAAGAACTTCCAATGCTTTGGGCCTTGTCCATTTCTTCTATTGATGAAGTCTTTACTTGCTTGTTGAGATGACCTTCAAGTATAGCATCCTTGGTCATCTTCATGTATTTTTGGCTTACATCATGCCCCCCAAGTTGGAGAGAATTCGACCTCGAATTTAGAACCCCGGCAAATAACATAGTTAGTTTGTACACAGAGAAGATATTTCTAAGATTAGGATGTGCAACAAACTTATGTGCATGAAGCTTGGGGAGTTCATATGGGATAGTTCTAGATACATGCCACGATTGTAAAGGATGTTTAAGGAAGAAATGATTTTGTTGTGAAAATCCTCTTAAAAGTGGGAAACTTTTAGGAGGTATGTTAAAAACATCCCTAAACTTTCTTAATAAAGATGTCAAGTATTTAGAATTATTTGGAAATGAAAAAGAGAGGAAAAAAGTATACCTAAGCGGTTTAGTGATTTGGGTAGGAGTCAACAAAGTGAGACCTACATGACTTTCCTCTTGTTTTTCATTTGTGTTTTTATCTTTTGTTGTAATGAGGGCTTGATTTACCGCATTGAACATTATGGTTTTTTTATGTGGACAATTTGCAGCGATGTGTCCAAAACTTAAACATTTAAAACATTTGATTTCTGAAGTTTTGGTGTGTGACTTAGGGGTAGAAGGATCTTGTTTAGAAACTTTTTGGGAAGAAATGGTTTCTTTGGAAAAATTTGAAGGAGAAATTTGAGTAGAAATTTTATTTGCATCCTTCCTAGAAGAATTGTAGAAACCATCATCATGAATATGTTTGAATGTTGTTTTCAAAAGGTGTGATTCCACCTTGATGGCTGATAGCTGTCGTTTTGCTGTCAAATTAATATGATTCTAGCGTAGACTTGTCTAACACTAGAGAGATGATAGTATAATTGTGGACAAATGTCTCCAAGTCGTCTCCCAACGAATCCAATAATAAAATCAGTTGATCAGGGTTTAAAATCTATCTGCAAACAATAAAAGTTAGCAATAACAATAAAGATAAAAAGGGGGTTTGAGGTAGTTGTGCAGAAAATATAAAAGAGATTAAAATAGAAAATAAAAAGCGGTTGATCCCTAGTTCTTCCACCATTGAATTCTTCACAGGTTCTATAAAGATTAATCTTTTCTCAATCCTCCAACAGAGCTAAACCAGATTGAACATGCGCTGATCTGATTCAACTGAAACTCACCAGTAAAGCATGCGTCTACTAGTTTAATCAATCCCCACTTTGTTCCTTGCGTATACTCCATGGGAATGCTTACCTCCTCTCCCTTGAATCATGCGCCCAAGAAATTAATTAGAACAATGCGAACTAACTAAGAAACCAAAGTTTAAGATAAGGAAGACTCTCAATCATGCGTTCAAGTACAACCTCTCACAAAAACCAGTTTTCCAGGAGATTAGACAATAAAAACAACTGCTATAGAGAATTAAAATTCGAAACTTTTATTGAACAAAACCTCAGAACTCAATGGGGAATTACAAAAGAATCAACCAAAAAGGTTTAGCCTTCCATGCGGAGGCAAAACAAAAGAATTACTAAAAAGAAAATAAACTAAGAAAACCCTATGAAGCTCTCTCTTTTCTCCTTGATGCTTGTGTCCTTTTATAGGCTTTTCTGCTCCAAGGATCTTGAGAGAATATTGTAGTTTATATTTTGTTAACTGTTTCCAGGTTTCTATCTTTCCATAATTCTTGTATTTTGCAGAAGATTTGCTTCCAATTCTGTTTCTGAGATATTGTAGATTTTATTTTCTCTTTCTTCTCCTCAGAATTTGTTTCATGTTTTGGTTCAAGAAGCAACTTGGAGTTTTGCATATTTGGCCCATTCACAAAGGTAGATGCTTCCTCCGGATAATTTACTCTAAAAACACAAAATTAACAATAATAATAGTTAAGGCCCAAATAAACCCAATTATAAGAATATTAATTAAAACAATGGATTTATTTATTATTATAGTCCAATAATCTATGAATAAGGCTAGTGAGTGTGAATAAATATATGCTCATCAAATACCCCCACACTTATCCTTTTGCACTCCCGGGCAAAACACTCTAAGGTTTAAAATGAAAAGGAAAAACAGTGCAAATAACAAATAGCAAATTCTAAGAATGCATAATGACAAACATGATATAATTTCAAGAAATCAAGGAATCAAGAAAAATGTGAATGAAATTCCTATATTTTAATATACAAGCAGGTAATTAAAATCGAAGGTTGAATCAAAATTGACAGAACTTCACTGGACACTCTCCAACTCTCAAGTGTTTAGTAGGGTTTGTATTTACACTCAGCACCCATGTAGACAAACACTACCATATGCTTAGCAAGACTCTAATATTCTTAACAATCGAAAAAAACATGCAATCAAAGATCAAGAGGTCTTCATAAGGGATGTAATGAGGCTAAGGTAAAGGTAGGTAAAAGTGGGAAAATAGGCTTAAAAACCATAGAAAAACAAAGGAGCAATGGTGGGTAGGTCTAAAAACAAGTGTAAGTATTATGACAATTCAACTCCTCTTTTTATTTCAAGATATATTTTTGTTCATATAGTAGACAGTCAATCCAATGTATTAGAGGATCCACTATTATTTTCTTTATTTTGCTTTGTTTTTCTTTTTCTTGTTGTATTTTTTTTTTCTATACATTTTTTTTTCTTTAAAACTGAAGAGGTAAACTATGAAAATGAGATACACCCCCACACTTATTCAAAAGCCTATTCCCACATGATTTCAAAGCTCCTTTATCTTCTAAGGTAGGGACAAACATGGTTTTTCTTGTTTTGAGGCTTGTAATGAGGGTTAAAAATAAGAAAAAGGCTATAGGCTCAAAGGGCTAACAAATGGATTATTATCATAAAGGTAGGCTAGTATGGCTAGTGGGTTAATTTAAACAAAGAATGCCTCTATCATATCAATTCATGCACGTAAATCACAATTGTTAAACAAAGAATCAAGCTAAGTTCTAGAGTATAAGCAAACATGAGTGAAAACACACTAAAAAGAGTATTAAATGATATATCAATCAAGGCTCAAAACTCACTAGGGACATTCTATCAAAAGATTCAACCCAAAATTTCTCATAACCAACTTATTTATCAATTTTAAAGAAAATCCAAACGAAAAATATCAAGAAACCAAGATTTTCAAGAATTATAAAACATGTCAGCCATTAGACAATCCTAAAAAGCTTATTTATTAACAAAAGCAAAAATAAATTCAAACAATTAAAAGAAAAAACAAAAAACACAAAATAAATCAAGAAAAGATAAATCCTAAACTATGATTCTCCTCCCCCACACTTAAATCATACATTGTCCTCAATGTAAAATCAATAAATAAATGTGTATAATAAAAATGAGAGAAGAAGTACTCCCTCATTCAGCTTGAAGGAAGTGGTAGTCGCAACTGTTTCAACCATCCCCTCTACAGTATAAGCCAAGACTCTTCATCCACAATGGTGTAGAAACACTATTAGCTGGAGCATCTAACCAAAGCATGCAGTACCTTGGTAAACTATGTAACAAAAATATTATGATGAAGAAGCCTTGAAATAGTGGATGGAACTGGGGTAGGTCTGGAGGGCGTGTGAAATGGTACAGTTTCTTCCATGAATGGATGATGGTACTTTCTAGAGTATAGATGGAAGACAAAAATTTATTCATCATAGACGATCTGATATGGTTAGCTGTTTGGGAATCGTCTAAGGGTGGTGGTTTATGGCTAGACAGTCTAGCTAGGGTAGACGATCTAGTTGGGGTGGGAGATGGAATGAAATGTAAGTTAGAAGGTGGTGGTGGCTGGTAGAGGGTGCTTTCAAATGTTCCAACTATGATAGAAGGTGTAGCCAGTGTTGATGATGAAATGAGTGATATGGGTTTCACCTTAAATAGTGGAGGTTGTAGTCTTTGAAGCTTTAAGGATGGAAGAATAATATCATTTTCTTCTCCACTGGCAGTGTCTACTTGAAAGATGGGTAACATCTGCTCTTCCTCTTCTTGTATTACCTCCAAAACTATGTCAGAGCCATCTGCTAGTGAGCAATCTTGTTCAGTAGATTTGGCATGTATAGCAACATCAACAACTTCTCTATCAAGACCTGCATCACAAGAGTTAGTGCATTCTAAGAACTCATATATCTCATCATTTGTACATTTAATTGGATTGGAGAAGTTAAAATCTCTTAGAAACTCAAGCACATTTTCATCTTCAGTGTTTATGTGATGCACTAACTGATCTTCACATGTCACAACTTTTAATCCCTCATGATTTATCAATGATTTCTCCTCCATCAGTAGAGGTTGGATAATAGCAGTTAATGGTGTAGCAATCTTAGGTTCAGCCAACTCAACTTCATGCAAGTCATTCGGATTAGCTTTAAAAACTGTTGATATGCCCCACTTCTTTTCGAGAGTGTCTATGGCAGAGGTAGGTGCTTCAGTGCCTGGATCAAGAGTTATATCTGGATCATGAGGTGATTTCATCTCTTGAACATAATCTGCAATCTCTCCAATCATTTGATCAGTTTTCTCTCTTCTTGCTACAACATCAGTCTCTTCTTTATTTTTTTCATCTGCCCATTCTTGAAATTTTATGTTAATCTTCGACATTTGCCTCATCAACTCCTCTAAAGTTGGTTCTTCCTTTGGAATTGCAATTTTATTAGCCGCCCATTCTTGATCATATTTCATGTTGATCTCTTTCATTTGCCTTGGTTCTTCCTTTTGAATTGCAATTTATCATCCGCCCATTCTTGAAATTTTATGTTAGTCTCCGTCATTTTCCTCATCAACTCCTCTAAAGTTGGTTCTTCAAGATTACGAGGCGTATTATCAGTTTGCACAAATGGTTGAAAAGATGGTTGCCTTTCATCAAAATAGTTTTGCTGATAATATGGTTTTTGTTGAGGTTGCTCGTAAGACTGTTGACAATATAGATTATAACATTGAGGCTGCTGAAAGCGAGGTTCACATTGCTGTAGAGGCTGCTCATATTGCTGATAATATGAATTATAATGTTGAGGCAGTTGAAAGTAGGGTTCACATTGCTGCAAAGGCTGCTTATAAAACTGTGAAGGTTGCTGCAAATATGGCTCATAATGACTATCATAATTGTAAATTTCTTTAGCTAATTTCTCTTCCATTTTGGAATTGAAAACAGGGAGACACCAATACCTATTAGACGCCTCAGGGAAAACCTTTTTTTTTAATTGAAAAGCAAACCAAGTAAACTCCCAGGAAAGAGAGGTGAGTCACAAGCGGACAAACTTAAAAACCAAGTCTTTCCTAGCCAGAGTCTTCCCTGAATTGCTTTCAATTTAAAAACTTAAAAAGTAGCAACTGAAGTATCTACCCTAAATGCAAAATCCTATAAAAATAAAAACTAATGCAAATGCTACACTTAATGCTTTAAAAAAAATAGTTAGAGAAAAAAAATTATGTTAGAATAAATAAAGAAATAAATTAAATATAGAAAATAAAAACAGTAAACAAAAACAAAAATAGAAATAAATAAAGATTACAAAACAGAATAAAAGAAATAACTAAAAACATAAAAGATATAAAATAAAGGCAAAATAAGATAAAGATAAAAGATATAAAAAAAATAAAATAAAAACAAAAAATAAAGATAAAAGATATAGGAGATAAAATAAAATAAAAACAAATAAAAATAAAAATAAAAATAAAAAATAAAGATAAAAGATAAAAAGAAAGAAAATAAAACAAATCAAAACAAAATAAAGATAAAAGATATATAGAAAGAAAATAAAAACAAATCAAAATAAAATAAAGGTAGGAGATATCCTAAATATTAGATTTTTTATTTTTTTTTTCGTTTTTTTATTGCTATAATAAATAAATAAAAACTAAAAGGAAGAAAACACAGGTTAAATATGCAGAAAAAAAAACTATGCAGATAAGAAAGAAAAACCTGATAACGAAAATCAAATTAGATTCCCTGGCAACGACGCCAAATTTGATAGTTGTCGTTTTGCTGTCAAATTAATATGATTCTAGCGTAGACTTGTCTAACACTAGAGAGATGATAGTATAATTGTGGACAAATGTCCCCAAGTCGTCTCCCAACGAATCCAATAATAAAATCAGTTGATCAGGGTTTAAAATCTATCTGCAAACAATAAAAGTTAGCAATAACAATAAAGATAAAAAGGGGGTTTGAGATAGTTGTGCAGAAAATATAAAAGAGATTAAAATAACAAATAAAAAGCGGTTGATCCCTAGTTCTTCCACCATTGAATTCTTCACAGGTTCTATAAAGATTAATCTTTTCTCAATCCTCCAACAGAGCTAAACCAGATTGAACATGCGCTGATCTGATTCAACTGAAACTCACCAGTAAAGCATGCGTCTACTAGTTTAATCAATCCCCACTTTGTTCCATGCGTATACTCCATGGGAATGCTTACCTCCTCTCCCTTGAATCATGCGCCCAAGAAATTAATTAGAACAATGCGAACTAACTAAGAAACCAAAGTTTAAGATAAGGAAGACTCTCAATCATGCGTTCAAGTACAACCTCTCACAAAAACCAGTTTTCCAGGAGATTAGACAATAAAAACAACTGCTATAGAGAATTAAAATTCGAAACTTTTATTGAACAAAACCTCAGAACTCAATGGGGAATTACAAAAGAATCAACCAAAAAGGTTTAGCCTTCCATGCGGAGGCAAAACAAAAGAATTACTAAAAAGAAAATAAACTAAGAAAACCCTATGAAGCTCTCTCTTTTCTCCTTGATGCTTGTGTCCTTTTATAGGCTTTTCTGCTCCAAGGATCTTGAGAGAATATTGTAGTTTATATTTTGTTAATTGTTTCCAGGTTTCTATCTTTCCATAATTCTTGTATTTTGCAGAAGATTTGCTTCCAATTCTGTTTCTGAGATATTGTAGATTTTATTTTCTCTTTCTTCTCCTCAGAATTTGTTTCCTGTTTTGGTTCAAGAAGCAACTTGGAGTTTTGCATATTTGGCCCATTCACAAAGGTAGATGCTTCCTCCGGATAATTTACTCTAAAAACACAAAATTAACAATAATAATAGTTAAGGCCCAAATAAACCCAATTATAAGAATATTAATTAAAACAATGGATTTATTTATTATTATAGTCCAATAATCTATGAATAAGGCTAGTGAGTGTGAATAAATATATGCTCATCAATGGCTAAGTGAACCACTCCCTTTAAAGAAGAGTACTCATGTAATTTTACCAAATCTTTAATTTTTCTTATTAGACCACTTAAAAACCTTTTTATCTTTGACTCTTCATTAACATGCATATTCATTTTAGTCAAAGTTGTTTCTAAATCTTGAAAGTATTCATATACCATCCTATGTCCTTGATGAAGCCTTTGGAACTTCAACAAGCGTTCCTGCTGATAAGGAGGAGGAACAAATCTCACGCGCATACATGCCTTTAAATCATACCAAGAAACCACAGGTGGTCTCTTATTTAGCCCAATCTCCATTACAATTTTATGCCACTATTTGTTGGCGTAGTCTAAGAAAGCTAAGTAAGCTAACCTAACCTTTTGGTCCTCTGTGACCTTATACACATGAAAAAGATGTTCAACCTTAGCTTCCCAATCTAAATACAAAGAAGGATCATTAGACTCATGAAAACTAGGTAAATTTACAAAATTAAAAGAATGTTGTTGTTGTGGTTGGTGTTGATGGTGCCTTTTAGCAAAATTGTGCAAACTCCATTTGTCCTCATCTTGTTGATTTCGCCTTGCTTGAGCTTCTTCTAGTCTTTGCAATCTTTTGGCAAATTGGCTAAGTTTGTCCACTTTGTGGACAAGTTTTTTTGGGACCTCCACCAATTCTCCCAAAAGATAAGCTTTGTGATAGGAGTGCAGTTTGGTAGATGCACCACTTGCCATATTAGTCTTCACAACAACAAACAAGAAACACAAGTAACAAACAATTAGAAAAACAAGTTAGGAAGAAGACAAGGTTTGCAGCAATTGGAGAAAAACCACTCAACCACTCCAAGAAAATATTTCTTTCCTCAACCAAGCTTCTCTTGGGGTTTGGGTAGTTCTCAAATGAAAGATGTCAAAGAAACCCACTCTTTCTCAAAGCCAAAACACCACAAAACTTTAAGGAACAGTAAAAGACAATCAAGAAAATGTGTAAACAAGAAAAGGCTATAGCAAAAGGAATACAAGATATATGACAAACTCAAAGAATATTGAATGAAAAGACAATCAAGAAAATAAAGTACTCAATTAAAAGATAGCACACAAAAGGAACCCAGAGAATAACACTGGAATAGGATGAAGAAAACCAAAATAAAAAAAACACTACTGGAAATTTGTCTAAAATGTGCGTGACTTTACAGATTTATGGTAAACTGGATAATGAAAACTGGAAGTTCAACTTTAAACCACTAAAACTTCAAGATATTATCTAAATTTAGGCACTGGAATCACATAAAAACAGTATACCAATTAATTGTGATAAATTTTCTACAATCACTGCCACTCACGGTTTTTTCCCACGCCAGAATTGCACTCTGTACGTATTTGATTTATCATTTTTTTTGTACTTTAAATTTTGATACACTTCTTTTTTTCACTCTTTTATAACACTTCAAACTACTTAAATCCAAAATTTCAGAATTTTTCAGTAACTACGGAAATTTTATAAACCAAACAATCAGCACATATTCAAGAAAAACAGAGGAAACCTAATTTGGAATGAAAAACAGAATTGAGAACTTCAAAAGACACAATAGAATTGATGTTTATGAACTTTTATGGATCTAACACAAAAGTATGAACTCAAATCTAAAAAGAAAAATGCACCAAATGATCAAAAACAGAAATATAAAACTGCACTCAAATAAAATCAATCAACCAAAATTATCAAGAAAAGTACTACATAGAATTGATGACAGTTTTGGAGAAACATGACTTGACAAAACTTATGTGGATTCAAAAATCAAAATGACTCACACACAACTAATGTGCACCAAATAAAACAGCAAGAAAGACTCAAATACAGTAAAAACAGAACAACACACACAAAAAGGAACCTAAAAACAATTATGCACAAAATAAGGTGCTGGAAAATAAATTGCTTGAATTAAAAGTGTTAAATCAACTTAAAACAAGAACAAACTCATGGCTCATGATATCACATGATGTGAGTTGGTATATGACAAGACACTTTCAAGAATTTGGATCAAGATTCTCCAAGCAATTCAAGAACACAAATCAAGAAACCCATTAGAAACCCATTTCAAGAACACAAATCAAGAAACCCATGGGAAACTCATATCAAGAACATGAACCGAATAGAACATCAACAAGTAATTCCAACCGATTAAAATAAGAACCAATGACAAACTATTAATTAGAAACATTCAATGGCAACATTTGACCGATTGAAAATCAAGAACACGAAACAAAACATGTTTTAGAGTTTTTGATATCGAATGGGTATGGAAGAAGAATATGAAGAGTTGAAGAAACTTATGTGGTTGAAGACAATGAGAGTGATCACGCCACTTGGAGGTGGAAGGCTCCAAGATGAGTGAGAGTGCCGCCACTTGAGGATTCCCAAGACCCACAAGATAAGACAAAGAGAAGGAGAGCAAGTCTCACAAAGAAATCACTCAAATTCAAGAGAGTAACTTCACTTTCAATTTCAATATTCAACTTTTTGTTTACAAAAGCAAGACTCCTCGTTATATAGGAATAGAGGACCGGTTATGCAAGGTAAGATACATGGAGAGTCATTTGTAAATGAAGAGGCAAGGTACATGAAAAGACAATGTAAATGCCGCCCCTATCTAAGTCACTTCCTTATTCTAGAAAAGTGACTTTTCCTACTATTTCCCTTCTAATGTTCTATTTAGAATCTATTCTAAAGATATTACAAAAAAAGATATTAATTGGGCTTGGGCCTTATTTTGAGAAGACTAATAAGAAAAACTTCAAATGCTTTGGGCCTTGTCCATTTCTTCTATTGATGAAGTCTTTATTTGCATGTTGAGATGACCTATAGCATCTTTGGTCATCTTCATGTATTTTTGGCTTACATCACTTTTGGCTAAGGAAGTTTTGCCCCCAATGAAACAATCCCTCCCAAATGATATTAAAATAACAAGTTGCTCGGGTAATGAAGCTTTGTCTTTAAATGACAATCCCTCCCAGCAACTTACCTATAAAATGGTTTTGTTACTCCTACACGGTCGGATTTTCAACACCAGAAAAAAGTGCAAGGTCAAGCAACTTATCAAAATTTAAATTTGTTACAGTGATCTTAGTTCAAACATCTAGTCGATGTTCAACTAATTAAACAATATCCATTCGACTAGCCTATTCGTCTAGATACTCAACTTCAGCGAAAAGATTGTTTAAAGCTACATGAGTCTATCGACAAAATAGTAAAGCGTTCAGACAGATATTAAACAAAATCAAAATAATAAAGTCGAACGAATATATGTGAATATAATTATGCATGACCAACACCCCAGGTCTTGAGGATACTCAAAAAAGGAAAATTATTAAAAATAAAAAATTTACAGATGGTTAAACAACTATAATGAGCGTTCTCCCTCACTTTCTCCTCCTTCTTCTTCTTCCTCCCCATCCACAGCCACCAGCTGACCGTTGACGACATCTATAGAATCATCGTATCGGTCGTCAACAACGGGGATGCCATAGAAGTATGTCGTCTAGAGAAACCCTTCATTAAATCCTTTTTTGCTGATGCGAAGGAGGAATGATTGATAATGCGATAATTCAACTTTCAAGGCTTTATGCTTGGTCATCAACTCCTCATGTGCCTTGGTCACTTCAGTACGACCTTGTTCACATGCTTGCATCTCGGCCTCCAAGGTGGCATTCCGAGCCCTCACGATGTCAAGATCAGCCTTCACTCGGCGCGACTTCTTTTCCAGGGCACCCATCGCCACCAGGGTCGCCTTTAGGGAACTTGATGAATCGGCCAGCTCCACCTTAACTTTTTCCATGGTAGCAGCCGAGTTCTTTTACACCTTAATCCCAAGCGCCCAGCCAAGGACAAGCGACCTACTCATCATCTCCACCATTGTCGACACTATGTCTTTTACAGGTGCAGAAATGATGATCTCTTCTTCCTCGGGGGTACATGCGACATGCACGCCCCTAGTAAGATGAAGTCGCTCGACCAACAGGGAGGACGACCTAGTTTCCAGTGATGGTTGCGGAGTGGTACGCGAGGAGACCGCTCGGGTCTCTCCGTCTTTTTCGGCTTCCTCGGTCGTTAGTCACCATTTGAAGGTGGCACCAAGTCAATGATGGGGGTGGACAAACCCCCCCACCAACCATTTCAAGTGATCCCTTATTTCACCTGGTTGCTTGGCGACATAGTTGTTTCAACATTTTGGTAGTATGAGGGTCGGTCTGCACCATTACTGCTACGAACAAACAAAAAATTAAGCACGGTCAACAAAATGCAGAAAATACTAACAATTTAAATGCTACATATAAAAAATATCCACCAAACGGTGGGGCGATTGATATACGACTAGAATCCATAGAGTAAGCAGTCTCTTCGAAAGTGTTCAAATACATGAAAAAACTCTTTATCTAGAGGGGTCATGGATGACCTCGGCCACGAGTTATAACGGGTGGACGACCGAGTCTAGTGAAAGGGAAACTTTGGCTTACCCTCAAAATCACAAAAACAGGGCTTGCCATCCGACTCAACAAAAATATTGAAAAATATATATTTAAAGTTTTTTGTATGAAGAAGTTATTTTTTTTATCAGAAAAAGAATGCTACTCGGACGACTGGACAAAGAAAGTCAATCTATGGGGTAGGTCGCCCGATAATTGTAATAAAACAAAAAAGATTATGGGGAACGACCTCAGACGAAAAACATCGAAAGCCTAAAGGCTTGGTGGGTCGCCCACGAGTTAGGATGAAGCTGTGTGGGAGCTGATCCGGTCGGTCATCGGTAGTCGATGACATCAGCGTCAGAGAACCACGTGGACCACTCACAGGGTGACACGTGGACCAGGTGGCAGAGAGGCAGGGGGACGATCGCCAAGATAGGTGATCGGTAGTCAGTAACCAAGTTACCACCGACAGATCAGGCGGCAGAGAGGTCGGGAGATAGATCACCCAGAATGGTGATCGGTGGTCAGTAGCCAAGTGACCACCAGCAGACCAGTTCCCAGACTCGCGCCTGGAGGCAGAGCGCGAGTAGCGAATAAACACTGATCAGTCATCGGGTGTATTGTCATCGGGGTCTCGTGTTACACGCAGTTAAACTGGGACTAAGGTTCCCAGCGAGAGCGTTACGCATGGACCTCGCATGAGCACACCTCAAGGAATCATGCACGAGGGTGGCCTGAGGGAACCAGTAAGCCAGTCGGTGATTGGTGATTCCCTCAACCCATTACGTGCGTGTCATCCTGAAGGGTAAGTCGCCTACGCAGAGAGTAACGTTTGGTGAGTGCGCCTAGACCAGCCACACCCGACGTTCTCCTAAGAGTATGCAATTTGCCCAGATAAGAGAAGCATCCCAAGTTACTCCGCAAGGGTGTAGCTTAGGCAGACAAAGAGAGGCGCTAGAGCCCTTCCAGTAAGTGACACGTGTGTGGTTAGATGTGAGTTGCAGGCCTCCACGTGTCACCATCTGAGAGGGGTGCGGTCCAGACAAAAGAGCACTCCGTACCGCTAAAGGTACAGACAGGCGCAGCCAAGCGCAGACATGCGCAGACTCTCACGCTCCCCATTGCTGATTCTGAAGGTACGCTTTCTCTGAAAAGCACGACAGGGTTCTGACACATGCCAGAAAAGCATAACAGAATTCTGTTATGCCCAGAAGCAGGGAAAGAGGGATAAAAGACAGAATCAGAGGGAGAGTGAAGAGAAAAAAGAAAGAAAAGAAAGAAAGGAAAAAAAAAAGGAAAAAAAAAAAGAGGGCAAGTTTTTCTGATACACACGCTTTTACTAAGTTTCCAGTTTTCTGGTGGTTCGGTTGAACTAACTTGATCGTCGGAGTGCAAACGGCCGCTAGAGGCGCCGTCTGTGTATTTTGCAGGTCACATTTCGAAGACATCTGAGAGAGAGAGTTTAGAAGGTGATTCTTCAGGAGACACAGTCGCGAAGACAGGGCAGAAAGTGTTACGAAGCGATTCACCCACGTTCAAGTTGCCGGCAGGATCATTTGGCGCCCACCGTGGGGCCACGTCTGAATCGTTGTCCCACATATACCATAGTTTTAAAGTTCACCAGAGTTTCATCAGTTTCTCCGATAGAGAAGATGCCTAGAAACAGACAACCATCGCCTGCGCCGTCCGCTGACGAAGGAGCTGTGACAATGGCGCAGGTCCTGGAAATGGTGCGCACGCTGCAGGATAACGCTGCAGCGTCGAAAGTCGAACAAGAAAGGATGCAGGCGGAGTTGGCTGCGTCGCAAAGCAGGAACGACGAACTGAATCGTGTCAACGAAGAGTTGAGAAGAACGCTGCAGGCGCAGAGGGAGCACGTCGTTGACGAAAGGGTGTCTAGGCAGCCTTCACCTCCAAGGGCATTTCCCATGCCATTCTCCCCCGAGATTATGGGAACCACGGTGCCTTCCAACCTGGTAGGGGTAAAAGCGTCGTTCAAAGGGGTAGAAGACCCGGAGGCGCATCTGACGGCATTCCACACCCAGATGATGTTGTCTGGGGGCTCAGACGCTGTATACTGCAAGATGTTCATGAGCACACTGAGCGGAATCGCCATGGAGTGGTTCGTGAGTTTACCAGAAGGGCACATCACGTCTTTCTCTCAGTTCTCGAAGCTCTTCATTGAACAATACATCGTCAACAAGGCACCTGCAGTGGTGTCCTACGACCTGTTCGATGTGCGCCAATACCAGGGGGAGTCGCTGAAAGATTACCTCAACCGTTTTGGAGCACAAGTGGTTAGACTACCCAGCAAAGATGAAGATATGCTTGTGCACGCGTTTAAGAAGGGAGTGCTGCCTGGCCTTTTCAGTGAGTCTCTCATCAGGAGCCATCCCAGCACTTTTGCAGAGATCCAACGGCGTGCGGTGGCGCACATAATGGCAGAAACAGAAGTTTCTGAGAAGAGGGGAAGTGCTGCACCACCCAGACCGCGTGGAGGGCAAGGAAAACCACAGCAAGCGAGGGTGCATGAGGCCAAAGAAGGGAAGAAGGTGCGAGAAAACCCTCGTCCCTATGCACCAGGCAAAAACCAGAGTAAGGGGCGTGCAAGGGAGAATAACGCACCCCCGAGATACAACTTCATGGTGGGATTGGCGGATCTCATCGCCCTTCCTGCCGTAGCAGCAAGACTACGAGTACCAGAGAAGACAGACAAGGCACTCGGAAGGAAGAAGAATGAATGGTGTGAGTTTCACCAGGCCTTTGGCCATACACTTCATTCCTGTTTGGCGCTGGGACACCAACTGGCAGAGTTGGTGAAGTCTGGCTTTCTAGCAGATTACCTGCGTGAGCCGCAGGGTGATCGCGCGTCAGGATCCCAAACTGGAGAGCAACAGCATGAAGTCCCTGTGCATGTGGAAGTGCAGACGATCGCTGGAGGCTTCTCTGGTGGGGGATGCACAGCCTCACAAAGAAGGAGATACACTCGATCTGTGATGGCGGTAGATGCAGTGAATGAGAGTCATTACCCTGAGGTGGACATTGTCTTCAGGAAAGCAGACCTACGAGACGTTGTCCCGCACGACAACGACCCTGTGGTCATTTCTCTCATCACAGCAGGAAGACGGGTGCATAGAGTACTCGTAGATCAAGGGAGCTCGGCGGATGTCATGTTCTGGCCAACATTCAACAAGCTACAGTTGTCCCCTGATCAGTTGAGACCGTATGCTGGTTGTCTCTACGGTTTTGCAGGGGATCAGGTAGAAGTGCGGGGATACATCGAGCTGAGGACAACGTTCACTGACGGAACGACAGCCCGCACGGAAAAGATAAAGTACCTGGTGGTGAACGCCCCTTCTGCGTACAATGTCCTGTTGGGAAGGCCAACGCTCAATAGACTGGGCGCAATACCATCGACAAGGCATATGAAGTTGAAGCTGCCATCGATGGAAGGGGCCGTGATAACCATCAAATCGGATCAGGCTGAGGCAAGACGCTGTTATGAGAACAGCTTGAAACAAAAAAGAAGTGTGTGCTATGTCACCACAAAACCACCACCAGGCGTGCGCGAAGAGCGATTGGCGGTCAGGGAGACACAAGGCGCTCAGAGGATGGAGAGCGCTGCGATGGGGGGCTCCCAGGTGGCCCAAGTTGGGGAAGAAGATGAAGGCACGATCACTCCTCGCGAGTCAGGGATCGCGAGAGCGGTCATTGCCAGTGAGAGGAGGCCCCACCCAGCTGAAGGATGGGTCGAGGTGGACATCAGGGGAAGAAAATTCAAGTTGGGGGAATCCCTCGTTGAAGAAGAGCGAAGGCTGATCATGGGTGTGATTGAGAAGCACATGAATGCCTTTGCATGGTCATCATCCGACATGCCAGGAATCGACCCCGATTTCCTCTGCCATCGTCTTTCAATGGACCCCATGGTTCGACCGGTGCGACAGAGAAGAAGGAAATTCAACGAGGAGAAGAGGAGGGTGATCCACGACGAAGCGCAGAAGCTCCTTGTCGCAGGGCATATCAGAGAAATCCAGTGGTTATCCCCGAAGTGGACAGGCCCGTACAGAGTGGTGGAGACATTAGAGAACGGAGCCTATCGCCTAGAGACTTTGGAGGGAGGAGCAATCCCCAGAACGTGGAACGCCACCCATTTAAAATTTTATTTCAGTTAAAATTGTACGGTAATGGCGTCCTCACGCTAAAAGGCACATGCTTTGTTTATGGTGGAAACAGTTGAACAGACAAGGGGGCACTCTTTTCCCTAAAGAGGGTTTTTAACGAGGCCACCCAATTAAAGAAAAATTTCCAGCATATAAAGTGTTCTCAAGTATTAAAGTTAAAATCCTCCTTGCCCCAGGTGCAAGTGCAGGTGATTGGTTAGGCCCTACTTGCCCTAGGCGCAAGTACTGGCACCGATCTAAGTCTTCCTCACCCCAGGTGTGAGCGCAAGCAGAAAGGTTTGAAAGGCCAGGGGTGCTAGTAAGACCAAGAGAAGGAAAGGAAAGGTTTTGACAAAACGACCTTACCCACTTGGCATGCACCAATATTGGCCCAGTAAAACTCTCAGTCAGAAAACCTTACTCACCCCAGGAGTGAGACAGGGAGTGATCGACTCAACCCGCCAAAGGGTGATGACCTCGGGGAAAGGGAAAGGGATCAGCGAGAAACACTTCCTTTTCCCCAAGAGGAGGCCTCACTTTGAGCAATCGATGTCAAGGTCCTTTATGCACTTAGCGCTAGAGCGACAGAGAAAGCTAAGTAAGGACTAAAGAGCGATCACCGATGAGTCGTCAGTAGTTGGCTAGTAGTACAAAGCAGCGCACGAGGACTGTTAAACACCAAGCTGAGGGAACAGCCAGTCGAGATCATGCAGATCGCGCTAAGCCTGAGTTGGTTAACACTTAGTCGCGCGCAAAGAGAAGAGGAGCAGATCGCGCTAAGCCTGAGTTGGTTAACACTTAGTCGCGCGCAAAGAGTAAGAGAAGCAGATCGCGCTAAGCCTAAGCTGGTTGACACTTAGTCGTGTGCGAAAGGAAAGGCAAAGCCCAAGATCGCGCTGAACCTAAACTAGCTAACAGTTAGTCGCGCACATAAAGGTAAGTGGAGTCCAAAGAAAATACGAAGAAAAATTGAGCAATTGAAACCAAGGTATATCACCAGAGATGTTCGTACAATTGTCAGTTACAAAGAGTTGAATGGTGCAGAAACATAAGGTTACAAAATGAAACTTTGTACAGAAGAAGTCAAAATTACAGAAGGAAGAGATTCAGGGAGTAGGAGGCTTGAGCTTCCCATCTACCACCGAGTGATGAATGCTGAATTGCGCAAGGTCCAGTTCTGGAAGGACGCAGCGGACTTGCTCGAGCGCCAGCTCGAATCCATCAATGAGGGAATCGGCGCCCACGTTCATCAAGTCCTCTTTCTCCGCCTCCAGACTTCGCCTCGAAGCCTCTGCAGCATCCCTCTGCGTGGTAAGGGTAGCAAGGGAGGAGGCAGCCTCAGAGAGCTTGCCCACTGCCTCCTCAAGTTTCTTTTCGGCGGCAGCAGTTGCCTCCTTGGCGGCCTTGAGCATCTCTACCCGCTGAGAATCCTGTTGGCGTAGGGAGGAGTTCTCAGCCTCTAACTCCTCCACCATCTGACTCCGTTCGAGCAAAGAGGAATTCTCAGCCTGTAACTCTGCCACCTTCCAGTCCAGAGGACCAACAGTCTGCCCCATCAAGATCTCCATCTTGATGGTCTCCTGGACCTGCAGCAAGTACTCCCTTCTGGCCTTCTCCACCATGCCTCGCATCAGCTCGACGGACCCCTGAGCGGCTTCAAGGTCACTGCGCAGCGACTCGTTGTCATGCTCGAGTTCCCTCACCCTTTTCTCCAGGACCTTCTGCTTGCGATGCTGGTTGGAGAACTCCAGCGAGAGCACCACCTGCTTGGCAAGGTGTGCGTCAATCTCCTCCCCGCTCCAGTCGACGAGCTCCCCATTGCTGATGTGCTGTCGCACCATGGAGATAACTCTGCTGAAGTTTTCATGGTTGGCTCCAGTGTTACTTGGGCGCGAGCCAGACCCACCATGTTCAGCATTGGCGGTGGAGATTGTCATTGGAGGCGGGGCACACTCTTTTTGAGCAGAAACACCCCCAGCAGGGTGAGCGGATGGACCAGGTGATTGGCCTGCTGGGGGGGGAGTTGGTGGTTGAGAGGTTGGGGGCGATTTTTGGCCAGGAGAAGGAGGACATGCGGGCTCTGGAGCCGGTCGAGTAGAGGGAGAGGGAGGTGGTGAACCTTCTTCTACCTCTACCACCTCTATCCCTCCAGGCTGGAGAGACGAGACCCCCTCAGCCACTGCTTTCTTCCTCTGGCGGTGAATGAGGGGGGAGCCCGAGCTTTCCTCTTCCACTGAGACAGCAGCAGCAGCAGGAGCCAGCGAAGAAGCCTTCACCAGTCTCTTCCTTTTCCTCCCTTGCTCGGGGCCTTCGGCTGGCGCGACCGAGAGCGGAGGGGCTTCGATTGGCTCGGTGGTGGAAGAGGAAGAGCCAGTCCCTTTGGCCGCTCGGCGTTTAGCGAGCTCCAACACCGCCAACCTCCTATCTTTCCCTGACATTGAATCTGCATAGGCAAGAAAGAGGAAAATTAGACAGCTAAGAGACGCAAGCAAGGTGGAAAGTATAAGAGCATGCATGAGGAAGTATAAATGTCCTAAGGGGCGGCAGAGAAAGAACTACCTATATATTTCTTCAGGGAAACCACATCAAACTCATCCTTGATGAGGCGAGCGGAGTCATACTTAGCCCCCAGGAGCAGCCCACACAGCTCGCGCTCGTAGGGGGCCATGGTCTCGAGATCCTTGGGTTTTTTAAATTGAACCTGGGGAACCCAGTAGAGGGGGTACCCCTCGAGCAGATGAGGGCTTTGTGGGGTGGCGGATATCATATAAAATCTGCCCTTCCAGTCTTTGAAGGACTGCTGGTACAGGCCCAGAAGCACCCGTCCAGCAACCCCGTTCAGGCTGACCCAAAACCTATCCCCTGGTTTCTTCGCCTCAAAGAAGTAGAGGAACACCTCCACCGAGGCGTTGTGCCCAAAGTAGTTGCACAGAATCTGAAACGCCCGGATGAAGGCCCAGGCATTGGGGTGGAGTTGGCAGGGCGCGACGTTCAACTCCATCATCAGCTCTTTCTCGAAGAAGGTGAAGGGGAGTCGCAACCTCAACCTTTTGAAGATCGCGGAGTAAACAAAAACGAAGGGCACCCCATTGGTGGCCCTGTCGTCAGCGCAAATGGGCATCCCTCGGGGAGGGATGCGGACTCGGATGTGGAAGTCGTTTTCCCTGTCTATGGAACACGAGGGTTCATCCGGGTCGTGGCTCAGAAGCGAGTTAAGATGGTCCTCAGGTAGCAAGATGGACATTTCAGATAGCAACGCCAGAGGGGCCCAGTCATAGACTTTGGCGTTGTCATGGAATGAGGTGACAACGGGCGGTGGCGAAGCTGGTGCACTCGCGGAGGGCTGTGCACCAGAAGAAGAGGCAAGGACGCGAGCGGTCTGCTTCAGGCGAGCCATCGTGAGATAGCTGCAATGGAGGAAAAACGAAGGGTCAGAAATAGAAAGGGAGAGAGTGATGGATGGTTTGGTGAAAAACAGAGAGGGGGAATGAGGAAGAAATGCCCAGGTAAAGGAGAAAGAAGGGGAGGCAGAAGCCAAAGCGGAAACATGGGAAACACCCTAGCGCGGGTTGAGAAGAAGAAAAACAGGGAAGGTGAATGTATGATAACTAGAATGGTAAATGCAATCGGTAAAGATGACCGAAAAGGGGCCAGGGAAAGGAAAAAACCATACCTTTGAATGATCGTAGGCGTATAGGATCACAGAGAATTCGAAGAAAGATGGGTGCGCAGAAGAAAGGTTCGCAGAGAGTTTGGGAGTCAAATGAAGAAGATGAAGGAACAGTGGAAGGGCGCGCCATTTTGAATAAGAGAAGCGCTAGCGACGCACAACGCTGGCCGTTGATGGTGCCACGTGTCGCGAGATTAAGGAAGGAAGCCCAAACGTTAAAGAAGCAGCACGTGAGGTGGCACGTGAGGCGGCCCCACTTGCCACGTGGACTGAGGGCACGACCACTTAGTCTCTTCGCTGAGGACGAGTTCTCGACTCGAGACTGGGGGGCTTGTGATCCGGTCGGTCATCGGTAGTCGATGACATCAGCGTCAGAGAACCACGTGGACCACTCACAGGGTGACACGTGGACCAGGTGGCAGAGAGGCAGGGGGACGATCGCCAAGATAGGTGATCGGTAGTCAGTAACCAAGTTACCACCGACAGATCAGGCGGCAGAGAGGTCGGGAGATAGATCACCCAGAATGGTGATCGGTGGTCAGTAGCCAAGTGACCACCAGCAGACCAGTTCCCAGACTCGCGCCTGGAGGCAGAGCGCGAGTAGCGAATAAACACTGATCAGTCATCGGGTGTATTGTCATCGGGGTCTCGTGTTACACGCAGTTAAACTGGGACTAAGGTTCCCAGCGAGAGCGTTACGCATGGACCTCGCATGAGCACACCTCAAGGAATCATGCACGAGGGTGGCCTGAGGGAACCAGTAAGCCAGTCGGTGATTGGTGATTCCCTCAACCCATTACGTGCGTGTCATCCTGAAGGGTAAGTCGCCTACGCAGAGAGTAACGTTTGGTGAGTGCGCCTAGACCAGCCACACCCGACGTTCTCCTAAGAGTATGCAATTTGCCCAGATAAGAGAAGCATCCCAAGTTACTCCGCAAGGGTGTAGCTTAGGCAGACAAAGAGAGGCGCTAGAGCCCTTCCAGTAAGTGACACGTGTGTGGTTAGATGTGAGTTGCAGGCCTCCACGTGTCACCATCTGAGAGGGGTGCGGTCCAGACAAAAGAGCACTCCGTACCGCTAAAGGTACAGACAGGCGCAGCCAAGCGCAGACATGCGCAGACTCTCACGCTCCCCATTGCTGATTCTGAAGGTACGCTTTCTCTGAAAAGCACGACAGGGTTCTGACACATGCCAGAAAAGCATAACAGAATTCTGTTATGCCCAGAAGCAGGGAAAGAGGGATAAAAGACAGAATCAGAGGGAGAGTGAAGAGAAAAAAGAAAGAAAAGAAAGAAAGGAAAAAAAAAAGGAAAAAAAAAGAGGGCAAGTTTTTCTGATACACACGCTTTTACTAAGTTTCCAGTTTTCTGGTGGTTCGGTTGAACTAACTTGATCGTCGGAGTGCAAACGGCCGCTAGAGGCGCCGTCTGTGTATTTTGCAGGTCACATTTCGAAGACATCTGAGAGAGAGAGTTTAGAAGGTGATTCTTCAGGAGACACAGTCGCGAAGACAGGGCAGAAAGTGTTACGAAGCGATTCACCCACGTTCAAGTTGCCGGCAGGATCAGGAGCTACTTTGAGGATCGTAAGGACCCTCATCCTGAATTCATCGAAAGGAAAATTCACATGCAAATTAGTAAAAAGGTAGGTATATACATGGAAAAAGTCATGATGACCGTTTTCCTGACTGTGATAGACCTGATCGATATGACTACAACTATTACGTACAATTACGTCTAGCAGGGAGTCATGTTTCAACATTGAAACTCTATAAATGAATCCATCTATGATAGATGAACCACAAAAATTGGTTGAAATATCAACCCTCATAAGCAGAATAATGAGGCGGTCGACTAACAAGGTCGACCGCTTGACTCAAACAAGCCACATCCCTAACCTCATTAGGATTGGATTGTGTTCGTTCAAAAGGCGTGGAACATAAAAGAATGTGTACAGACTCAGAAAAAGCCATCACTAACCTCTTGAAGACAAGATTGGAAACTTAACAAGCAACTCGACACTCGAAAATTCCTTTAACACTCAGACTCAGAACAAACAAGTGAAAACATAAGAAAGTTCAAAATGAGCTTCTATTTATAGATTTCTAAGGACGAGGGAACGAAACATTATCTTGTTCACACCATTACATTCGTTTCAATCTAATGGGTCACAACGCTTCCATATGTAAATTTTGGCACCAAAATATATAATTTGTAGTGAATGGAATTCGAATTCGAAACCAGGTTCCTTCAGATAACTCAAAGAAAATTTAACCACTACACTAAGCAAATGCTTTAGTATGATTATGATTTTTATTATACTTATTATTATTAAAAATATTAACAATATTAATATTAATAATATGAATAATATTAATAAATATTAATAATATGAATAATATTAAGAAATATTAATAATAGAATTATTAGGCCACCTTTTGGGGAGGGTGCCTCAATTAACAGGCCACCTTTTTTTTGTGGTTTGAATTATCAGTTTTGAAAGGTTAGAATGTAAATCTTTGTTGAATCTTTTGATAAATGAATTTGGGATGCAATTGAAAATTTCCCTTTTATTCCAAAATTTGAAAAGGATGGTATGTCTTTTGAAAAACCTTGGTTTCAATGGACCGATGATGAAAATAAAAAGGCCAAGTTTGATTGCATTGCCAAGAATATCATAACCTCAGCTTTGGATTCTGAAGAAATTTTCAGGATCTCAGAATGTGAATCTGCTAAGGAGATGTGGGATACACTTAAAGCAACTCATGAGAGTATCACTGAAATAAAGAAAGCAAAGACAAGAAGTCAAGCAAGAAGAAAAATGAGGCAAAAAAAAAAAAAAGGTCTCAATCTGTGTTTTATGGCAAAAAAGGAGGATGATTCAAGTAGTGAAAGTAGTGTAAGTTCTTCTGCTTCTTTAAATGCTGAAAATTATAGTCAATTACTTCAAGCCTTTAAAGAAACTCATGAAGAAGCTAACTGATTGGCTCTCTTGAATAATCGGTTGAAGGGAATGAACAATTGGCTTGAAAACAGAGTCAAATCACTAGAAGAAGAGTTGGAAAATTCAAAAACAGATTTTGAAAATTTTGAAATTCTTTACAAAAACTCTTCTTGAAAGTGTGACTCTCTTGTTTGTGAAAATTGTGAAAATCTTGAAAATAAAGTTCATTATCTTGTAAGAACTATGGATAAACTTTCAAAGGGTAAATCCAACTTTGAGAATGTCTTGGCATCTCAAAATTGTGTTTTTGGAAAAGCAGGATTAGGTTTTAATCCACAAAACAAACAAGATAAGTTTTCAAAGTCATTTTCAAAACTTCCAGAAAAACAACCGATTGTTAAATCTAAACAACCGGTTGATACATGTTTCTATTGCATGAAAAGAGGCCATTCAGTCAAATTCTATAAAATTGGGAAATATTCTGTTCCTAAAGGCATTATGCGATGAATTCCTAAAGATTCTGGAGTTCCCAGTGATGAATGTAAATGAAAAGGACCCACATTTGTAAGGAGACCAAATCTGTGTACTTGAAATTGTCTTTTGTAGGGAAAATTGATGGTAAGCAACCAGTTGTGGTATCTGGACAGTGGTTGTTCCAAACACATGACTGGAGATAAAGCTAAGTTTGTAAACATCATCTTTAAACAAGAAGGACATGTAACATATGGAGACAACAACAAGGGAATGATTCTTGGAAGAGGATCAATAGGAGACAAAAGAAATTTGTTGATTCATGATGTCTTGTATGTGGAAGGTCTAAAGCACAGTTTGGTCAGCATTAGTCAATTGTGTGACAAGGGTTATTATGTCATCTTCAAGTCAAACTCTTGTGAGATTTACCTTCCCAACTCAAAGGAAGTAATGTTGATTGGTAAAAGAATCAACAATGTCTATCTCTTAGATATTTCCTCTCCTTGTTCTATTGGTTGTCTTATTTCTAAGCATGATGAATCTTGGTTATGGCACAGAAGAATAGCCCACATTCACATGAATCATTTGAACAAATTGATTTCAAAAAATTTTGTGATAGGGTTGCCCAAACTCAAGTTTGAGAAGGACCACATAAGTGAGGCATGTCAAAAGGGGAAACAAATTAAAAATTCTTTCAAGCCTAAAAATGTTGTTTCATCTTCAAAACCCCTTGAGCTGCTGCACATGGATTTGTTTGGCCCTTCAAAAACTATGAGTCTTGGTGGTAACTATTATGCACTTGTTATTGTTGATGATTTTTCTAGGTACACTTGGACACTCTTCTTGGAATCAAAGAGTGATGCTTTCTCTGCCTTCAAAAAGCTTGCTAGAAGATTAAAAAATACCAAAAGTAGTAGCATTGGCTTTATAAGAAGTGATCATGGAGGGGAATTTCAAAATGAGAAATTCAGCAATTTCTGTGAGAAGATGGGAATCTTGCACAACTTTTCTACACCAAGAACTCCTCAACAGAATGATGTAGTGGAAAGAAAGAACAGATCTCTTGAAGAATTAGCAAGAATCATGTTAAGTGAATCCTCCCTACCCAAATATTTTTGGGTTGATGATGTTAGCATCTTTTGCTATGTGATGAATAGAGTGCTAATAAGGCCAATCTTGAAGAAAACTCCTTATGAACTCTTCAATGGAAGGAAGCCAAACATTGGTCATCTAAAAGTGTTTGGTTGTAGAATAATGGCAAAGAAAATCTGGGAAAGTTTGATGAAAAAGCTGACAATGGCATCTTTATTGGCTATTCCTTAAATAGTCATGCTTATAGAGTCTACAACAAGAGGCTCATGATTGTAGAAGAATATGTTCATGTGGTGTTTGATGAGGTTGATCACAAAGATATGAATTTCACAAAGAACAACACATAAGAAGATGAACAAAGTATCATTTTGCATAAGCTAAACCCCTGTCCAAAAAAACAACTGATTGATTCGTCGAAACAACCGGTTGAAATTCTGCAGCAGGGTGAGTTACCTAAGGAATGGAGAATTCCAAGGGATCTGTCTATAAAATAAAGGAGGGTGTTTCTACAAGGAGTTCTGTCTCAAACTTCTGCAGGCACATAAATTTTGTATCACAAGTGGAACCAAAGTCAAATGAAGAAGCAATCAAAGATGAGAACTGGGTGGCTGCAATGCATGAAGAGCTGAAACAGTTTACTAGGAATGATGTTTGGTTTCTTGTTCCCAGATCAGATGAGATGAACATTATTGGATCTAAATGGGTCTTCAGAAACAAGTTAGATGAAAGTGGTGTGATAACAAGGAACAAGGCAAGACTTGTTGCCAAACGATACAATCAAGAAGAGGGCATTGATTATGGTGAAACTTTTGCTCCTGTTGCAAGATTGGAGGCAGTAAGGTTGCTACTGGCTTTTTCTTGTATGAGTGGGTTCAAATTATTTCAAATGGATGTTAAAAGTGCCTTCCTCAATGGTATTATCAATGAAGAAGTGTATGTTGAGCAACCATCGGGCTTTGAAGATCATCAACATCGAAATCATGTGTACAAGTTGAAAAAAGCCTTGTATGGGCTTAAGCAAGCTCCAAGGCAGTGGTATGAGAGGCTTAGTAGCTTTCTTTTGTCTAATGGCTATGAGAGAGGGATGATTGAAAAAACTCTCTTCATCAAGAAGTCAAATTCTGATATCATCTTGGTGCAAATCTATGTTGATGACATCATTTTTGGTGCTACCAAGGATAGTCTATGTGAAGAATTTGTGGCTGCCATGCAAGGTGAGTTTGAGATGTCTATGTTGGGAGAGCTTTCTTTCTTTCTTGGTTTACAGGTCAAGCAAACAAAGGATGGAATTTTCCTATGCCAATCAAAATATTGCAAAGAAATTCTCAATAAATTTGAAATGGAAAGCGGCAAAGAAGCAAGCACACCTATGTCTTCAAACTGCTACATGGATGCTGATGTTGCTGGAAAAGCGGTAGATCAAACAAAATATAGAGGATTACTTGGTTCCTTACTCTATCTCACAGCAAGTAGACCGGATATCATGTTTGTCGTGTGTGTTTGTGCAAGATATCAAGCAAATCCAAAGTAATCTCACATCAAGGCTGCAAAAAGAATTCTCAAATATCTCAAAGGAACAACCAATGTTGGTCTATGGCATTCTTCTCATTCCCCTATACATTTAATTGGTTATTCAGATTCTGATTTTGCAGGGTGTAAGCTGGACAGAAAAAACATAAGTGGCACTTGACATTTTCTTGGATCAAGTCTCATTTCTTGGCATAGCAAGAAACAAGCTTGTGTAGCTCTCTCTATTGCAGAGGCTAAATACATTGCCGCTGGAAGCTATGGTGCACAAATTCTTTGGCTCAAACAGCAGCTAGAAGATTTTGGGTTGAAGATTAGCAAGGTTCCTTTGCTTTGTAACAGCACAAGTGCTATAAATCTCACAAAAAATCAGATTCAACACTCAAGAACTAAACATATTGAAATTCGCCATCACTTCATAAGGGATCATATGAACAATGGAGATTGTGAAGTGAAATTTGTTGAAATAAAACTGCAACTGGCTGATATATTCACAAAACCTTTGCCAAAATACAGGTTTTTCTTCTTAAGGAATGAGCTAGGCATTCTTGACTCTCAAAATCTGTTTTAAAATTGTTTTCTCTATTTTATCTCTTCCTAAAGTCTATTTGTGAAGACAAATAGGGGGATAATATGGTTTTGTGTTGTCCTACAAACTGTTATATCTCTGTTTTTGGCTATGTTTTAAATTCTGCTACATTTTGATGTTTGTTTGGAGCTTTTTTTAATTTGTTTTGGCTGGTTTTTCTGTTTTTATGCTTATACAGAAAACTAGTAATTGTATGATCTTAACCTACTATGTGAGATGCCTTGTATTGCATAGTTCTTTGTTTTGCAGGTGCTGTTTCAGATTCAATCAAGTTCAACACAAGCAACCAGGGATTTGTCTTCATCAAATAGGGGGAGATTGTTCATCAAGAGTGATCATGTGCTTTGAAGAATCCAAATCCAAGTGTTTGATGAAAGGCTAGTGTTGCTGCTGTGTTTGGGTGGGTTCTGGGTAGAGTTATTTGTAATCCACTCCTTTGTTGAATCTAAAACTAGTGTGATTTAAAAAACTTTTTAAAATCACGTGTTTTTCAACTAAGTGAAAAACAACCTGTTGTTTTGTCGAATCAACCGGTTGTTTTACTCTTAGAAGCTTTTGAGAAAGGTTGAAAACTATTTTGGTTGGTTGACCTGCTGTCAAACCAAAACAATCGAGTGTTTCGAGGAAACAACCGATTGTTTCTTTGAAAATCCTAACAGAATTCTGTTTTGAAGTGTGATTTACTTTAAATGATTTTCTAACTAAATACGCTCATTCATTAATTGTTTTGACCAATCTTTTGAAGATATAAATAGTTTGTTATGTTTTTTAAAACAAGAGAGAAAGTGATTTGAGAAAATTCAGTTTTGAGAATTGATTCAAAGATTTGAGCATTCGCATTAAGCTTTGAGTTGTGAAAGAGAGTGGAATAGGATTGCAATTGTATTGATTTCAGTGTGTACTGTGAACAAGTGTAATCCCTTCCGAATCTTTTGTATTTTTGGTGTTGTGTTGCCAAGAAGTCTTGTGTGTTCTTGAAGTGGTCAAGATCAACATTCTTGGTGTGGTTTGCCAAAGGTAGTGTGTTTCTTGAAGGGTTCAAGGTCACTACTTTGGTGGTGTGTGTATTGTAATCAGGTTTTGATTGCTTAGTGGATTACCCAGAGGCTTCTGGGAACTGGATGTAGCTCTTGGTTTAAGAGTGAACCAGTATAAACTGTTGGTGCATCTTTCTCTTACTCTGAACTCTTTAAATTCAGTTTTATAGCTTTGCTGGTATAAACAACCAATTGTTTCGAGGAAACAACCGATTGTTTTTCTGTTGCTTTTTTGATTTGTGCTCAAATTCTTGGCTAACTTGATTTCTTTTCTGGATTCACTCAAAGAATTTTGTTCAACCTTAAAAAGTTTTCAAAAACCTCTCTTAAACAATTCACCCCCCCTCTCGTTTAAGGCCATAAATTCTAACATTAACTACATTAAAGAGAAAATAAAGGATACATGAAAATTATGGTAACACCCTACAAATCAAGGTAACACCCCTATAAATCCAGGTTGCACCCCGATAAATCTAGGAGCTATTAGATAAATTAGCTAATATTATTTTATTGAAGATACACGTTAGATACAGACCATGAATGATATAGCCCACTACTAAACATTATAAATAAGCCTTCCTCACAAGAGTAAAGTATGCTTTTATCAATTACATCATACACTCTTAATACAGAGTACTTACTTGATCGTTGGAGAAATTTTTGCAGGTTAACTCTCGACCGAGCACCAAAGAGTTGAAGAGTTGAAGTGCTAAGGAGCAAAAGAGGAGCGAAGGAGGGACGATCGAGTGCTAGGGAGCGAATACATGAAGGGCGAAGGAGAAGCGACTGAGAGATTAAAGACAATTGTTACTGCAAGTCCAGTTCTATGTACTATCTAGACTCTTTTAGTCTATACAAGTACGCCTATTAACTATTCAAAGTTTGATTATATACCTATTAATACTTCAAATTGATTTTGTCCACCATCTTGGTTATAATTAATTAAAAATTTGTATTCCAATTTTGTGTACTATTTTATTAAATTCATTTTTTACAATGGTTGTTTTTTATGACATTTGCATGATTTCTTTGGTGGTTGTAACCTATATGATGGATATCCACTAGGAGAGGATTTTATTAATGAAGGAAGAGGATTTTCACCTACACATTTGAAGTTCTTCCTTCTAGTCTTCTCACAAATTAAAAGAAGTCAAAGAGAAGATCAAGCCTAAAGATAAAGAAGTCTACAAACTCTCAAATAATAGGCTTCATATTAAATATCTCTCTTTATAGTTTCTTTTAAATTGTAAATAATATAGAATAATGTTTAGAAAGGTGCTTAGAGGGAAACATGAGACACCTCTTTTGTAAAAGCATCTTTAGGCTTTAGTTTAGCAAATTCTAGAAGCTTGGGGAGTGAGCTTAGTAAGGGGGGTGTGATCTTAGGAGCTTTTTGGGTAGCTTAGGGAATAAGCTATGTAAATGACCAGCCCTTACTCCTATAAAAAGGAGGGCTTAGGTCCTTCACAATTCAGATTGGAATTTTATAGTAGAGAGACTATACTCAATTTTGGAGAGAATTTGTGAGTTTTGAGGCTTCCTCTTCTTTGCCTTTTCTTGTGAGCTATGGTGAGCTTCAAGTGGTGGCACTCCATCACTTATCTTGGTTCAAGGTTCCAAGTGGCGTGAATGGCTTCTTCCAATTCTCAAAATCCAGCAAGCATCTTCTTCTATAAGTGTTCTTCTTTCCTTTTCTTCAATTTTCCATTCGGTATTTTTGATTCCTAGAGTTTACTTCTTTTTATACCGTCTATTTTTGTGTTTCCGGCATTGTGTTCTTAATTCTGTTTTGGTTCAGTAGCTAGCTTTAATTTCTGTCCAGTTTTAATTCTTGTTCTTCATTCCTTGTGTTTTGATTCAATTTGACAAAACATGGACTTCCATATGAGTCTTGGTTGGTGCTAAGTTTTGGTGAGTTCTTGAATTAGAACATTGATCCAATTCTAAAGTAAAGTGCCTTTCAAATCCAGCTCAAGTTGATCCTAAGAATGTCAAGAATCATGTGTTCTTGTAGTTACATTCACATCATGTGGTATCTAGAGTCTAGGCTTGTTTCTTGCTTAAATTTTGAGTTGTATTGCACTTTACATTTCAAGAGCTCTTAAATTCAAGTTGTTTACCATTCTGTTTTAGGATTTATTTTGAGTTTTCTTGCTGTTTTCTTTTGTTACACCATGTGTTTGTGAAAAGGTTTCTAGCACTCATTGTTCATATGAGTATGGCTGCTCTTTTGGAATGGCATTCTCCTTCCTAGAGCTGACCTTAAGCTTCCTTTCACTTGTGGTTATATCTTGTTATATGTCTTTTAATTTTGTAATCATGTCAAGTTTTGTCTTAGTCATGTTATTCCATAATTGTCATTACTTCTAGTAGTACTTTTATTGCTTTGATTGTTTCTTGCTTTGGTTTACTTTCTGTTTTTGAGTTTATTGCTTGATCCTTTGTGCATTTTCATTTTTAGATTTGAGTTCATGCTTGTATTTTCATTCTATACAAGTTCCTTTACACAATTTCCATTATGTCTTTGCTAGTTCATCATACTGTTTTTCATTCCTAAATAGGCTCCTCTGTTTTCTTACAAACGTGCTACTGTTTTCAATTAACTGCAATTAATTGGCTCATAGGAAATTTGTGAAAATTTGGATTTACATACTTCAAAGTGTTACAAAGCATAGAAAAAAAGAATTACTCAAAAATTCCAAGTACACAAAAAATGATAAATAAAATACGGAAAGTGTACAATACTGCCGAAAAGAATACGGTAATTAGGCAGCAAATTTGAAAAATTTATTTCTCTCAATTGGGTTACTGTTTTTACCTCATTCCAGTGCCATTTTTGAGTTAAGACATTGAAGTTTCTGTGGTTAATTTTTCACATTCCAGTTCGCTTTCAATCGGTACATTTAAATCTGTAAACATAGCACAGTTTGCTTTAAAAAAAAATTCCAGTAGCTGTTTTCTGTTTTCTTTAATCTACTCTAGCACTTTTCTTTAGGACTCTTTTTGTGTGCCTTCTTTATTCATTGAGTTCCTTATTTTTCTTGATTGTCTTTCATTCATATTCTTTCTAGTTTGTCATACATTACTCTCTGTTTTTGGTTTAGCTTTTATTGTTTACACCTTTTTCTTGCTTGTTTTTTTGTTCTTCTTAGAAGTTGTGTGGAGACTTGTTCTTAAGTAAGTTGGTTTGCTTTGACATATTTCACTTGAAGCTACTCCATTCCACAAGCAAGGCTTGGTTGAGGACAGAATATTTTCTTGGAGTGGTTTGAGTGCTTTCTTGGGCATTTTCCAGCAACCTATATCTCACTGTTTTTAATTGTCTAACAAGTTTCTTTCACTGTTTTGTTTTCTGTTTTTGTGTATTTTCTGCCATGGCTCATTTCTCCAGTGGAGAGTCCTCCAAACCGTGTTCACCACAAAAGGCAGCCCTTTATGAGGACTTAAAGAATGCCAAGCAATCTAATGCTCACTATCTTGAGGTGATAAGGAAGATGGAAGCACGACTCCAAAGTTTGGAGTTAAACCGAGAAGAAATGCATCAAAATCGTGAGAGAAGAACTCCTCCTCCTAGTCGGCATTCTTCAAGGCACTCCCATGGTTATTATGAAGATAATCCAAGGCCAAGACATCATCACCATGAAGAGAGGCGCCAACATGTGGCTGGCCCTTGTTCTCCTAATGTAAAACTTCCTAGTTTTAGTGGTGAAAGTGATCCCAATGTATACTTAGGATGGGAGGCTAAGGTGGACCAAATTTTTGATGTAAATGGGGTTAGGGATGAGCATAGGGTTAAGTTAGCTTCTTTAGAATTTTTGGACTATGCCATGCAATGGTGGCATCAATACCTCATGGACATTGACCTACACAAGAGGCCGCCCGTGGTCTCTTGGAACGATTTGAAAGCATGTTTACGCGCTAGATTCGTACCCCCACACTTTAGGAAAGACCTTATGTTGAAACTCCAACGGTTTCATCAAGGCGCGCTAAGTGTGGATGATTACTTTAAACAACTAGACACGCTTTTAATTCGAGTTAATATGGATGAGAGTGATGAAGCTAAGATAGCTAGGTTTGTGAGTGGCCTTCGAAGGGACATTCAAGACGTGGTAGAGTTACAAAAATATTCTTCTTTGGAAAATGTGGTGCACCTTGCTAGCAAAATTGAAAATCAACTTGCAAGGAAAAATGCTTTCAAAAATTCTTCTAAGGATAACTACTACCACTCTTCTTGGAAAAATAAAAATAACTCTTTTTCAAATATCCCTTCAAAGGACTCTACTTTCAAACCTAGAGAGTCTAAGCCTTCCACTTCCAATTCTCGGCCTAAATCACCACATAATTCGTCTAGTAAGAAGTGTTTTAAATGCTTAAGCTATGGACATATTGCTTCTAATTGCCCTTCTAAACGAGCTATGTATATGCATGATGGGGTAGATAGTAGTGAGCATGGGTCCGAATCTTCTAGACATTCCTCACCTTCTAGATCCCCAAGTGAGAGTGAAAGTGAAAGCCCACATGAGGGTGACCTATTAGTAATAAGACGCATGCTTGGACAAGTGTTAAAACCTTTTGATGAAACTCAAAGAGAAAATATTTTTCATTCAAGGTGTCTTATTCATGATAGAGTATGCTCTTTCATTGTGGATGGGGGGAGTTGTGCAAATGTGGCAAGCACAAGAGTGGTAGACAAACTTGGATTACCTACCATCTCTCATGCCAAGCCCTACAAATTACAATGGTTAAGTGAGGTAGGTGAGATTGTTGTTAACAAGCAAGTCCTCATTACATTTTCTATTGGTAAATATAAAGATGAGGTCTTGTGTGATGTTGTCCCAATGGAAGCCACACATATTCTTTTAGGTAGGCCATGGCAATTTGATAGAAAAGTTTTTCATGATGGCTTTACCAACAAAATTTCTTTTCACTTCCATGGGCACAAAGTCACTCTTAAATCTCTCTCTCCAAAGGAAGTACATGAGGACCAAGTTAAAATGAGAGAAAAAAGAGAGAAAGAAAATGATATAAAAAGTTCCAAGAGAAGCCTTCTCATGTCCACACAACAAGTTAAAAGAGTAATAGTTACTCAAAAGCCTATTTTTTTAGCTATTCCTAGGACTATTGACTGTGAGTCGGCTAAGGATAGTCCCACATGTTTGGATAATTTGGTAAAGGACTATGAAGATGTGATTCAAGATCCTCCTAAAGGATTACCACCTCTAAAAGGGATTGAACACCAAATAGACTTAATGCCCAGGGTTTCTTTACCACATCGTCTAGCATATAGGACCAATCCCAAAGAAACTCAAAAAGAAAATGAAAAGGAAATTGAAGTACATGATAACCCGAGTCTTAATACCTTCTCAACTAAATCACTTTTGTTGACTCGTGCTACGCCTACAAGGTCTTCTTCTTCTTTGTCATTTTCATTACCTAAGGTTCCTACTTCCACACCATATTGGATAAAGAATGTTAAGGATGATTTTTTCATATCTCCTATTTTACCAAATAATATCATTCCTAAACAATCTTTTCCAACATGGTCTGTGTATAGACCATCTTTTTCTGAACTCCCAACATTTCAAAGTGATAAGTCATGTTTGCCCATTTCTTCTTGTCTTCTCTTATATAATAGCAAACTGACTTTGTTTTATGCAGGAGTATTGAATTCGTGGACGAATTCTCTCCAACTCAGGGAGTATGAACGATATCCACTAGGAGAGGATTTTATTAATGAAGGAAGAGGATTTTCACCTACACATTTGAAGTTCTTCCTTCTAGTCTTCTCACAAATTAAAAGAAGTCAAAGAGAAGATCAAGCCTAAAGATAAAGAAGTCTACAAACTCTCAAATAATAGGCTTCATATTAAATATCTCTCTTTATAGTTTCTTTTAAATTGTAAATAATATAGAATAATGTTTAGAAAGGTGCTTAGAGGGAAACATAAGACACCTCTTTTGTAAAAGCATCTTTAGGCTTTAGTTTAGCAAATTCTAGAAGCTTGGGGAGTGAGCTTAGTAAGGGGGGTGTGATCTTAGGAGCTTTTTGGGTAGCTTAGGGAATAAGCTATGTAAATGACCAGCCCTTACTCCTATAAAAAAGGAGGGCTTAGGTCCTTCACAATTCAGATTGGAATTTTATAGTAGAGAGACTATACTCAATTTTGGAGAGAATTTGTGAGTTTTGAGGCTTCCTCTTCTTTGCCTTATCTTGTGAGCTATGGTGAGCTTCAAGTGGTGGCACTCCATCACTTATCTTGGTTCAAGGTTCCAAGTGGCGTGAATGGCTTCTTCCAATTCTCAAAATCCAGCAAGCATCTTCTTCTATAAGTGTTCTTTTTTCCTTTTCTTCAATTTTCCATTCGGTATTTTTGATTCCTAGAGTTTACTTCTTTTTCTACCATTTATTTTTGTGTTTCCGGCATTGTGTTCTTAATTCTGTTTTGGTTTAGTAGCTAGCTTTAATTTCTGTCCAGTTTTAATTCCTGTTCTTCATTCCTTGTGTTTTGATTCAATTTGACAAAACATGGACTTCCATATGAGTCTTGGTTGGTGCTAAGTTTTGGTGAGTTCTTGAATTAGAACATTGATCCAATTCTAAAGTAAAATGCCTTTCAAATCCAGCTCAAGTTGATCCTAAGAATGTCAAGAATCATGTGTTCTTGTAGTTACATTCACATCACTATAAGAGATGGTGTCATGAACATGTCTCTCTTTTCAATGTTTAGGGTCAATGTGCATGTCTTTAGGACCCATAGTCGATTATGCATAAGAGCATAATCGATTATGGTCCTTGGCGTAATCGATTATGGTGAATGGCTAATTGATTTGAGTTGAAGCTTAATTAATTATGGATATAAAGTGTAATGTTTGATTAGTATATCAAGCATAATAGATTATGCTCTTAATGATAATCAATTATAACTCACTTTTTCACCTATAAATGATCCAGTAAATGCACTTTTCTATGTTAACGTGTTTTGTTTGGTTTGTCCCCTTAAAAATTTGGTATAAAAATATATGTAAAAATAGACATATTGGTCAAATATTTGTTTCTAAACACATAAAGGGTAATATAGCTTAAATATATATGAGTATCAATAACAAGTAATTAAGAAATAATGGTATGCATTATTGTTTTGACACAAAAGGGTAATATTGCTTAAATATATGTGGATGCCAATAACAGTAATTAAGAGATAATAATATAGATTATTATTTTGATACATAGGTAGATGATGAAGTTGAATTTAAAATGAAAATGTTTATTTATATTTATAATTAATTAAGATACATATAATGTGAGGATGAATTATATTTTTAAATTTTTTTAAAACTTGATGATATATAAACTTTTATATATAAACATTAATTTTTTTTATTAAAATAATTCAAATTTTAGATAAAGGTATTTTAGTAATTGAATTAATAAAATAATTAGTTTTTTTTATCTAATTTAGTTACAACATCAATTATATCATCTACAAATTTTCCACTTAAATCTACTCATTTTCCGATTCATTTAAATAATCTTTAACTTTCCAGTCACTTTTAAATCTACTAATTTTCAACTCATTTTCCCATTCATTCAAATAATCTTTAACTTTCCAATCACTTTCTCCCATTTTTATTTTTTTTTTCAATCTCATCTTTATCCAAGCACAGGCTAGATGTTATTGCAATTTTTTATTTTAAGAAGTACAAAACAAATCATTTAAAAAAACACAAAACAACTCACGAGAATTACATGATGTATAGTCATGTGATTGTAAATTTTATTTTAAAAAATAGAAAAGGGATCCTTTTTTTATATATAGAAGTGACAGAACAGGACGACGACCCTCCTAAAATTATTATGCAATTAAAATGTTAAAGTGATTGAACTTATGACACTCTGATATTATTAGACAGTGTCAATGTTAGAGTTATATTATATATTACGTAGGAATTTATTTTGATAAATTAAAAATAATACTTTAAAAATAAAAACAAAAATCTCAATAAACTAGATTTAGTTTAAGTATAATTTATAACTTTGTTTAAAAGTTAATGTAATGAGTTAAATTCAATTAGTTTGATGAAAGTTGAGTTGAATGGTTGTTTTAGTTTAGTTTTTATAAGTTAAATAATTTTAAATAAATCTTTCTACAATATACTGAGTTATAATTTATAAAATTATAAAATAAGTTTAAAAAAAATATGTTTACTAATAATAGTTCAAATAATTAAAAACAAATAACTATTTCTAAAATAACTTGAAATAGTTTAATTTAGTCAAATTTATTTAGATACGTAATATACATTATAATAAATTATTAAATAGAACTAATTTTACAGAACAAAATATGTTAATACTAAATTAAAAATTATTTTATAAATTAAAAAAATTATTAGTATCTAAAATAGTTTTATTATTAATAAAAATTTATAAAATAATTTTTATTATTAATAAAAATTTATAAAGTAATTTCTAAATTGGTATGAGTTTCTATTAATCTTTTAAAAACTAATTTAAAATCTAAAATATTATAATAGCTAAAGTCAGGTAATTTAAATTTTGAAATTATTTTATAAATTTTTATTAATAATAAAAATTACTTTAAATATCAATAACTTTTTAATTTTTAATATCTAATTTAGTCAATACAATAATAACTAATTGTTTTTTATCTTTAAATTTAATTTTTATTTGACTATCTTATAGTGACAATTCACTTCATCTAAACAATAATTTTTAAAGTTAAATTTGATTTTATAATAATTCAGAATAAGCTTTTTATCTATCTTTAATTTTATCATTTTTTAAAGTGAAATCCAGACATATTCCAGTGAAAGTTTTAAAGTAGTTTTTTAAAAATAGTAAAATCTTCTTAAAACAATTGATATTTTGTAATGAATATTTTTTCGGATGCATGAACTTTAAAATCAAATCTTGATCAAAATACTTAGGAGGGTGATTATTTATTAACCATATGAGACACCGTTCTATATTTCATCAATTATTTGATGGCTTCACAGATACAATAAATTTATATTTTTCATCAATTATTTGATGTTTGTTTCAAAGACAGGTATTATGTGACTTGTTGTAGAGATTTCCAGTTTGAAATGAATAAAGTCAATTAGTACTTTGGATCAAGGTGTGCATATATATATATATATATATATATATGTATATATGTAATAATAATAATAATAATTAGGGCTTTGCTTTTATGTTGGAAGTGTAGTTATCAAGGAATGAGCATGGAGAGAGATAGAGGTTAGTGGAGACCACCGTGAATGGTGAGAAGTGATAGACAACAATGCATTTAATCCAAAATAAGTGGAATTTCAGGATGCAATGCTCTTAATTAATTAACAGATCACATGGAGCATTTTGAGTTGTGATCATGTACATTCATGGAAATATTAATTATATATTTAAATGTATTTTTTATTTTCTCATATTTTAATCAAATTTCTTTTGGATTTTTTTTGTCTTAGGTCTAATATATTCTATCTACCAACTTAAATATAATTGAACATTTTATAAATAAATTACTATTAATAAAATCGTTAATAATTATATAAGTTCCAAAACCTCAATTATCTTCTATTATATCTTTAATATATTATTGGATTCTATCAACGCCATAATTAAAATCAAAATCTAATACACGTGGACTTCTTCTATTTGATATATACTCTTTCATTCATTATTCTCTTATTAATTTGAGCATAAAAGAATGTGGATTTCTATTTATATTGTCCTTACTTTACACTTATGGTAATTCCTATTTAACGTTCAAAGGGAGATTTTAATAATAATTTTTTTACTTAGGTCACACAAGTTTATAGTTTTGAGAAACAAAATTTTAAACTCATTAAGTAGGATGGATTAAAACTGTGCAAAAAGGACTTATTTCAACACTACATTTAAGACACTTTCACGATCAGACGCTGTCATTCAAAACTCGGTGACATTTTTTAAATTAAATTTCTCTAAGAGAGCGACTATTTGGTATAACCGCCTTCTTATACAAAACGCTTTGTTGTAAGAAGGTAGCTATTCGTGGGATTTTACCAAAAAATGTTAGACATACCATAATCCGTTTGTGCTTATTCTTCTCTTCCATCTGTTATAAAGTCATTGATCCATTAAAATTAGATGATCTTGAAGATGAAATTGTTGTTATCTTGTGTGAATTGAAGATGTTTTTTCCTCCATCATCTTTTGACATCTTGGTTCATCTAGTTGTGCATCTGGTAAGAGGAGTTAGATTGTGTGGACTAGTGTACTTAAGATGGATGTATCTATTGAGCAGTATATGAAAATTTTGAAAGGTTATGTGAAAATCATTATCGTCCAGAAGCTTCAATGATTGAAAGGAACATAGCTTAAGAAAGTATTGAATTTTGTTTAGAGTACATGTCAAAAGCAAATCCAATAGGTCTTCCAGCTAATTCATGGCACCACAGACGTTCTACAAGTAAATGTTTAAATGGTGTACATATTGTAAGCAAATCTCAATCAAAAGTCTTGCAAGCACATTTGTATATATTGAATAACACAAATGAAGTTATACCTTACATAGATGCTCATAAAGTCATTGTGAAGGCAAATAACCCAATACAACCAGAGAAATGGGTCTTGATGGAACATAATAGAACTTTCATGCATTGGTTTAAAGACGAGGTGTTAAAGGATTCAACGACATCAGAGACCTTGACCTGGTTGGCTGCTGGATTGAAGTTTGATGTCATTTCTTGTACAACTTACGAAGTGAACAATTGTATATTTTACACGAAGTTTATGGATTCTGGTACAGTTCAAAATTCTGGTGTTACTCTTTAAGCCGAGTCAATGCAGTTTTCCACTTCGAAAGATAAAAATCCTATACTTGGATCAATGGCATACTACAGGTTTATAAAAGAGATATGGGAGGTTGACTATACTAAGTTTTTCGTTCCATATTTCAAGTGTAAATGGGTTGACAATAAAAGTGGGGTTAAAATTGATGAATCAGGATTCTCACTAGTGGACTTTCAAAAGATATGGTATCAAGATGAGCCATTTATAATGGTTCAACAAGCATCTCAGGTTTTCTACGTCAAAGATCTTACGTAAGAACATTGGTATGTCGTTTTACACAGGAAAAAACAAGGAGAGGCCATAGATGATATTGAAAATGGTTACCCCCATTCATTCACACCAATGATAATTAGTAAAGATGACGATGTAGTTGATGATATATATGCAACCCGTAAAGACCACAATGAAGGAATTTACATATGAACATTCAACCCAATATGGTAATAAATTAAGAAATATTTTTCATAATACGAATTTATAATTTTATGTATTTGTTTTATATGATTTTCTTTCAATACGGATTAACTAATGTCTGTTACCTAATTTTTTAGCATAGATATGGTTCCTGATCAGAATCCGATCAAACCCCGATCCAGATGAGGCAGAAGAGGACACCTGTTGACATTGACGTCAACACTGGAGTGGCTTCTGTTGAACAAGATGCTTTGATGTCTCCAAATCCAAGAGGAAAGCTTGAAGACCTTGCTGCTGGGTGTGTGTGTGTTGTCTAGTTATTTGAAACTTGTTAATTCACTCCTTAAGTTGATCCAAGTTCATTTGAATCTTTAACCTTTTGAAAAGATGTGTTTTCTAAAAAGCTGTCAAAAATTCAACAGGTTGTTTTTTAAAACAACAGGTTGTTTTACCTTAGCTGTTTTTGGAAAACTTGGTTGACTTTGCTGTCAAACCAAAACAATCGATTGTTTCGACAAAACAACCAATTGTTTTCCTGCAAACCTTAACAGAATTCTGTTAAACGGTTTTAATATGTTTTAAATGATCCTAACTAACTTGGCTCCTTTATTAAATGCTTTTGACCACTTGGTGGGTCTATATAAAGGTGGTTTTACGCTCCTAATCTTGAAGTAACAAAAAGACTTTATCAAAACAGTTTTTCCAAGATTTGAAAGAGCTTTGGATCATTCTTAAGTGTGTGGAATAGGATTGGGTTGTAATTCTGAACTTTAAGCTTTGTAATACCCAAGTGTATTCTATTCCCTTCTTCCTTGATTACTGTATTTCTGTAGTTGTGTTGCCAAGGAATGTTGTGTGTTCTTGAGGTGTTCAAGATCAACATTCTTGGTGTGGTTTGCCAAAGGTAGTGTGTTTCTTCAGGGGTTCAAGGTCACTACTTTGGTGTGTGGTGTTTGTAATCTGGTTTTGATTGCATAGTGGAATACCCAGTGGTTTCTGGGGACTGGATGTAGCTCTTGGTGTAAGAGTGAACCAGTATAAATTGCTTGTGTGCTTATCTCTTACCCTTAACTCTTTAAATTCTGTTTTTAAGTTGTTTTTATAAACTGCTGATAAAAACAACCGATTGTTTCGACAAAACAACCGATTGTTTTTCTGATATCATCTTAAAACAGTTTTGGGTATTTGTTTCCTTGATTTTGTTCTCTATAATTCAGCATTGATTTTCATTATACCTTCAAAGTTTGCGAAAATCTCTCTTAAACAATTCACCCCCCCTCTCGTTTAAGGCCATATATTCTAACAGCTTCTGGTTCTAATGTTGAGACGTTTAGCAACTATCTTGGAGTTGTTTCTTGTGAGAGGCTTTCCATTTTGATTAATTCATGGGATTCTTTGTTAGAGTTCGACCGGAACATGCTCTGGGAGGATGTTCAGGTAAGGTTTACATTATTATTGTTATCATATAATGCTTTTTAATATTCATTGATCAATTTTAATTTGATGATATTATTTTGCAGGCAAATTTTGAAACCTTTAATGTGGAACCGCTTCGATCAAAGATCATATCCAATATCAGAATTAAATTTCGTCAGTTTAAGTCAACACTGACGACGATATATATTTTTTGGTAAGTATAGAGGCGAAAATCCTTGTTTAAAGTACAAACATATTGATGAAGAGACATGGTGTCTTTTTGTTCAAAGTTGTGAATCTGAAGCGTGGAAGGTAACTGGAGTTACTTAACTATTTTTATTTATATAACATTAATAACTTAATATTATTTAATTCACTTTATTTATTTCATTATGACAGGATCGTCGGAAGAAAGCTCAATGCATAGCATTAAAGAATGTTACCCCACACGTATTGTCTAGTTCGGGGTATTGAAAGCTTGAGCAATCAATGATGGTGGAAAAGGAGCAATCCAGACAGGGAATCGGGTCTGAGATTGATACAGGGGTTACTTCTCCTTCATCACCACCTTGCCGCCACGAAAAATGGAAGATGGCCCGAATTAAAATGTCAGGTGCATTTAGTTTTGAGCAATCACGGATAGTCTTAGAAATATTGTAAGTTATTGTTATCCTCTTTTGCATTTATTTTAAAGCATTTATTATATGATTTTGGTCTCTTGTTGGATTTCATTGTTGAGCAAAGGTCCCAAGGTAATTTTGTACGCGATATTCTTGTTGAAGCAATTGGACGACCTGAACATTATGGTCGTGTTAGTGCAACTAGAAAAGGGGTTGAAATTAAACTATATTTTGGAGTTGCACCACTACACAACCATAATGTTCAGTCCACCTCTGAGATAGGATGAGTGTAGCCATGTCGGAACAACTTTCTGTCCACTAGTGTATACCTTCCTACGTTCCTCTTGACCACCTTTGCCTCTGCGGACTCTACCAGGAGCATGCCATCAGCGAGGTAGCGTTGGTATGGCGTCATCTAGGTCTCTACCACGACGAGTTGTAAGACCTCCAACGACTCCTCTCCCGACAAGCCATAAACGCTTATCTTGGGCACCATCAATGTTTCCTGTGTCAACGATCGATGCCTCCTACCTTTTACCGAGTTGACTTCCAAGGTTTCCACATGACTAAACTCTGTCACTCCATTCTGCTCCCTTGGAACATGCACCGGCTTGAACGTGGGAAAGTTTTCCCTTAAAAGTGTAACATACCTCAAGTATGAGGCCATTTGCAGATCTTTGGCCTGGTACTCACTTGTGACTTGCTCGGTTACCAGCAATGAGTCACTTTTTACCAACAAACTTCGAGCGCCCAAGTCTTTTGATAGAAACCCAAGGATGACTAGAGACACTACAAGCAAAATCCAAAAAGGGCAGTCATCTCAAAATACAAAGTTGAGGCTCACCAAACATCAAAACAACATCAACAAAAGAAGAAGCCATGAGCCAGAGCATCTGAAATTCTTCATACTAGTCTTAAGTGTTGAGAAAATGTTGTAAATAAGATTGGGCTCACATGAGGTGTCCAAATAGTAAAAATAAGCTAGAATGAAGTACCTTTAGCATAGTAGGGGGTGTGAGTAACATTCTAGCTTGTTCCTATCCCATTTGAAGGCCTTTTGACCTAGTTTCTAGAAGGATAATCCTAGAATACGGGATTGACTTAGTCAAACCTTATGGCTGCCCACTTTTTCCCTTTTCCCATTCTACCCTCTTTTCTTCTTTTCTAAGGCTCCTAAATCTATAAATATGAAGGCCTACCTCATGTATTCATAAGTTGAATGAAGAGTAAAGCTACTATACACAAATTGTGTTAGAATTGTGAGTGAGAGATTCTCCTCCTAAATTGGTCTTATCTTGTGAGTGTTGTGAGCTCTCAAGTGGCGGCATCTACACTTATCTTGGATTCAATTCACCATCCAAGTGGCGAGATCATTCACAACTCCACCGTCTTCTAAGTTTCCTTTCACTCATCTCTTTTCCATTCCCTTTCCATTCTTATTTTCAATTCCAAAATATGTCTTGCTCTTATTTTTGCTTCCTTTAATTCAATTCGGTTCATATCTTGCACATCTTGTGTTTGATTAAATTCCACACCTATATTTGTCATTCATCTTCACCATTAATTGTGTTTTTCCTTTGGTCTTATGGAAATGAACCTTCACATCTACTTAACACTTGTTAAGTTAATGTCCACTAGGAATTTTCCTTAGGCTTGCACCTATAATTGTTCTAAAATCTAAATCTAAGTGACAAATGAACAATCCTAAAATCAACTCACATCATGTGGTATCAAGATCTATGGTTGTGTTTATCTTTTTGAGTTGATTTGGCACTTTACATTCAAGCAATTTACATTCTAGCACCTTTAATTCTTGTCTTTAAATTCAAGTACCTCTACTTTCTTGTTTTTAAATGCAAGTACCTTTACTTTCTTGTCATTTTTTTCTTGCTTTTAATTTTTCAGCAACTTTTTTTGTTGCAGAATTTTTTTTTCAGCCTTTCTATATTCATAGCACTTTTCGCTTTTGAATATTTACATTGTTGTCCAAATTTTTTTCTTACCTCTTGTGATTGTGTCATATGTTCTTAGTGTTCTAAGTGTCCTTACTTTGATTCTACTTACTTGCTTTTAATTGTGAAATTTCCTCATTCATTAGAAACTTGTTTTAGTAGAAATTGATGTTAAGTTCCAAACATATGATGTCAAGTGTTCAATTATCTTGAATCCACCAAATTTTTTTGTGAAAATTGAATGTTCTTTACAATTTGCATGATGGAATTAGGATAAAAAAAAAGAGAAAAACGGCAAGCTCTTTTAACAATACAAAAACAGTACCGTTTTTCTTCCAAGAACAAAAAAAATAAAAATACAACAAGGTATTTGAAAAGAGCAAAAATAGTACCGTTTTTACTGCACCAAAAACAGTGACTTTTTTTTTTAAAACAGCAAAAAACAGCAAGCTATTTGTACACAGAAAAACAGTATTGCAATTACAAAACAGCAAGCACATGTGATGTTTTTTTAAAACAGCAAAGAATTTTTTCCCAAAGGCATCTTGTTTTTCACTTGGTTTCGAAATTCATTTTCACAACTTATGGATTCAACTTGATTGGGAAATTGCTTTCAACTTTGGGAAATTTTGTATCCTTTTCCTTTAACATTTTTCTAATCACCAAAGTTTCATAGTTAAAAGTTTAGTGAGTTTCTTAGAGTCTTCTTTTGTGCTTTTCTTATTTGTCATCTTTTCAAAGTTTTGTCACATTCTTTTCCTTCAACTTTGGTTTTTCTTGTTTTAAGCTTTTCTTGTTTGTCTTTTCTTCTTTCCTCAAGTTTTGTGGTGAATTATCTTTGACCAAGTGTGGAGGCTTTGTCATATTTCACTTGAGAGTTGTTCATACCACAAGAAAGATCTTGGTTAAGGAAAGAATTTTTTTTTTCTTGGAGTGTTTGAGTGTTTTTCTTTGTTTTACCGCAAGCATTACTTGTTTTTCTAACTTCTTTTCTTAACTTGTTTGTTACTTCTTTTTCTTGTTTGCTTAATGTGATGGCTAACATTTCAAGTGGTGCATCTTCCAAATCTAAATCATATCACAACAACCACCTTTTGGGAGAACTTGTGGAGGTCCAAAAACAACTTGTCCACACAGAAGAAAAACTTAGCCATTTTGCCAAAAGATTGCAAAGACTAGAAGAAGCTAATGCAAGGCAAAATCAAGAAGATAAGGATGAATGGAATTTGCACAATTTTGCCAAAAGGCACCATCAACACCAACCACACCAGCAACATTCTTTTAATTTTGTAAAGTTACCTAGTTTTAGTAGGTCCAATGACCCTTCTTTGTATTTAAATTGGGAAGCTAAGGTTGAACACCTTTTTTATGTGTATAAGGTCACCGAAGACCAAAAGGTTAGGTTAGCTTCCTTAGTTTTCTTAGACTATGCCAACCAATGGTGGCACAAACTTGTAATGGACATTGGGCTAAACAAGAGGCCAATTGTGGTCTCTTGGTATGATTTAAAGGCATGTATGCGCATGAGGTTTGTTCCTCCTCCTTATAGGAAGGAACACTTGTTGAAGTTCCAAAGACTTCATCAAGGACATAAGATGGTAGATGCATATTTTAAAGACTTCGAAACATATTTGACTAAAGTGAATATGCATGATAATGAAGAGTCAAAGATAAAAGGTTTGTAAGTGGTTTGTGAAAAGAAATTAAAGATCTTGTAGAATTACATGAGTACTTTTCTTTAAAGAAAGTAGTTCACCTAGCCATCAAGGTAGAATCACACCTTTTGAAAAAAAACAACTTTAAAAAATACTCATGATGATGGTTTCTACAAATCTTATTGGAAGGATACAAACAGAAATTTTACAAAAAATATTCCTTCCACTTTTTCAAAAGACACCACTTTTAATTCTTCTAGGAAGGATGCAAACAAAATTTCTACACAAAATTCTCCTTCCAATTTTTCAAACAAACCACTTCTTCCCAAAAAGCTTCTACACAAAATCCTTCTACCCCTAAATCACCCACCAAAACTTCAAAACCAAAATATTTTAAATGTTTAAGTTTTGGGCACATAGCTGCCACATGTCCAAATAAACAAACCATAATGTTAAACATGATTAAACAAGCCCAACTTAACCTAAAAAACAAAGAAGAAAATGAAAGAGAAAAAGAATGACAAGATACAATGAGTCTCATTCCTTCACCTCCAAGGTGTTTTCCTTCCTTATCTTTTTCATTACCTAAAAATTCTAAATACTTGACATTTTTTAAGAAGTTTAGGGATGCTATTCCAAACCCTCCTAAAGGGTCTCACCTTTTAAGAGGTTTTTCACAAAATATTTCATCCCAAAATCTTCTTTCCAAACATGTCTTGTTTCCAGAATTCACATATATCATCTCCCTAAATTTACTAAAAATAAGTTTGCTTCACCCCTCCATTCTCCAACTAACATGAACAAACTTACTATGTTATTTGCAAGCCTACTAAATTCGTGGACAAATTCTTTCGCGCCTGGGGAGCATGATACAAACCCAAAGATGACAAAAGACACTACAAGCAAAATCCAAAAAGGGCAGTCATCTCAAAATACAAAGCTGAGACTCACCAAACATCAAGACAATATCAGTAGAAGAAGAAGCCATGAGCCAAAGCATCTCAAATTCTTCCTACTAGTCTTCTTAAGTGTTCAGAAAATGTTGTAAATAAGATTGGGCTCACATGAGGGGTCCAAATAGTAAAAATAAGCTAGAATAAAGTACCTTTAGCATAGTAGGGGGTGTGGGTAGCATTCTAGCCTATTCCTAGCCCATTTGAAGGCATTTTGACCTAGTTTCTAGAAGGATAAGCCTAGAATACGAGATTGACTTAGTCAAACCTTATGGCTGCCCACTTTTTCCCTTTTCCCATTCTACCCTCTTTTCTTCTTTTCCAAGGCTCCTAAATCTATAAATATGGAGGCCTACCTCATGTATTCATAAGTTGAATGAAGAGTAAAGTTACTATACACAAATTGTGTTAGAATTGTGAGTGAGAGATTCTCCTCCTAAATTGGTCTTATCTTAGTGTTGTGAGCTCTCAAGTGGCGGCATCTACACTTATCTTGGATTCAATTCACCATCCAAGTGGTGGGATCATTCACAACTCCACCATCTTCTAAGTTTCCTTTCACTCATCTTTTTTCCATTCCATTTCCATTCTTATTTTCAATTCCAAAATATGTCTTGTTCTTGTTTTTGCTTCCTTTAATTCAATTTGGTTCATGTCTTGCACATCTTGTGTTTGATTAAATTTCACACTTATATTTGTCATTCATCTTCACCATTAATTGTGTTTTTCCTTTGGCCTTATGGAAATGAACCTTCACATCTACTTAACACTTGTTAAGTTAATGTCTAGTGGGAATTTTCCTTAGGCTTTCACCTATAATTGTTCTAAAATCTAAATCTAAGTAAAGTGTCACTAATCAAATGAACAATCCTAAAATCAACTCACATCATCTTTGCCCAGTAGCATCCCAGCTACCAGGGCTTGATAATTAGCCAGGTTATTGCTGGCCTTGAAGGCGTTAGGTCCTTCCAAAATAATTCCAGCACCGCTACCTTGCTGAGTAGAGGACTCGTTCTCACACAGGATCCACTGAAAGTCTCCACCGTCTACCTGGTTGGCTTCTGAAGATAACTCTACTACGAAATCAACATATACTTGGCCCTTGATAGGCCCCTTGGGCTCGTACTGCACGTCGAACTCAAATAGCTCGACTGTTCAACGCACTATCTGACCTACCACATCGGGCTTCTGGAGGATCTTGCGGATAGGAAGATCAGTCATTACAATTACAGTGAAACTTTGAAAATAGTGATGGAGCACCGAGCTGCAAATACCACTTCCAAGGTTGCCTTTTCGATGGCCTAATATCGTACCTCCTTTCCTTGTAGTACCTTGCTCACGAAGTATATAGGCCTCTGAGCCTGATCCTGTTCTTGTACAATGATCGAGTTGATTGCCCGATCTTAACTGCAAAATAGAGACGAAGGGGAGTACCTGGTAGTGGCTTATAAAGGACAAACGGGTTGGCCAGGTACTCCTTCAACATGAGGAATGCCTCTTCACACTCGAGAGTCCATGTGAAGCGGTTGTTCTTCTTCAAACACTAAAAGTAAGGGTATCCCTTATCTCCTCCTACTGATAGGAACCAGGACAGGGTGGCCATCCGCCCAGTCAGTTGTTGCACTTCCTTCATAGTAGTGGGGCTTCTCATCCCTATGATTGCTCCACACTTGTCCGGGTTCGCATCCATCCCCCGTTCAGTGAGCAGGAACCCCAGGAAATTCCCTGCTTCTACCCCAAACACACACTTCTATAGGTTTAACTTTAGATTGTACTTAGCTATTGTAGTGAATAGCTCTTCTAGATCAGCGATGTGCTGATCTCTTTCTTCCGAGGTGACGACCATGTGATCCACATATTGTAAGAATTGATGGCTTAAACAAGAGGGGGGTGAATTATTTTATCAAAGATTTTCTCAAATACTTGCTTCAGAATGAATCCTTAACAAAGAGCTCAGATAAGCGCTTAAGGAAGGCAATCAAACAATCCAACAAAACAGTTATCATAATTTCAACCGGTTAAAGTCACGATTTAATCGGTTGTTTATAGCAGCGAAAATATCTAACAATTAGAAAGTTTGAGAGAAAGAGAGATTTACACACAGAGATTATACTGGTTCACTCAATCCCTGAGCTACATCCAGTTCTTAGTCAAACCACTGAGTTCCACTAGCAATGAATCACAAATTACAAGCACACACCACAAAGAGGTGACTTTGAATTCCACAAAGCCTACTCACCCCCTTTGAACACAAAACACCTCAAGACAGAACACCCCCTGTCTTTACAGGATTTCAACAACAAACAGTATGTAGAAGATCAATTACAAGATACTAAACAGGATAGAAAGCACCTGGTTTTACACAACCAGAGATCCTATGATCAGCACTTGTCACCACACAACAGAGTTTGAAAGCACTCTTTCTTTTTAAAACTCTTTCTCAAACCAAAACTCTTTCTCAAATATGAATCAATACTTGTTGTATTTCTTGTGTATTTTGATTTGAAAACGAGGCTATATTTATAGCCTTTGAAATGCTACCATCGTAGGCAGTTTTGATTCACTAAATAAGTTAAAACATGTTTTCAAAATTCTGTTATGAAAACATACATTTAACCGATTGAAACCACAATTTAACCGGTTGAAATGTGTTAAACAGTTACACAACTGATTTAAAAACAGTTGCACAACTTCCATCCAGCTAAGTAACAAACAACCGGTTATAAATCAATCGATTGTTTTCCCTTTGCTTGGAAAAAGCACTTAGTTGTTTAAAACAAAATTTAATCAAGCTTTGTGTAGGCTTTCAAGGACTGATCTTACAAAGATTCTAAACACCCTAATCTAAACCCAAACCTAGAAAGTAGCACAGCTTCAGGCTTCATGTGGATTTGATACATCAAAGCTCTCATTTTCAACAATCTCCTCCTATTTGATGGAAACAGATCCTTGGGATACTTCAAGAATGTTCTTTGTTTAGTATCTATTGCATCCTGCATTCATTGAACAAACACGGGGTAATCTAATCCAAAAACAGATATGCACCAAAGACTAGCTCTCACTTGGTGATTTCCAAAAAGGAACATCAGCCAACTTAGATGAGAAACCAGAACACATACACAGGTGCAAAAACAGATAAACAATCGGTTATTTCATAGGAATAACCAGTTAAAATTTTGTAAAATAGTTTAAATAAAACTTAAATCTAAACCAGTTAAAACAGTTAAACCAATTTATAATAACAATGTTCAAATCAGAAAGAGTGCAAAAACATTACAGAACATTACAAACCAAACTTCTCCCTCTATTTGTCTCATCAAATAGACAAATTGTAGGATAAAAAACAGTTTAAGATACATGTTAATTATTCCTAAGAGAATAGAACTTGTCCTTTGATAAAGGATTGGTGAAGATGTCAACAAGATGACTTTCTATTGAAACAAACTTGATTTCACACTCTCCATTGTTGATATGATCACGGATGAAGTGATGCCTTATTTCAATATGTTTTGTCCTTGAGTGTTGAACTTGATTCTTTGTCAAATTGATGGCACTTGTGTTGTCACACAGTAGAGGAACTTTGTTAATCTTTAATCCAAAGTCTTCAAGTTGTTGCTTGATCTACAAGATCTGTGCATAGCAGCTTCCAACAGAGATATATTCAGCTTCAACTGTTGATAAAGCTACACATGCTTGCTTTTTACTATGCCATGAAATGAGGCTAGATCCAAGTAGGTGACATGTTCCACTCGTACTTTTCCTATCTAATTTGCAACTTGCAAAATCAGAGTTAGAATATCTTACTAAATGAATAGGAGAATGTGAGGGATACTATAAACCCATGGATATTGTGCCTTTCAGATACTTCAGGATCCTCTTCGCAACTTTGAGATGTGATTCCTTAGGACAAGATTGGAATCTCGCACAGAGGCAGACAAGAAACATTATATCTAGTCTACTTGCAGTTAGGTAAAGAAGAGAACCTATTAGTCCCCTATACTTGGTTTGATCAACCTCTGGTCCAGCTTCATCAACACCTAAATAGCAGTTTGTTGACATAGGCATTGCTGCAGCTTTACAGGCTTCCATCTCAAACTTCTTAAGAATGTCTTTCCAGTACTTGGATTGACATACAAAGATACCCTCTGGTTGTTTAACTTGCAGTCCAAGGAAGAAAGAAAGTTCTCCCATCATTGACATTTCTAATTCCCCCTGCATAGCTTTGACAAAATCCTCACAAAGTTTTGCATTAGAAGAGCCAAATATAATGTCATCCACATATATTTGTACTAAGATAATATCAGAATTAGCTTTATTAATGAACAAAGTTTTATCATCCTTTCCTCTTTCATATTTATGAGATAGAAGGAAGTGACTTAGCCTCTCATACCATTGTCGTGGAGCTTGTTTGAGGCCATAGAAGGCTTTGTTTAGCTTGTATACATGCTTAGGATGCTTGTGATCTTCAAAACAAGGTGATTGTTAAACATAGATCTCTTCATTCACGATTCCATTGAGAAATGCACTTTTCATGTCCATTTGAAACCACTCATGCAAGCAAAAGCTAATAAAAGTCTTACTGGTTCTAACCTTGCCACCGGTGCGAAGGTTTGGTTGTACCCTTTGGCAACGAGCCTGGCTTTGTTCCTTGTGATGATGGCTGAGTCATTTGACTTGTTCTTGAACACCCATTTTGTACCTATGACATTAATCTAAGTAGTTTTTGGAACAAGGGTCCACACATCGTTTCTCATAAACTGATTGAGCAACTCATGCATTGTTGTTGTCCAGTGCTCATCTTTGAGTGCTTCATAGATTGATTTTGGTTCAATCTTGGAAACAAAAGTTGTATGGTTGCAGAAGTTTGCCATACTCCTTCTTGTGGATACTCCTTTGTGGATTTGGCCAATGATGTTATCAACTGACAGGTCTCTTGGGATCTTCCACTCCCTTGGCAGATCATCCTACTGCAGATTTTCAATCGGTTGTTTCGCAGAATCAACCGATTGAATTTCTATGTTGTTGTCCAGATTCTTTAGGAATATGTTTTGTTCATCTTCATCTGTGTTGATCTTTGCTAAACCTTGTTCACACTTGTTAGTTTCATCAAATACAACATGTATAGATTCCTTAACAATCATAAGCTTTTTATTATAAACCCTATAAGCATGGCTAGATAAAGAGTAGCCAAGAAAGATACCTTTGTCTGATTTAGCATCAAACTTACCCAAGTTGTCTTTGCCATTGTTCAGAATGTAGCACTTACATCCAAAGACCTTCATATGGGTTATGTTTGGCTTCCTTCCATTCAGTAACTCATAAGGTGTTTTCTTTAGGATAGGCTTGATTAGCACACGGTTCATCACATAGAAAGCAGTACTCATAACATCAGCCCAGAAGCATTTGGGTAGGGAAGAATCATTTAGAATGGTCCTTGCAAGCTCTTCTAGAGATCTGTTCTTTCTCTCCATCACTCCATTCTGCTGGGGTGTTCTTGGTGCAGAGAAGTTATGAAAGATTCCTAGCTTGTTGCAAAAGCTGATGAACTTCTCATTTTGAAATTCCTCTCCATGATCACTTCTGATAGCTCATATGTTGCTATAACATGTGTTCTGCGGTCTCTTTACAAGCTTTTTGAAATTTGGATATGCTTCCTTCTTTGAGTGTAGGAAAAGAGTCCAAGTAAACCTGGAAAAGTCATCTACAACTACAAGAGCATACAGATTTCCTCCAAGGCTCATAGTCCTAGAAGGACCAAAAAGATCCATGTGCAAAAGCTCAAGGGGTTTTGAAGTTGAAACACAATTTTTCAAATTAAAAGATTTTCTAGTTTGTTTACCCTTTTGACATGCTTCACACACATGTTCCTTTTTGAACTTGAGTTTGGGTAAGCCATGAACAAGTTCATTTGAATCAAGTTTATTTAAATGATTCATATGAATGTGTGCAATTCTTCTATGCCAAAGCCATGATTCCTCTTGTTTTGATAGAAGACAACCTATTGATGTAGAGATAGATATGTCAAGCAAATAAATGTTGTTAGACCTCTTACCAATGAGAAGAACATCCTTTGAATTAGGCAAACGAATCTCACACGAATTAGTTCTAAAGGTGACTTGATATCCTCTGTCACATAGTTGACTAATGCTGAGCAAGTTGTGCTTCAAACCTTCAACATAAAGCACATCATGAATAAGCAAGTTATTTTCATTAAGTATAGTTAGTACCTTTGCCAAGGATTTTTCCCTTGTTATTGTCACCATAGGTTACATGCCCATCTTGTTTGAGAGAGATGCTGATGAACTTGGATGCATCACCAGTCATGTGCTTAGATCAACAACTATCTAGATACCATAGGTGTTGTTTTCTCCCCAAACAACCCTACAAAAATTAAAACCAGGTTGCTAGATCTACTCCCCTTATGAATTTGGGTCCATGAGTGTTAATATGTTTCTAAGGAACATTAGAATCCTTAGGAACCCATTTCAGAATACCCTTAGGAACAAAAAACCTCCTGATCCTGCAGAACCTAACAGAGTGACCCTTTTTCATGCAGTGGAAACCACAAAGAACCGGTTGTTTCAACTAAAAGGTTTTGAAATCTTATTTCCTTTGTTTTGAGGATAGAACCCTAAACCAGCTTTTCCAAAAACACATTTTTGAGATGCAAGGACATCTTCAAAATTGGATTTCCCAGTTGTAAGAATATCCAAGGTTTTCAAAAGATAGTGAATCTTTCTTTCAAGATTCTCACAATTTTCACAAAGTTTTGATTCACAACTGCAAGAAGAGTTTTTGTAAATTAAATCAAGGTTTTCAAAATCTTCTTTTGTTTTCCTCAGTTCTTCCTCTAAAGACTTGACTTTATTTTCCAACCAGTTATTTAAACCTTTCAACCGGTTGAGTGAAAGTGCCAATCAGTTAGCTTTTTCATGAGTTTCATTAAAGGCATAAAGTAATTGATATCTTTACTTGAGGATGTAAAACTCATGCTACTTGATACTGAAGCTTTGAGCACATACACTAGTGCAAAAAGGAAAAACGAGTGCGGTTATTTTACATTTATAAGGGTGGCTATATAGCCGCACTTGATCATCACGCATTCTTAAATCGAAGATTTACAAGTGCGGCTATTTAGCCGCATTCGTAAATGTGATTTATAAATGCGGCTATGGTAAATAGCTGCATTCTTATTTAATTTTTAAAAAAAAAATTCAAACCCTAAACCCTAAGGCAGCAATAGCGGTGCCAGCAACAACAGCGGAGCAAATACGACATAGCAAAAACCCAAACAGCAGGCAATGAAGCAGTGGTGACCTTCGTCAATACAAGAAAACAAATTGATAAGAGAAACGAAAAAATATATATAAACCAATGGTGAAGAAGAAAGAGAACTCAAAACGAACTTACAATGGCACAAAGAAGACAATGAAGGCTCGTAGAAAACGAGAGGAAGCACGAGAGCAAAAACAAAAGAGAAAATGAAGAGTTAGAGAACCCTTTGTTAGAGTTAAGCAGTGTCTAAGTTCAAGAGGGGAGGGGTGAATTGAGCTTATCAAATTTTCGCAAAAGAGGCTGCTTTTCAGTTTAACAGAGGTGAAAAGAACAGATTGATATTAAATGAAACAGATTGTTTTACAGATGACTTTTAGCACAACCAGAACATGATCAACACGGTTTAGATCAACCAGCAGCAATATCAGAACCAAATAGATTAACTTTCACAGTTTATAAAGTTACAGTTTGTAGCACAAAATTAATCAATTTTACTTAACATAAGCCATCTAGAGTAATGAATCAAATGTCACAGTTCAGTTAAAGAAAACAGTTCACCCTTTTTACCCTATTACAGATTCACACAACAGCTTGATTTATGTTTAGAGAATTGATTAACAAATTAGAACAACAGATTTAACCAGGTCCAGAATTAACAGATTTTGTTTTAATAGAATAGATTCCTTTCTTGACAGATTATGTGAAAACACAGAATTAAGTGCAGGGATGAGAAAAGAAACACAAGAGAATTTTTATACTGGTTCACTCATCAAGAGCTACGTCCAGTTCACCTTACTCCAAGGTGGAATCCACTAAAAACAGATACAATCAATTACACACACACAACAGTTCTTGAACCCTTCAAGAACTTCAACAACCAAGGCTGAAAAACACTATTCCAGCATACCTTGCACTCCAAGAAACCCTATCTAGAGTGACTAACACTTATACCTATTACAAGAATGAATAAGGGAAAGATTACACCTGAAACTGTGTTGCAAGAACATAAACCAGTTGTTCTATTTGCTCCAAGGCAGTACCATCACCTTCAACCAGCACAAGGTTCTTCAAGAACAAGCTCACATGTATTTCTCTTTTGAAAAACCTTTGCAAAACCTTTTCAATTCTCTTTTTCACACACGAAATGTTGTATCTCTATCAAACTGTGATTGTTCAACATCCCTTCACGTGAGAAAGGCATTTTATTTTATAGAGAACAGTTTCTAACCACTTTTAAAAAACAATTACAGAGCAGTTTAAAAAACAACAGATTGATTCTAAAAACAACATGTTAAATGTTGATAAAACTGCCAGCTCAGCTTAACTGAAATAACAGACTGAGCTTTACCTTTGGTTCCCTAACAAAATTTCGAAAAGCCTTTAACAGAGAAGAAATAAACCGATTGCTTCTCAATAAAACAGATTTATTTTTGTACTGAATCAAACCATTTAAAAAAACTTTAAAAAGCTTTTCCAAAACCATTTAACCACATCATGAGCTTGATCTTACTACCTTGATTTGGCATCTAGGATGGGTCATGCAGCAAAAGGAAACCTTGAATACACACAAGCCTAAAATACATAAATACCTAAGACACATAGCCACTTTCAAAGCAACCTAGCTAAAGACTACATCAAACACACCAATGCAAGGTTGAGATGAGCTTCATCCATCTCCAACAATCTCCCCCTGTTTGATGGAGACAAAAACCTCTTTGCTTTGAATGGTTGATGATCAAAACTGCATTGAAATAGCTTCCAAGCAAACTCCACAACAACATTTAGAGATAAGACCAGAATATAACAGAATATGAGTTGTGTGCTACCTCCTTGCAGGTTGAGCCAAATCATCAACTTATGTGAGCACTCTTTCATCTGTCCTTCTCCCCCTTTGGGTTCATCAAACAGAGTAGAACATTGAATAAAAGAAGCACACCACAGATATGCATAACAGTTCAAACTAAAGCCAGTTTATAGGTCTATTACAAACCAAGACAGAATTAAAACCGATGCAGAAAGAAAAAGAGAACAAAAAAAACCAATTGTTCAACAAGACATAAAGGATAAAAACTTTGTAAAGATCACTTGTTATAGTGGTAGAGCTCGGCTAGCTGCTCCTGAACTCCTTCAATTTGTTCATCCAAGTGTTGAAACTTGGCTTGGGTCATTTCATAGTACTCCTTTTGGTCGTATGTGAGTGTATCTAGCCTTTTTAGCACTTGCCTTTCGAACATGGATAGAGGTTCACCTCTATGCACAGGTTCCTGATATGCTACCAATGCATTTTGGCTTGTAGCAGCAACATCCTCATTTGCAAAAGGGTGCACTGGTGACTCATCCATGTGCTGCACACCATCAGCATTTTCTTCTTCTTCATCTCCTGAATTAGCTGCTTCATTCTCAGCTCTATTTGCAGCATTCCTTCGAAAGATCCAACTGTCTTCCTCCTTTTGGAACCCCATTTTCAAGAGAGTGGAGTTGTCTATTTCACTGGCTGCCTTAATGGTGTCATTTCTCTCATTTGCAGTATCAACTTCAAAATAGTCAATTAGTTTTGATACAAAAATTGCATAAGGAAAACGATAATCGGGAAGCCTTGTGGATTTGAGCATATGCTCTACCATTGTACTTACCCAATTTACCTTGAGTTGATTCATTATACTGTATAGCATAATCAAATCCTCTTCATGAAGAGTAGCATGATTACTCCCTCTAGGAGTAAGCTGCCAAGCAATTATGTAGGCTAGAAGTCTTGGAATTAAGGTTAGATTACCAGCATGAAATCGAGCTACTGGTTCAACAGGATTTCTAACACAGCTCCTGTAAAACTGCATTTTGTTGAACCCTTGAATTCCAGCAGTATTCCCTTTGCTAACCTTCATTCCTGAATACTTGATTCCTCCCACATTGCTCCATATTTCCCTTATAATTTTCAGCTTCACACCTTTCACATGGGAGACCAGATTTTTGACATCTTGAACCAGATTGCTGTAGAACACTTTCACCAAGTCTGGATAGACATTTCCAGTCATTTCTAAGAAGCTTTTAAGCTTTTGATGCTTGAGCAGAGTTTTCGCTTCAATCAGATTTTCTTCTCTCAACCAAGAAATTCCAGCACCTTAGGCACATTGACTTGCTTTCTGCTTGTTTCATGGATGAACCTTGTCATAGCTTCAGAATCTCCAGCAAACCAGTTTTCTAGAATGCCTTGGCTGCTGTTGGATTGCTCTTTGGATTTCTTCTTTTTGTGTGATGAGGATGCCATGCTCTATCTGTTTTTACCTGCACCTGTTTATCAAATGACAATCCCAGCTAGAGAGAGAATCAGTAACAATTCACTTGTTCATGAGAAAATGGAAATTAATATTGTAAATGTTTTAAACCTGTACAGCTTGTAGTAGGGATGAGATAGTGTGCAAAACAATTGATCAATGCCAGGTTAATATAGAGCTTTAGATCAGATTTCAAGAATTATGGGTTTAAAAAAAAAATCAATTCAATCAGATATGCTTCAGATTTTATTCTTGTGGTACAGCAGGTTCAGGTGTTGATATACGCAAGAATATATTGGAACCAGATTTCAGTTTGACAAATCAAATCTGTTGCACCTACACAATATCCAATCAGTTAGGATACCCACATAATAATTGTCATAGACCTGCTGGTTAATAACCGTAAAAACAGTCAAAGATAAAAGGAGAGAGAGAGAGAGAGAAAAACAAATCTTTCTCTTTCCTAGTCACAGCTGTGATTCTGAAACAGAGAACAAAACACGTTAAAATATAAAATAACAGATTGAAATTTTTACTGCAGAGGACAATTTAAGCTAATGATACCCAATTCATTTAGAAGAAAATAAAACCTATCTTTAGCCAGAGGTTTAGTAAAAAGATCAGCCAATTGAAATTCAGTGCCAAAGAATTTGATATCACAAGTTCCATTAGCTATATGTTCTCTTAGAAAGTGATGTCTAATTTCAATATGTTTAGTTCTTGAATGCATGACAGGATTCTTAGACAGATTTATAGCACTAGTGTTATCACAGTTTATAGGTATCTTGTTTAATAGAATCCCAAAGTCACTTAGCAGCTTGTTGAAATAAGAGTGTTGATTGCCTTGCATTGCTCCATATCAAACCTCTTAATCAGCTCCTTGCAGTACTTTTCTTGACTTATGAAAATTCCATCCTTGAGTTGTTTCACTTGTAGTCCAAGGAAGAAATTCATTTCCCCTAACATTGACATCTCAAACTCGCACTTCATTGTTTTCACAAAGTCTTCACACATCTCTTCATTTGTGGATCCAAAGATAATATCATCCACATAGACTTGCACAAGTATAATGTCTTCTCTTTTCTTCTTTATGAATAGAGTTTTATCAGAATTGCCACGGTTATATCCTTGAGAGAGAAGAAACTCACTTAGTCTCCCATACCATTGCCTAGGTGCTTGCTTCAATCCATATAACGCCTTCTTAAGCATGTACACATGCTCTGGATTTTTATGATCTTCGAACCCTGGAGTCTGAGATACAAACAACTCTTCATTAATGTAACCATTTAAGAATGCACTCTTGACATCCATTTGAAATAGCTTGAAACCTTGTATGCTGGAAAATGCAAGGAGTAATCTGACAGCTTCAAGACGTGCTACTGGTGCATAGGTTTCACCAAAATCAATTCCCTCTTCTTGGTTATAACCTTTAGCAACCAGCCTTGCTTTATTTCTATTGATAGCCCCATGTTCATCCATCTTGTTCCTGTACACCCACTTGGTTCCTATGATATTCATCTCATGCCTTCTTGGAACCAAAGTCCACACTTCATTGTATTCAAACTGGTTTAGTTCTTCCTGCATTGTTGTTATCCAATTGTTGTCTTGTAGTGCTTCTTCCAGACTTTTAGGCTCAATCTGTGAAACAAAGGCCACTATTTTGCATAAATTATTAAGTGAATTCCTTGTTGAGACTCCTTTCTCAATTTTACCAATTACATTGTCTAGTGTGAGATCCCTGGGTGTCTTCCATTCTTTAAGCAATCCTGTATTCACAATAGATTCTCAGACAACATTTGGATTAGTTGCATCAAGCTCACTAGATTGATTCTTTTGCAAAATGGTTCTTAAATCATCCATACCAGGTTCATCCAGAACAGATTTAGGCACAGAACAATATGTTTCATCAAATACAACATGTATAGATTCTTCTACTGCAAGCAATCTTTTATTATACACTCTATAAGCATGTCCATTTATAGCATAACTAATATGTATTCCTTCATCTGATTTAGGATCAAATTTCCCCAAATTGTCTTTACCATTATTTAAAACAAAGCATTTGCAGCCAAAAACCCTAAGATGACTAATGTTAGGCTTCCTACCTTTATACAATTCATAGGGAGTTTTCTTAAGAATTGGTCTAATCAAGGTTCTGTTAAGCACATAAGAAGCAGTGTATACTGCATCAGCCCAAAAATATTTAGGTAAACCAGATTCATTTAGCATGGTCCTAGCTAACTCCTCTAATGACCTATTCTTCCTTTCAACTACACCATTTTGTTGGGGTGTCCTAGGAGCAGAATAGCTATGTGTGATCCCATGTTTTTCACAATATCTATCAAATTTTGCATTTTGAAACTCTCCCCCATGATCACTACGAATCTGTTTTATTCTATTTTCATTTTCATTATGCAGAACCTTAGCTAGTTTCTTAAAGGCTTTATATGCATCATTTTTATAAGCAAGAAACAAAGTTCATGTATATCTTGAAAAGTCATCAACAATCACCAAAGCATAGTAATTTCCAGCTAAGCTAGCAGTCCTAGATGGTCCAAACAAGTCCATATGTAAAACATCCAAGGCTTTATTTGTAGAAATCACATCTTTAGATTTAAATGAGGTTCTTATCTGTTTTCCCTTTACACAAGCATTACACAATCTGTTATTTTGAAATTTTATGTTTGGTAAACCAAAAACAAGTTCCTTAGACTTCTGCTTATTCAAGTGATTGGTATGGATATGAGCTAGCCTCCTATGCCACAGCCAGGACTCATCACTTTTAGACAACAAACACTCATTTTCAGAACAACTATTCATAATATCTAAGAGATAGATGTTGTTTACCCTTTTTCCTGTGAAAAGCACCTTACCAGAAATTTAATTTGAGATTGTACAAGTGTTGGCTTCGAAATTAACCTTGTATCCCTTGTCACACAGCTGGCTAATGCTTAGAAGACTATGCTTTAGCCCTTCAACATACAGTACATTCTCAATAGTGGTTGAGTCTTTAGTGCCAACATCTCTTCTTCCAAGAATTCTTCCTCTATTGTTATCTCCATATGTGACGTGTCCTTCAGCTTTGAGTTTTAGGCTTATGAATTGAGTCAAGTCACCTGTCACGTGCTTCGAGCACCCACTGTCCAGGTACCATTGATTTTTCCTGCTATTCTTCTGCAAAACAGATTCAACACATATGGTACCCCTTTTAGTCTAGGGTCCAGTATGATTAATACCTTTCCTTAGGAAGCCATTTGGCCAACCCTTTTGGAATAAGATACCTTCTAGCTTTACATGTTCTAGATATATGTCCAGACTTCATACAATAAAAACAAGTTGCAAAATACATTGTATTTGAACAGCTAAAAGAGGAAAAACCAATTTTGGAAGGAACAAAAAAACTGGACAGCTTTTTCACATTGCTTTTCATTCCAGGATTATATCCTAGACCATTTTTATTAAAAACAGCATTCTGTGAACCTAATAAAGTTTCAAGATTTTCTCTTCCTTTGGTGAAATTTGAAAGTGTTTTTAACAAATATTCAACCTGTTTTTCCAGCTTCTTACAATTATCACAGGTTTTTATTGATGCATGCAAACATGTTAATTCAAGGCTAACCAATTCAGTTTTAGCTTTGTGCAATTCTTCTTCAAGAGCTCTGACCTTAGGTTCAAGTACCCTATTTACTCTATTCAATCTGTTGCAAATGACAGCTAATCTGTTTGCTTCATCATGTGTTTCCTTAAAGGCAATTAACAGCTGATCATAATTTTCAGAATCAGTAGATAAATCACTTACTGAATTAGAGTTAGATTCTTCATCATTCACCATAAAGCACAAATTTGCTTCTTCACTTTCGGTTGAGGAATCACTAGATGAGGATACATCATTTTCTTCCCATGAGATGTATGCTTTTTTGCCTTTGCTTCTTTCACTCTTCTTGCTTGCTGATTTTTCTTTGTTTTGATTGTTTGGACAATCAACCTTTATATGACCTGGTTTCCACATCCAAAACAAGTGTAATTGGAAGAATTTGAATCATTGGATTTAGAATACCTCTTTCTTTGTTGAGTTCTGTCACGGTTTTTCTTTCTAAAAAATCTGCTGAATTTTCTGGTGAGCAGACTCAATGTCTCATCATGTTCAGGATTCTCTTCTTCCTCACTTGTATCATGTTCCATGGTAGTTTTCAAGGCAATTCCTTTGGCTCTCTTCTCCACAGTTTCTTGTTCTTTCAATCTTTTCAGCTCTAGTTCATGCTCCATCAACTTTCCAAAGAGTGCAGCAGTGGACATCTTGGATAGATCTCTGGATTCTGAGATTGCTGTTACCTTAGGCTGCCAGCTTCTATCAAGGCATTTTAGCACCTTTATGTTGAGCTCTTCCTTGTCAAAGACTTTACCAAGGCCAGTGAGGTGATTTACAATATGTGTAAATCGTTTCTGCACATCTGCAATACTCTCTTCTGATTGCATTCTGAACAGTTCGTATTCCTGAATTAGTGAGTGCTTCCTTGCTCGTTTCACATCATCCGTCCCTTCATGAGTTACCTCATGTACCTCCCACATCTCCTTAGCTGAGTTACATTGAGAAACTCTAAAGAATTCATCCATATTCAGTGCAGATGTGATGATATTCTTGGCTAGAGAGTCATATTGAGCCTTCTTCCTCTCGGTTTCACTCCATTCTGACCAAGGCTTTTTCACAATTTCTTCTTTGACAAGCTGCATAGGTATGAAAGATCCACTGACCACTGTATCCCAAATACCCATATCAATAGACTCCATAAAAAATTTCATCCTAATTTTCCAGAAAGCATAGTTAACACCACCAAACATAGGAGGTCTATTGATAGACGCACCTTCAGCAAAAGGCATTTTAAACTCAGACATCATGCATACACTTGAGCAAAATACAAGCCCTAGCTCTTGATACCAATTGTTAGAGTTAAGCAGTGTCTAAGTTTAAGAGGGGAGGGGTGAATTGAGCTTATCAAATTTTCGCAAAAGAGGCTGCTTTTCAGTTTAACAGAGGTGAAAAGAACAAATTGATATTAAACGAACAGATTGTTTTACAGATGACTTTTAGCACAACCAGAACATGATCAGCACGGTTTAGATCAACCAGCAGCAATACCAGAACCAAATAGATTAACTTTCACAGTTTATAAAGTTGCAATTTGTAGCACAAAATTAATCAATTTTACTTAACATAAGCCATCTAGAGTAATGAATCAAATGTCACAGTTCAGTTAAAGAAAACAGTTCACCCTTTTTACCCTATTACAGATTCACACAACAGCTTGATTTATGTTTGGAGAATTGATTAACAAATTTGAACGACAGATTTAACCAGGTCCAGAATTAACAGATTTTGTTTTAATAGAACAGATTCCTTTCTTGACAGATTATGTGAAAACACAGAATTAAGTGCAGGGTTGAGAAAAGAATCACGAGAGAATTTTTATACTGGTTCACTCATCAAGAGCTACGTCCAGTTCACCTTACTCCAAGGTGGAATCCACTAAAAACAGATACAAGCAATTACACATACAGCAGTTCTTGAACCCTTCAAGAACTTCAACAACCAAGGTTGAAAAACACTATTCCAGCATACCTTGCACTCCAAGAAACCCTATCTAGAGTGACTAACACCTATACCTATTACAAGAATGAATAAGGGAAAGATTACACCTGAAACTGTGTCGCAAGAACATAAACCAGTTGTTCTATTTGCTCCAAGGCAGTACCATCACCTTCAACCAGCACAAGGTTCTTCAAGAACAAGCTCACATGTATTTCTCTTTTGAAAAACCTTTGCAAAACCTTTTCAATTCTCTTTTTTACACACGAAATGTTGTATCTCTGTCAAACTGTGATTGTTCAGCATCCCTTCACGTGAAAAGGGCATTTTATTTTATAGAGAACAGTTTCTAACCACTTTTAAAAAACAGTTACAGAGCAGTTTAAAAAACAACAGATTGATTCTAAAAACAACAGGTTAAATGTTGATAAAACTGCCAGCTCAGCTTAACTGAAATAACAGACTGAGCTTTACCTTTGGTGCCCTAACAGAATTTCGAAAAGCCTTTAACAGAGAAGAAATAAACCGATTGCTTCTCAATAAAACAGATTTATTTTTGTACTGAATCAAACCATTTAAAAAACTTTAAAAAGCTTTTCCAAAACCATTTAACCACATCATAAGCTTGATCTTACTACCTTGATTTGGCATCTAGGATGGGTCATGCAGCAAAAGGCAACTTTGAATACGCACAAGCCTAAAATACAGAAATACCTAAGACACATAGCCACTTTCAAAGCAACCTAGCTAAAGACTACATCAAACACACCAATGCAAGGTTGAAATGAGCTTCATCCATCTCCAACACCCTTCGCCAATGCAAGAAAACAAACAAATAAGTGAAACGAAAAAAATTTATAAACCAATGGTGAAGAAGAAAGGGAGCATATCGAAACGAACTTACAACGGTACGAAAACACATTGAAACTCGCAGAAGAAGAGAGGAACACCAGAGCAAAAACAAAGAGAAAAAGAAAGAAAGTATGAAAGCGTAAGTGGCGCGCTTTAAAGTTAGGGTAAAAAATGATTTAAGAATGCGGCTATTAGTAATAGCCACATTCTTAAATCATGCACTTTGATTTATGAATGCGGCTATTATAAATAGCCGCATTCGTAAATCATGCGCTTTGATTTAAGAATGCGGCTATTTGTAATAGCCGCATTCGTAAATGAAATTAATTTCAAAAATGCCACCACGTTTTGAATGACATCGGCTAACCCTAAAACCGCATTAAATAAATAGTCATTGTTTATACATTTTGTGCTAGTGATATTTGCTTCTTCATCATCTGAAGAGCTTGAAGATGAAACTTCATTGTCATCCCATGCTACATAGACCTTCTTAGCTTTTCCCTTTTTCTCCTTCTTGAAGTCAGCCTTTTCTTTGACTTCATTATTGGGACATTCAGCCTTGATATGACTCTGTTCTCCACAACCATAATAAGTGTTGTTAGAATATATGGCCTTAAACAAGAGGGGGGTGAATTGTTTAAGAAAAATTTTCGCAAACTTTGAAGGTATAATGAAAGCCAATGAAGAATCACAGATAAGGAAACTATGGAAAACAATGCACAAAGTTGTTTTAGTTGATTTCTAGAAAATCAACCGGTTGTTTTTGCGATTCAACCGGTTGTTTTTATCATCAGTTAATAAAAACAACTTAAAATAGATATATGTGAGATCAGAGAAAGAGAAAATCACACAAACAGATTTATACTGGTTTTCTCTTACACCAAGAGCTACATCCAGTCCCCAGAAACCACTGGGTATTCCACTATGCAATCAAAACCAGATTACAAATACCACACACTAAAGTAGTGACCTTGATCCCCTCAAGAAACATACTACATTTGGCAAACCACACCAAAAGTGTTGATCTTGAACCCCTCAAGAACACACAACAGTCCCTGGCAATTATCAAGGAAGAAGGGAATAGAATACACATGGGTATTACAAAGCTAAAAGTTCATAATTACAACCCACAAAACTGGTAATTAACCCCACAAAACAGTGGTGGCCTGTTTATGGAAGCACCTTCCCCAAAAGGCATTTTGTCAACCATCAAAACTATTTTTCAGAAAAAAATAGAAACAAGAACTTGAGTAATTTTCAAGAACCTGGCTTTTGATGCCAATTGTAAGAATTGATGGCTTAAACAAAATGGGGGTGAATTGTTTAGTGAAAGATTTTCGCAAAGACTTGATTTAGAATGAATCTTTATCAAACAATCAAGATAAGCAATTAAGGAAAGCAATCAAACAATCAATCAGAAACTGTTATCGGAATTTTAACTGGTTAAAACTTCATTTTAGTTAGTTGTTTATACCAGCAGCAAAAATGAATTAACACAAACAGTTATAGAGAGTTTGATAGAATGAGAGATTTACACAATAGGTTTATACTGGTTCACTCACACAGAGCTATATTCAGTTCTCAAACAATCTCTGAGTTCCACTAATAATCACCACCAGATTACAATTCACCATAGAGAGGTGACTTTGAATCCCACAAAGCCTACTCACCCTCTTTGCAACACTTCACACCTCAAGATAGAACAACCCTCTGTCTTTACAGGATTTTCAAACACACAGAAGTTAAAAGAATTACTATTACAAGTAACTAAACAAGGATAGAAAACACCTGAATTTGCACAATACAGGAAACTCATATGATCAGAACTTGTTACCACAGCAAAGCTTGAACAACAATCTTGCACTTTTGGAAAACCCTTTTCAAAAAACGAATATCTTTCTTTGATCTCAAATCTATATCAATATTTGTTGTATTTGAATGTATATTTTGCTTTGAAAGAGAGACTATATTTATAGTTCTGAAATGTAGCCGTTTAAGACAGTTTTAATCACTGAATCAGTTAAAACAAGTTTTCAAAAAGTTGTTATGAAAGCACACATTTAACCGGTTGAAACCACGATTAAATCGATTGAATAAGTTAAGTTGTTGCATAACTAATTCAAGAAATCATAAACCTCAAGCCAGTTAAGTGACAAACAACTGATTATTTCGATGATTCAATCGGTTGTTTTCCCTTTGCTTGGAAAAACACTTTGTTTCTTTTAAAATTGATTGATCAAGCTTTGTGTAGAAATTAGAATTGATCTTAACAAAGATTCTAAACAACCTGATGGAGATCAAGCTCAAGTGGACATGGAGGCCAATCAACAAGATCAAGAAGAGGTAGAGGCACAAATGGAGGACGCCCATGGAGGTCAAAGCCCACCTCAAAGGCTTACAAGAAGCATGTTCAAAGCTTTAGGAGCTAGGGGACAATTATTTTCTCTTTTTGTAATTTCTTTGGTTGAAGGTGCTTAGAGGGAAACATTAGAAACTTCTTTTGTTATAGCATCTTTTAGGCTTTAGTTAGGAGCTTTAGGAGGGGGGGTGCGTTAGTAGATAGGTGTAGGAGTAGAATAGGAGGTGCCAAAGTGAAGGAAGAGGTCACACCTTCCTCATGCTTTGTAATTGGCGCTGGTTCTAAAAACTTTTTAGGAGGGAATTTTGAATTTGTGTAGCTTGCATTTCAGCACCTTAGGCTATAAATAGAGGTGCTCCCTTTGTAAAATTCAGATTGGAATTTAGAGTAAAGAAACTATACTCAAATTTTGAGTGAGCATTGGAGAGCTTTTGAGCCTTCTTCTCTAGTCTTATCTTGAAGGATCCATGGTGTCCTCAAGTGGCGGCAACACACTCATCTAGGAGCAACCATCCTTCTAGTGGCGTGATCATCCAACCTTACATCCATCTTCATGAGCATTCTTTTCTCCTTCCTTCCTTCTCTTTCAATTGTTCATGTTTAAGCTTGTTTCCTTGAAATTCTGTCTTGTGTTCTTGAGTTTAATGGTTCGTCTGTTCTTATTTTCCAGCAATCATTTTCAGTTCTTTGCCTTTTAATTTCATTTTGTTCGGTTCAATCTGTTTCTTATCCAATTCTGTTCGGTGTTTTTAAGTTTTACCTCTTTTTGTTGGTTCAATTTGACAATATGAGGAACTTCCATGTGAGTTTGGATTTGGTGCTAGTTTTGGTGAGTTCTTGACTTAGAACATTGATCCAATTCTAAGAAAAAGTGCCTAACAATTGTCCAACTCAAGTTGATTCCTAAGAATGTCAAGAATCATTCTCTTCTTTGCTATTGGAATCACATCATGTGGTATCAAGAGTTTAGGTGTGTTCTTGTTTAATTTTTGAGTTGTGTAGCACTTTAATTTCAAGAGCTCTTTATTTTCTTGCAATTTAAGTTTCTGTTTTAGGCTTATTTGAGTTTGCTTGCTGTTTTAATTCTTTTTCCTATCATATGTTTGAGTATTTTCCTTTTTGAATCCATACAAGTTTTGTCTTAGTCTTGTTTTTCCATAATTGTCATCACTTCTTGTAGTACTTTTATTGCTTTTGTTGTTTCTTGCTTTAGTGTCATATAATTTTCTGAGTTGATATTGATCCTTTGTGCATTTTATGTTTTAGTTTGAGTTCATGCTTGTATTCTAGACCTATACAAGTTCCTATACATCATGTTCCATTATGTCTTTGCTAGTTCATCATTCTGTTTTTCATTCCTATTAGGATTCCTCTGTTTCTGAAAAAAGTGCTTACTGTTTTTCCTTTTTGTAATTGATTTACTCACTGGAAAATTCTGAAATTCTGGATTTGTGATATTCAAAGTGTTAGAAAAAAGTAGAAAAAATAATTACTCAAAAATTCAAAGTACACAAAAAAATGATAAATAAAATAAAAAAAGTGTACAATTCTGCCGAAAAGAATACGGTAATCTGGCAGTGATTTTGAAAAATTTATCTCAATTAATTGGCTTACTGTTTTTAATTGATTCCAGTGCCATTATTGAGTTAACATCTTGAAGATTCTGTGGTTTAAATTTCATAATCCAGTTCGCTCTATATCATTCCAGTTAAATCAGTGAAAATCAAACACAGTTTGCATAAAAAAAATAAATTCCAGTAGCTAAATTTTTTGTTTTCTTCATCTACTCTAGTGCTTTTCCTTAAGTATTCTTTTGTGTGCCTACTTTCTCATTGAGTTCTTTATTTTTTCTTGGTTGTCTTTCATTCCTTACTCTTTGAGTTTGTCTTACATATAGTATTCCTTTTGCAATTACTTTTCTTTGCTTATACCTTTTCTTGTTTGTCTTTATTGTTTCATTGGTTTTGTGGTGGTTGCCTTTGAGATTGGTGTGCTTGCTTTGACAACTTTCATTTGAGGATTCCAAGACCTCAAGATCAGATTGGTGCAAGAACATTATTTCTTTGAGAGTGACCTCTTTTTCTGCCTCAATTCACTTCGGCATTTTGATTGAAACACTCACTGTTTTTGCTCATTTTATTTCTTAACTTGTTTGCTGTTTTGTGTGTTTGCTGTTTTTAATTCCAAATGGCTGGATTTTCAAGTGATGCATCCTACAAGCAGAATTCTCCTTCCAAAGCTTCCATCCTTGGTGAATTACATGAAGCACAAAGAACCATTAGACGCTTGGAAGAGAAATTGCAAAAAATGGAGGTGCAACAAGCTAGACCGTCTCCTTCAATCCATGATGAGCATCATAGACCTTCAACAAGAGCCTCTTCAAATGATTTTGGCCGTGAAGATGAACATAGGAGAAGAAGAACTCCACCCCAATTCCATGGACAAAGACATCATCATCAAGGGGAAAGACATCACTACGGCAATGGCTTCTATCAAGATGCAAAGTCTAGGCTTCCTTCGGTCAAGCTTCCTTGTTTTAATGGCTCTAGTGATCCTAATGTATATTTAGATTGGGAGGCTAAGTGTGAAAAAATATTTGAGATCCATGAGATCCAAGATGATCATAAGCTTAAGCTAGCCACCCTAGAGTTTAGTGATTATGCCATGAAATGGTGGCATGGAATTGTAAAGGACATTATCTATCACAAGGGTCCTCCCGTGGACTCTTGGAACTCCTTAAAGGATCATATGCGCGCTAGGTTTGTGCCCCCACATTTTAGGAAATACCTCATGTTGAGACTCCAACGGTTTCAACAAGGCACGCTAAATGTGGATGAATATTATAAGGAGCTAGAGACGCTTGTGCTTAAAATTGAATTAGAAGAAAGTGAGGAAGCTATGATTGCTAGGTTTGTGAGTGGTCTTAGGAAGGATATTCAAGACATTGTTGAGTTACAAGAGTATTCATCATTGGGCTCTTTAGTTCATCTTGCAATGAAGGTGGAAGCCCAACTTGCTAAGAAACACTCTTTCAAAAATGCTTCCAATGATGGATACTACTCCAAGTCTTGGAGAAACAAAAATTCTTTTTCTAAACATCCTTCCAAAGATTCTTCTTTCAAACCCAAGGAAACTAAGCCATCTACTTCTAGGCCTAAATCTCCCACTAGAACGTCTAATACTAAATGCTTTAAATGTATGGGTTATGGTCATATAGCTGCAAATTGTCCTTCAAAACGAAGTATGTACATGCATGAGGGCATTGTAGTTAGTGAGCATGATTCGGATTCTCCTAAGCATTCATTGCATTCTCATGCATCTAGTGAGGAAGAGAGCGAATGTCCACTTGAAGGGGACTTGTTAGTTGTGAGAAGACTTCTTGGACAAGTTTCACAACCTTTTGATGAAAGTCAAAGGGAAAATATTTTCCATACAAGATGTCTTATTCAAAACAACATTTGCTCTTTAATAGTGGATGGGGGTAGTTGTGCAAATGTGGCTAGTACAAGAGTAGTAGATAAGCTTGGATTGCCTACTATCTCTCATACAAAGCCCTACAAATTACAATGGCTTAGTGAGGTAGGAGAAATAATTGTCAATAAACAAGTCCTCATCCATTTCTCCATTGGAAAATACAAAGATGAGGTATTATGTGATGTTGTGCCCATGGAAGCCACTCGTGTTCTTTTGGGAAGGCCTTGGCAATTTGATAGAAAAGTTTTACATGATGGCTTTACCAACAAACTATCTTTTGAATTCCATGGTCACAAGGTTACTTTAAAATCTCTCTCTCCAAGAGAAGTCCATGAGGACCAAGTTATCATGAAGAAAAAGAGGGAGAGTGAAAAAGATAAAAAAGATAAAAAAAAGATAAGAGTTCTAAGCCTACACTCCTTGTGTCTAGGTGTGAAATTGAAAGGGAAATAGTGGCTCATCATCCTCTTTTCTTAGCCATCCCTAGAACTCTTAGAGTAGAATCACTTGTTGATAGTCCTCATTGCTTGGAAAATTTGGTAGAAGAGTTCCAAGATGTGTTTCAAGATCCTCCAAATGGACTTCCACCTTTGAGAGGGATTGAGCACCAAATTGATTTGATACCGGGCTCTTCTTTACCAAACCGTCCAGCATATAGGACCAATCCAAGTGAAACCAAGGAAATTCGCCAACAAGTTGAGGCTTTGATTGAGAAAGGGTGGGTGCAAGATAGCATGAGTCCTTGTGCTATGCCTATCATCTTAGTGCCAAAAAAGGATGGCACATGGCGAATGTGTTCGGATTGTAGGGCCATCAATAACATAACAATTAAGTATAGGCATCCCATACCTAGACTAGATGATTTGTTGGATGAATTACATGGTTCAAAAATCTTTTCAAAGATTGATCTTAAAAGCGGCTACAATCAAATCTGTATCAAACCGGGTGATGAATGGAAGACAGCTTTTAAGACCAACTTTGGTTTATATGAGTGGTTAGTTATGCCTTTTGGTCTAACTAATGCACCAAGTACCTTCATGCGCCTCATGCATCATGTTCTTAGACCATTCATTGGTAAGTTTGTTGTTGTTTACTTTGATGACATTCTCATTTATAGCTTATCTTTGAATGACCATAGGTTGCATGTTAGTCAAGTTTTAGAAACCCTTAGGAAGGAACATTTGTATGCTAATCTTGCTAAATGTATGTTTGCTCTTGATCATATAGAATTCCTAGGGTTTGCTGTGAGTTGCAAAGGGGTCCATGTGGACTAAACAAAGGTGATGGCCATTCAAAATTGGCCTACACCGAAATCTTTGAATGAGGTCCGAAGTTTTCATGGACTTGCTTCTTTCTATAGAAGATTTGTCCCAAACTTTGGTACCATTGCCGCACCACTCAATGACATAGTGAAAAAGGATGTGGTCTTTCAATGGGGAGAAGCACAACAAAATGCTTTTGACACTTTGAAAGAAAAATTGACTAATGCTCCCATCTTGGCCCTTCCTAATTTCACTAAGATATTTGAGATTGAGTGTGATGCTTCAAGCATAGGTATTGGGGCTGTTCTCCTTCAAGAGGGCCACCCCATAGCCTATTTTAGTGAGAAATTGAAGGGAAGTCATCTCAATTATTCCACCTATGATAAGGAATTATATGCACTTGTTAGGGCTTTGTTTACTTGGCAACACTATCTTTTTCCCAAAGAGTTTGTGATACATAGTGATCATGAATCTCTTAAATATTTGAAAAGCCAAAACAAACTTAACAAGAGGCATGCTAAGTGGGTGGAATTCATTGAGCAATTTCCTTATGTGATCAAACACACGCAAGGCAAAGTAAATATTGTGGCGGATGCTCTTTCTAGAAGATACACTTTGCTAAATCATTTAAGCTCTCAATATCTTGGTTTTGATCACATTAAGGAACTTTATCATGATGACCTTGATTTTTCCCTCATCTATCAAGAGTGTCTTAAGGGAGGACACAAAGACTTTTTTATACAAGATGGCTTTCTTTTTAAAGGAAAACGTCTTTGTGTTCCTCAATGCTCTATTAGATTATCTCTTGTTAGAGAAGCTCATGAGGGGGGTTTAATGGGACATTTTGGGGTTGCTAAAACTTTGGATGTGTTGCATGAACATTTCTTTTGGCCTCATATGCATAAACATGTTCATAGTTTGTGTGATAAATGCATAGCTTGCCGCAAAGCTAAGTCTAAGATGCATCCCCATGGTCTATATACTCCTCTTCCTATCCCTTCAATGCCTTAGGTAGATATATCTATGGATTTCATCTTAGGCTTACCCAAGACATCAAAGGGAAAGGACTCCATTTTTGTGGTAGTGGATCGTTTTTCAAAGATGGCTCACTTTATTCCTTGCCACAAAGTGGATGATGCATGCCACATTGCAAACCTCTTCTTCCAAGAAGTGGTTCGCTTGCATGGGATTCCTAGATCTATAGTGTCCGATAGAGATCCCAAGTTCTTGAGTCACTTTTGGAAGACCTTGTGGGGCAAGCTTGGGACTAAGCTTTTATTTTCTACCACTTGCCGCCCACAAACTGATTCAAACCGAGGTGGTGAATAGAACTTTGGGACAACTATTGAGATGTTTTATTTCGGGGAATCCTAGAGTGTGGGAGAATTTACTACCCCATGTTGAGTTTGCATATAATCGTGTCGTAAATTCTACCACCTCACATTCTCCTTTTGAGGTTGTCTATGGGTTTAACCCCCTAACACCTCTTGATCTTCTTCCTATTCCCCTTCTTGGAGATGTTTTGTGCAAAGATGGGGATGAAAAGGCTTCTTTTGTGAAAACTTTGAATAAAGACATCAAGAAGAGAATTGAGAAGAAGGTTGGCAAGTATGCTGAACTTGCCAATAAAAGGAGAAAAGCATTGTTGTTTGATGAGGGCGATTGGGTTTGGCTTCACTTGAGGAAGGATCGCTTTCCTACTCAAAGAAAGTCCAAACTAATGCCTCGAGGGGATGGACCTTTCCAAATCCTCAAGAGGATTAATGACAATGCTTATGAGTTAGATATGCCTGATACATTCTTAGGTAGTCATACTTTTAATGTCAGCGATCTAACTCCTTTTTCTGTAGGTCTCTAGAATTCGTGGCCGAATTCTCTCCAACTCGGGGAGTATGATGGAGATCAAGCTCAAGTGGACATGGAGGCCAATCAACAAGATCAAGAAGAGGTAGAGGCACAAATGGAGGACGCCCATGGAGGTCAAAGCCCACCTCAAAGGCTTACAAGAAGCATGTTCAAAGCTTTAGGAGCTAGGGGACAATTATTTTCTCTTTTTGTAATTTCTTTGGTTGAAGGTGCTTAGAGGGAAACATTAGAAACCTCTTTTGTTATAGCATCTTTTAGGCTTTAGTTAGGAGCTTTAGGAGGGGGGGGCTGCGTTAGTAGATAGGTGTAGGAGTAGAATAGGAGGTGCCAAAGTGAAGGAAGAGGTCACACCTTCCTCATGCTTTGTAATTGGCGCCGGTTCTAGAAACTTTTTAGGAGGGAATTTTGAATTTGTGTAGCTTGCATTTCAGCACCTTAGGCTATAAATAGAGGTGCTCCCTTTGTAAAATTCAGATTGGAATTTAGAGTAAAGAAACTATACTCAAATTTTGAGTGAGCATTGGAGAGCTTTTGAGCCTTATTCTCTAGTCTTATCTTGAAGGATCCATGGTGTCCTCAATTGGCGGCAGCACACTCATCTAGGAGCAACCATCCTTCTAGTGGCGTGATCATCCAACCTTACATCCATCTTGTACCGACCAGATAGTCGGGAGTGATGACGTGGTAGCAAGCGATAATATAGGCGTGTTGAGCGGAACACCTGGCTGGCAGAAGGGAAGTACATCGGGAAGTCTGTGTAGTCGCCAATCGTTAAGTTGGCGTACTCCGATCTCTAGCATATCTAAACCGGCGGTGACCAGGCTTGTATCATAGTCGCCGTATGTGAGTTTAGGCGACCAAGTGATCAGAGACCGCCAAAGGAGGGACATCGCCGAAAGATCAGGAAGGCTTGCTTAGGGCCTTCAGAGGGTACGAGTACGAAGGATAAAGTTATCAGATGATCATTCCCTAGCCAGAGGTCGAGGCAAGGGAACAGTTTACCAGAACATGCACGATGAGCAAGTAAAGCAGATCGTGATAGCGGCAGGCGAGACCACGGAGAAGGTGTGCATGGTGACACCCCGTGCTCGCCACTAGAAGAGATCGCGCTCCAAGGCAGCTATGCACCGAGTTGCTCCTCGCCTGAGAAACTTAGTCGAACAACCTGAAGAGTAGAAGTGACGCTCAAGTAGAAGACGCTCCAGATGATGACACGCGTACAGCTGGATGCGAGCCACGTGTCCAGAGGTGTAACCGTCAGGAGAGAGAAAATGCACAGGTATATAAGGAACTCTTAAACAGATTCTGAGGTACGCGCGTTTAGAACACTTCTTTACGCTTTTAGAACACTTGAGTACGCTGAGAGAGATTTTGCACGGTTCCTTGAGTTTTAGCTTTTCTCTCTTAGAGTTTTGGTGATTCCGTCACTGACTTGAGCGTCGGAGCGCGATCGGCCGCAGCGGCGCCACTCTTTCTTTTTCAGGTTCTTGAGGAGAATCGAGGTGTGAAGGACGGAAGCTAGCGTGGTGCAAAGCCGATCCAGAGGGAGATACCTTCGACGTGGCAAGACTCTTGCGCTCTGGTCAACCGGCAGGATCATCAGGCGCCCACCGTGGGGCCGTGTAAAACCTGTCCCCATCCACAGCGTGAGTTCTTGAAGTTTCTGCAGTTTCTGTGTGGTTATGTGCTGGTGCAACCATTTTTCACCGTTCGTTCGAGCTTCTGTTCGGTGAGTTGAAGTTTTCCACCGTTCGTTCGAGCTTTCGATCGGTTTCTTGAAGTTTCTCGCTGTTTGTGCGGTTTTCGATCGGTTGATTCGAAGTTTTACCGTTCGTTTGCGTTTCTGATCGGTGAATCGGGAGTTTTGCTGGAGAAGCGGTAGGTTCGTGGTGAGATTGCAAGTTTCTTTGAAGGTTTCGACATCCGAATCTATCGGCGTGCTGTTGTGGTTGCGTTCTTGGAAGTTCTTGGGAGTTTGAGAGCTTTTGACCGATTGATTGCTGGATCGATCGTTTGCTGGTGAAGGCTTTGTTCGCTGAAGTCTGATTTGCTGATTTTTCATGAGAAAAATGAGAAGCAACCGTTCAAGTCCCGTTGTGCCAGTTGCTGCAGAAGGCACCATGACCATGGTGCAGTTGATGGAGATCATGCGTGCGTTGCAGGCAAATGTGGAGGCATCGCGCATAGAGCAGGCGAAGATGCATGAAGACCTGGTCGCCTCTCAGGCCAGAAATGAGGAGCTCAGTAAAGTAACTGAGGAGTTGCATCAAGCTCTTCAGGAGCAGAGAGGACGCCCAGTTGTTGAAGAGGTCGCGCCGTCGTCGCCACCGCGCGTTTTCCCAATGCCGTTTGCTCAGGCGATCACGGACACGCCTATCCCTGCGAGCGTAGTACCTGTGAAAGCTTCTTTCACCGGCGTGGAGGACCCTGAGGCACATCTCACTACGTTCCACACGCAGATGATGCTGTCAGGAGGCTCAGATGCCGTATATTGCAAGATGTTTGTGAGCACGCTCCAGGGAACAGCGGTGGAATGGTTTGTGAGCTTGCCTACAGGTCACATAACCAATTTCCAGCAGTTTTCGAAGCTTTTCGTCAAGCAGTACATTGTGAACAAGGCGCCACCTAGGGTGTCTTATGACCTGTTCGACATAAGGCAGTACCAGGGAGAGTCCCTCAGGGACTATTTGAATCGTTTTGGAGCACAGATGGTCCGCTCGCCTGCTAAAGACGAGGAGATGTTGGTATACGCCTTCAAAAAGGGCGTGCTGCCGGGACCTTTCTGTGAGGCGCTGATTAGGGCTCACCCCGCCACGTTTGCTGAAGTTAGGCGACTTGCGGTGGCCCACATCGCCGACGAGAGTGAGGTCGTCGAGAAGAGAGGGAGCGTGGCCCCTGCTAGGCCACGTGCCCAGACTAGAATCCATCCACAGAGGGTGCTGGAGACGATGGCGGCCAAGAAGGATCAAAGGACTCGCCATCCTTATGATCCAAGGAAGAACAAGGGAAGGGGCCCAGGACGCCCCAGGGAGTATAATCGCCCACCAAAGTACAAGTTTGTCATGGGGTTGGCGGATCTGATCGCCATTCCCAACATAGCAGCCAGGCTTAAGGCGCCTGAGAAAGTGGGCGACAAGGTGTTGGGACCAAAACCAAACGCCTAGTGTGAGTTCCACCAGAGTTTTGGTCACACCGTTGATTCGTGTTTGGCCCTGGGATACAAGCTCGACGACCTAGTCAAGAGCGGTTTTTTGAATGATTACCTGCTGGACAAGAGGACGGGAGGTGCGTCGAGCTCCCAGCCGGCGAGTGGTGAGGCTCAGCAGCATGAGATGCCCACTCATGGCGAGATCCACACCATCGCTGGAGGTTTCTCGGGTGGTGGATGCACTGCATCACAGAGGAAGAAATACGCAAGGTCTGTGATGACGGTGGATATGTTCAAGGATCACTCGCCAGATGTGGACATCACATTCACAAAGGAGGATCTTAGGGACGTTGTGCCTCACGACAACGATCCCATAGTCATCTCGCTCGTCACGGCGGGAAGGAAAGTCCACCGGGTACTGGTGGACCAAGGAAGCTCGGCAGATGTAATGTTCTGGCCGACTTTCACGCAGTTGCAACTACCCCTTGACCAGCTAAGACCCTATGGAGGGTGCTTGTATGGGTTCGCTAGCGACCAGGTGGAGGTCAGGGGGTACATTGAGCTGAGAACAATGTTCACGAATAAGGTGGCCTCGAGGACGGAGAAAATCAAGTACCTCGTTGTGAACGCCCCTTCAGCGTATAACATTCTATTGGGGAGACCAACCCTCAACAGAATAGGAGTTGTGCCTTCAACCAGGCACATGAAGGTTAAGTTACCCTCAATGGAGGGGGTGGTGATCACCATCAGATCTGACCAGAAGGAGGCGAAGAAGTGCTATGAAAATAGCCTCAAGAATAAAAGGTCAGTAAGTTACATCACCACGACGCCGCCTCCCGGTGTGAAGCCCAGGCCAACAGAATGGCAAGTTGTTGACGCGGCGATGGAAGTGGCCGCCGGAGGCGATGTCACCATGGTGGATGCTGAGCCGGAGAGAGAGAGCGCCGGACGGGAAGAAGAAGCAAGGAACCGCCCAGAGGAAGCGAGGGAATCGGGAATCGCCAGGGCGGTGATCGCCAGGGAAACCAGACCCAAACCCGTCGAGGAGTGGCTCGAAAGGGAAATCGGGGGAAAGGTCTTCAAGCTGGGAAGATCTTTGGAGGTTGAGCTCCAAGACCAAATCGCCAAGGTGATAGAACGGCATCTGGATGCTTTTGCATGGTCTGCTTCGGACATGCCGGGAATTGACCCCGACTTCTTGTGTCACCATTTGGCAATGGACACACAAGTCAGACCAGTGCGGCAGAGAAGAAGGAAGTTCAATGAGGAGAGGAGACAGGCGATTAGGGATGAAACGCAGAAGCTCCTCGCCGCAGGCCATATCAGGGAGGTCCAGTACCCTGAGTGGTTGGCTAATGTCGTACTGGTGAATAAGAGCAACGGGAAGTGGCGCATGTGCGTCGACTTCACTGACCTAAACAAGGCTTGTCCAAAGGATTCATATCCTTTGCCAAGCATAGATGCCCTGGTCGACAGTGCAGCAGGGTGCAAGTTGCTGAGTTTTCTGGACGCCTTCTCGGGGTATAACCAGATAAAGATGCATCCTATGGATGGAGAGAAAACTGCCTTCATGACTGAGAGGTCGTGCTACTGTTACAAGGTGATGCCTTTTGGGCTGAAGAATGCGGGGGCCACGTACCAAAGATTGATGGATAAGGTACTTGCACCAATGCTGGGAAGGAATGTGCAAGCATACGTAGATGATATGGTCGTGACCTCGTCAGAGAAGAGCAAGCACGTCTCGGATCTGGAGGAGTTGTTCACCACAATTGCCAAGTTCAGATTAAAGCTAAACCCCGAGAAGTGCATTTTTGGCGTGGAGGCAGGGAAATTCTTGGGTTTCCTCTTAACTGAAAGAGGAATAGAGGCAAATCCTGATAAGTGTGCTGCCATATTGGCGATGAGGAGCCCGGCTGAAGTGCAGCAGCTTACAGGTCGGATGGCCGCCCTGTCTCGTTTTGTATCAGCCAGTGGAGAGAAGGGCCATCCGTACTTCCAATGTTTAAGACGAAACAACAAGTTTGTCTGGTCGAAGGAGTGCGAAGAAGCTTTCGTGAAGCTTAAAGAGTACCTGGCGAGCCCGCCGGTTTTGTGCAAACCTTTGGTGGGAACCCCTCTCAGGTTGTATTTTGTTGTAACTGAGAGGGCGGTGAGCGCGGTGCTCGCCCAAGATCAAGACCAGGCTCAGAAGCCTATTTATTTCGTCAGCAAAGTGTTGCAAGGCCCGGAGGTAAGGTATCAGGCCTTGGAGAAAGCTGCACTGACTGTAGTATTTTCGGCGAGGAGGTTGCGCCACTATTTTCACAGCTTTACAGTGCTGGTGATGACCGACTTGCCCATCCAGAAAGTCTTGAAGAAGCCTGATGTGGCTGGGAGAATGGTAAAATGGGTGGTGGAGCTGTCGGAGTTCGACATCAAATATGAGCCCCGAGGACCGATCAAGGGGCAGATTTTCGCTGATTTTGTGGTCGAGCTCTCGTCAGAAGCAGCACGAGTTGAAGGGGACAACTTTCGTTGGGTGCTTTCGGTGGATGGATCGTCTAACCAGCAGGGTAGCGGTGCTGGAGTCATTCTAGAAGGGCCCAACGGCGTGCTAATAGAACAATCCCTGAGATTTGCTTTTAAAGCCAGCAACAATCAAGCAGAATATGAGGCGCTGATCGCCGGAATCTTGTTGGCTAAGGAGATGGGGGCTAGGGTGTTGATGGCCAAGAGTGACTCACTGTTAGTCACGGGACAAGTAACAGGCGAGTTCCAGGCCAAGGATTCACAAATGGCGGCTTATTTGGAGTATGTGCAGGAGTTGAAGAGTTCCTTTGTCTCATTTGAAGTGGTGCATGTGCCCCGAGAACAAAATGCCCGAGCTGACTTGCTAGCCAAGCTCGCCAGTTCGGGGAAGGGGGGTAGGCAGAGGACAGTAATCCAAGAAACTCTGAAGACGCCTAGAGCATTTGTGGCAGACCACCTGGTCCTGCAGATAAGCAAGTCGACGGAGAAAGCGGCAAGGAGTCACAGGTCCTTGACCCAGGAGACCTTCAGATCGCCGAGAATAAGAGCATGTCGGGGGGAGAGGGTGAACATGACGCAGGTCTGCGCTATGCATGGGCCAGACACATGGATAACACAGTACCAGCGCTGCCTGGCAGATGGCCTTCTCCCGCTGGATTCGACGGAGGCTAGGAAGATAAAGAAGAACTCCAGCAAGTTCACCATGATAGATGGCGAGCTATATAGGTTTGGGTTTACACACCCACTCCTAGAATGTGTGCACGGAGAAAAATGCACTAGAATTATGGCCGAGCTCCATGAAGGGATATGTGGAAGTCACGTCGGGGGTCGAGCTCTGGCTGCAAGAACTCTCCGTGCAGGTTATTACTGGCCAACGATGAGGGAGGACTGCAAGAAGTATGCACAGTGTTGCAAGCAATGTCAGCAGCACGCCGATTGGCACAAGGCGCCTCCAGAAGAGTTAAAGTCAATTTACAGCCCTTGGCCATTTCATACGTGGGGAATTGACATTCTGGGACCTTTCCCATTAACGATCAGGCAGATGAAGTACTTGGTGGTGGCGATTGAATACTTCACCAAGTGGATCGAAGCAGAACCAGTAGCCTAGATCACCGCACACAAGATTGAGAGTTTTGTATGGAAGAACATCGTGTGCTGGTTTGGTGTGCCTAAGCGCCTGGTGTCAGACAATGGGACTCAGTTTGCAAGTCACCTACTGAAGAAGTTGTGCGAAGAGGTGGGAATACAGCAGGTGTTTGCATCCGTCGAGCACCCTCAGACTAATGGCCAAGTAGAGTCTGTCAATCGGGTGTTGCTAAGAGGTTTGAAGAGAAGGCTAGAGAAAGCTAAGGGATCGTGGGCTGAAGAGGTACCCCGCATAGTTTGGGCGTACCATACCACCGAGCAGTCAGGAACCCACGAGACCCCATTCAGCTTGGTCTATGGGTGTGATGCAATGATTCCAGTTGAAATCCAGGAGAGCTCGCCGAGATTCCAGAATTTTGTGGCGGAGGACTCGAACGAAGAAAGAAGGTTGAATCTGGATTTACTGGATGAGGTCAGGGAGGAGGCAAGGGTAAAGGCTGAGGCAGTGAAAAGGAGGATTGAGCGAAGATATAACTCGAAGGTGATGCCAAGGCAGTTTAGAGAGGGCGACCTGGTGATGAGGAAGGCCCATCAGTACGAGATGGAGAACAAGTTATCGCCTAAGTGGACAGGACCATTCAGAATAACCGAGGCGCTCGGGAACGGCGCCTACCGCTTAGAAACGTTAGAAGGAGGGGCGATTCCTCGCACCTGGAACGCCACGCACCTCAAGTTATATTACAGTTAAAGTTTTGTAAGTAAAAACGAACATGAAGAGATTTACAAGCTTTCTGTTAAAACAGTTTGAAGGGGGCACTCTTTTTTCCCTAAGGAGGGTTTTTAATGAGCCACCCAATAAAGAAGAGTTTTCAAAGTTTAAAGCTTCTAAGATTGCATGCTTGTTATTTCGAAAGTTTTAGAAAAAAGACCTTATCACTCGTACGTGATTCAAGGCAAGTTTAAAGTTATGCTGCATGCTTTCTAAGTAAAAGTTTTAAAGTCCCCATCGTTTTTCGACGATTGGCGGCATCAGTTAAAGTTTTAAAGTCCTCATCGTCTTTCGGCGATCGGAGGCACCAGCGATGACTAAAGACCTCAGCGCTCTCGTGCGTTTTGAGGCAAGAAAAGAAAAAGACCTCCTCGCCCTCGAGCGAGTGCAGGCGAGAAAGAGAAAAAGTCCTCAGTGCATCCAGGGGGGAGGAGATGTACACCCTGGGCAAGTTGAGGCACCAGATAAAGTTCTTCTCGCCTTTGAGCGAGTTCAGGCCAGATAAAGTCCTTCTCGCCGTTGAGTGAGTTCAGGCAAGAAAAAGTCCTTCTCGCCGTTGAGCGAGTTCAGGCAAGAAAAAGTCCTTCTCGCCGTTGAGCGAGTTCGGGCAAGAAAAAGTCCTTCTCGCCGTTAAGCGAGTTCAGGCCAGAAAAAGTCCTTCTCGCCGTTGAGCGAGTTCAGGCAGGATAAAGTCCTTCTCATCGTTGAGTGAGTTCAGGCGAGAAAAAGTCCTTCTCACCTCAGAGTGAGTTCAGGCAAGATGAACTGAAAAGTCAGGGGTGTTCGTGACCTTAAACGGCAGGAAGGGAAGGAAAACGCCTTTCCCCCTTTAAGTGAAACATCAATATTGACTTAGTAAGACCAGAGAAAACTTCCACGCTTGTAGGCGGTGTGAGGGCAGATAAAATCCTTCTCGTCCTGAACGAGTTCAAGTATAGCGTGAAGGGTGAAAGAGGTTTAAGAGATAGCTAAGGTAGGTTCAAAGAGAACACCTCGCTATCCAGTTCTTTGTTCTGAAACTCAGGGAGGTAGAGAAGGATCCGAAAGGCGCCTCTACCCCCTAGATGAGGGAACAATAGTCAAGTGATGAAGGCAAAGAAAGCTTACATCGCCAGAACCCTATGCCGATCAGAAGAATTCCAGGCGATGACGGGGGTAAAGGCTAACCCTGCCGGGCAGATCAGGTAAACTGTATTGTGACACCAGTTTAAGTTAAAACCTGCTGCCTAGTAAGTAGATTATGTTGAGGTTTATTGCCTTAAGTTTGCAAGTTGTATTAAATGTCATCGATTGAGAGTTAATAGTTGCTCAAGTTTTGGCTTTGAGTTAACAGTTTGATAAATTGTTATAAGATTAATAGTTTGTTCAAGTTCAAAGCAGTAAACGGTTAAGCCCAAGTATCATTGAGTTGATTTATTCGAGTAAGTTCTACCGGTTATGTTGGTTAATCACACAGCGAGTAAGGGTAAGAAGCATTCAGAGAGAAGTAGCATAAAATAACATCTTAGCAGAAGAAGTTATATAAAGCAGTATTAGTTCAAGTTTATACGCAAAACAGCTGTTACATATAAAGTTTTTACAAACAAAGATGAACGCCAAGTTTCAAAAAACAAGGTGATGGAGGGAGGCAGTTAGTCTTCAGTTGGCACGATCTTCCCATCCACCACCTCGTTGCAGATCGATACCATGGAGAGGTCGAGCTCGAGATATTGGCACGAGACTTGCTCCAAAGCGGCGTCGAACCCGGCGGCAAGGACTTGGGCGGAGCTTTGCTCGAGCTCTTGAGCTTGTTTCTTCAGCTCGTCAGTTTGTTTCTTCAGCTCTTCAGCTTCTTCACGAGCCCGAGTGATGTGAATGTAACTACAAGAACACATGATTCTTGACATTCTTAGGAACAACTTGAGCTGGATTTAAAAGGCACTCTACTTTAGAATTGGATCAATGTTCTAAATTCAAGAACTCACCAAAACTAAGCACCAACCAAGACTCATATTGAAGTCCATGTATTGTCAAATTGAATCAAAACAAAAGGAAAGAAGAACAAGAATTAAAACTGGACAGAATTTAAATGATAGCTACTGAACCAAAACAGAATTAAGAACACAATGCTGGAAACACAAAATAAATGGTAGAAAAAGAAGTAAACTCTAGGAATCAAAACTACCGAATGGAAAATTGAAGAAAAGGGAAGAAGAACACTTATAGAATAAGATGCTTGCTGGATTTTGAGAATTGGAAGAAGCCATTCACGCCACTTGGAACCTTGAACCAAGATAAGTGATGGAGTGCCACCACTTGAAGCTCACCATAGCTCACAAGATAAGGCAAAGAAGAGGAAGACTCAAAACTCACAAATTCTCTCCCAAATTGAGTATAGTCTCTCTACTATAAAATTCCAATCTGAATTGTACAAGCTAAGCACCTTTATTTATAGCCTAGAGGTGCTGAAAATGCAAGCTAAATGGCACACAAATGCAATGAAATTCGGTTTGGCACCCCCTAGGCTCCTATCTACACTCCCCACTAGACTCCCTTACTACTTACACCTTTTTATTACATTCACACCCCTATTCTATAAAAGAAATAAGAAGAGCCATTTTATTATACTCTTGTCCCAAAGCTCTTGCCATGCTCCTAGTAATTCGTTGGGCTTGGGCCCCTTGTTGGGCTTGGACCCCTTGATGGGCTTGGGCCCCTTGTTGGGCTTGGTCTTCATGGCCTAGAGCATCCTCTACTTGGTTTCCATCATGCTCCCCGGGTTGGAGAGAATTCGTCCACGAATTTGGGAAACCTGCAGCAAAAGGAGTGAGATCAGTAACATTGAAAGAATTACTACCAAGATAAGTAGAGGGCATATCTAACTCATAGGCATTATCATTAATCCTCTTGATGACTTGGAAAGGGCCATCACCACGAGGCATAAGTTTGGACTTCCTTAGAGAAGGAAATCTATCCTTTCTCAAATGAAGCCAAACCCAATCACCGAGCTCAAAGATTAATGCCTTTCTCCTTTGGTTGGCAGTGTCAGCATACTTACCAACTTTCTTCTCAATTTGTAACTTGATGCGGTTATGCAAATCTTTAACAAAAGATGCCTTTTCAAAACCGTCTTTGCATAGAACCTCATCAAGGACAGGAATGGGAAGAAGATCTAGAGGTGTGAGGGGATTAAACCCATAAACAACCTCAAAAGGAGAATGGTTAGTGGTGGAATTCACTACTCTATTATAGGCAAATTCAACATGAGGTAGTAAATCCTCCCAAGCCCTTGGATTCCCGGAAATAAAGCATCTTAATAATTGACCCAAAGTTCTATTAACCACTTCGGTTTGACCATCAGTTTGGGGGTGGCAGGTAGTAGAAAACAGAAGTTTGGTGCCAAGTTTCCCCCATAAGGTCCGCCAAAAGTGACTTAAGAACTTAGAATCCCTATCAGATACTATACTTCTAGGAAGTCCATGCAAACGAACAACTTCCTTGAAGAAAAGATTTGCAATATGGCATGCATCATCCACTTTGTGGCATGGAATAAAATGAGCCATTTTAGAAAAACGGTCCACTACCACAAAGATGGAATCCTTACCCTTCGATGTCTTGGGTAGTCCTAAGATAAAATCCATAGAAATATCAACCCAAGGCATTGTAGGGATAGGAAGAGGGGTATATAAACCATGGGGTTGGACCTTAGATTTAGCCTTCCTACATGCTATACATCTATCACAGAAGGTATGTACGGATTTGCGCATGTGAGGCCAAAAGAAATGTTCATGCAATGTTTCTAAGGTCTTAGCTACCCCAAAATGTCCCATAAGCCCACCCTCATGAGCCTCTCTAACAAGAGATTGTCTAATAGATCCTTGGGGAACACAAAGTCTTTTTCCTTTGAAAAGAAAACCATTATGTAAGAAAAAGTCTTTATGACCTCCCTTGGAACACTCTTGATAGATTAGAGAGAAATCTAAGTCATCATGATAAAGTTCCTTTATGTGATCAAAACCTAAATATTGAACATTTAAAACATTTAACAAGGTATATCTTCGTGAAAGAGCATCGGCCACTACATTAATTTTACCTTGTTTATGTTTGATCACATAAGGAAATTGCTCAATAAACTCCACCCACTTAGCATGTCTCTTATTAAGCTTGCTTTGGCTTTTCAAATATTTAAGGGACTCATGATCACTATGAATCACAAATTCCTTTGGAAAAAGATAATGTTGCCAATTTTGCAAAGCTCTAACAAGAGCATAAAGTTCTTTATCATAAGTGGAGTAATTGAGATGACTCCCTTTGAGTTTCTCACTAAAATAAGCGATGGGGTGTCCTTCTTGAAGGAGGACGGCCCCAATGCCTATATTAGAGGCATCACACTCTATTTCAAATGTCTTAGCAAAGTTAGGAAGGGCTAGAATGGGGGCTTTAGTTAATTTATCCTTCAAAGTTTGAAAAGCGTTTTCTTGCTCTTGTCCCCACTTAAAAACCACATCCTTCTTTACTATGGCATTTAAAGGTGCGGCAATTGTACTAAAGTCTTTCACAAACCGCCTATAAAAACTAGCAAGGCCATGAAAGCTTCGTACTTCGTTGACATTGGTGGGTGTAGGCCAATGTTGAATTGCTGCAACTTTTGTTTGATCTACATGCACCCCTTTATGACTAACCACAAACCCTAGGAAGTCTATATGATCTAATGCAAAGAAACATTTAGCATGGTTAGCATACAACTTCTCCTTCCTAAGGGTTTCTAGAACTTGTCTAACATGTGACTCATGATCTTCTAAGGACAAGCTATATATAAGAATATCATCAAAGTAAACCACAACAAACTTGCCAATGAATGCTCTTAAAACATGATGCATGAGTCGCATGAAGGTACTAGGAGCATTAGTCAAGCCAAAAGGCATGACCAACCACTCATATAAACCAAATTTGGTCTTAAAAGCGGTTTTCCATTCATCACCATGTTTAATTCGAATTTGATTGTAACCACTCTTAAGATCAATTTTGGAAAATATTTTAGACCCATGTAATTCATCCAACAAGTCATCTAACCTAGGAATGGGATGCCTATATTTGATGGTGATGTTATTTATAGCGCGACAATCCGTACACATCCTCCATGTCCCATCCTTTTTAGGGACAAGTATGACAGGCATAGCACATGGGCTCGTGCTATCTTGTACCCACCCCTTAGCTAATAAATCCTCAACTTGTCTTTGAATTTCTTTGGTCTCTTGGGGATTGGTCCTATATGCAGGGCGATTTGGTAAAGAAACCCCGGGCATGAAGTCTATTTGGTGTTCAATCCCTCTTAGAGGTGGTAAGCCTTTAGGAGGATCTTGAAACACATCTTCATATTCCTTTACCAAATGGTCCAAACATGTGGGACTATCCTTAGCCGACTCATATTCAATAGGTCTAGGAATAGCTAAAAAAATAGGCTTGTGAGTAACTATTACCTTTTGAACTTGTTGGGAAGATATGAGAAGGCTTCTCTTGGAATTTTTAATTTCTTTTTCTTTCTCTCTCTTTTCTCTCATTTTGACTTGGTCCTCATGTACCTCCTTTGGAGAGAGAGACTTGAGAATGACTTTGTGTCCATGGAAGTTAAAAGAAATTTTGTTGGTAAAGCCATCATGAAAACTTTTCTATCAAATTGCCATGGCCTACCTAAAAGGATATGAGTAGCTTCCATTGGAACAACATCACACAAGACCTCATCTTTATATTTTCCAATGGAAAATGTAATGAGGACTTGTTTGTTCACCACTATCTCACCCACCTCACTCAACCATTGTAACTTGTAGGGCTTGGCATGAGAGATGGTAGGCAATCCAAGTTTGTCTACCACTCTTGTGCTTGCCACATTTGCACAACTCCCCCCATCCACAATCAAAGAGCAAACTCTATCATTAATAAGACACCTTGAATGAAAAATATTTTCTCTTTGAGTTTCATCAAAAGGTTTTAACACTTGTCCAAGCATGCGCCTTATTACTAATAGGTCACCCTCATGTGGGCTTTCACTTTCACTCTCACTTGGGGATCTAGAAGGTGAGGAATGTCTAGAAGATTCGGACCCATGCTCACTACTATCTACCCCATCATGCATATACATAGTTCGTTTAGTAGGGCAATTAGAAGCAATATGTCCATAGCTTAAACATTTAAAACACTTCTTACTAGACGATTTTTGTGGTGATTTAGGCCTAGCATTGGAAGTGGAAGGCTTAGACTCTCTAGGTTTGAAAGTAGAGTCCTTAGAAGGGATGTTTGAAAAAGAGTTTTTATTTTTCCAAGAAGAGTGGTAGTAGTTATCTTTAGAAGAATTTTTGAAAGCATTTTTCCTTGCAAGTTGATTTTCAATTTTGCTAGCAAGGTGCACCACATTTTCCAAAGAAGAATATTCTTGTAACTCTACCACGTCTTGAATATCCCTTCGAAGTCCACTCACAAACCTAGCTATCTTAGCCTCCTCACTCTCATCCATATTAACTCGAATTAAAAGCGTGTCTAGTTGTTTAAAGTAATCATCCACACTTAGCGCGCCTTGATGAAACCGTTGGAGTTTCAACATAAGGTCTTTCCTAAAGTGTGGGGGTACGAATCTAGCGCGTAAACATGCTTTCAAATCGTTCCAAGAGACCACGGGCGGCCTCTTGTGTAGGTCAATGTCCATGAGGTATTGATGCCACCATTGCATGGCATAGTCCAAAAATTCTAAAGAAGCTAACTTAACCCTATGCTCATCCCTAACCCCATTTACATCAAAAATTTGGTCCACCTTAGCCTCCCATCCTAAGTATACATTGGGATCACTATCACCACTAAAACTAGGAAGTTTTACATTTGGAGAACAAGGGCCAGCCACATGTTGGCGCCTCTCTTCATGGTGATGATGTCTTGGCCTTGGATTGTCTTCATAATAACCATGGGAATGCCTTGAAGAATGCCGACTAGGAGGAGGAGTTCTTTTCTCACGGTTTTGATGCATTTCCTCTCGGTTTAACTCCAAACTTTGGAGCCGTGCTTCCATCTTCCTTATCACCTCAAGATAGTGAGCATTGGATTGCTTGGCATTCTTTAAGTCCTCATAAAGGGCTGCCTTTTGTGGTGAGCACGGTTTGGAGGACTCTCCACTAGAGAAATGAGCCATGAGCAGAAAATACACAAAAACAGAAAACAAAACAGTGAAAGAAACTTGTTAAACAATTAAAAACAGTGAGATATAGGTTGCTGGAAAAATGCCCAAGAAAGCACTCAAACCACTCCAAGAAAAAATTCTGTCCTCAACCAAGCCTTGCTTGTGAAATGGAGTAGCTTCAAGTGAAATATGTTACAGCAAACCAACTTACTTAAGAACAAGTCTCCACACAACTTTTAAGAAGAACAAAAAGACAAGCAAGAAAAAGGTGTAAACAATAAAAGCTAAACCAAAAACAGAGAGTAATGTATGACAAACTAGAAAGAATATGAATGAAAGACAATCAAGAAAAATAAGGAACTCAATGAATAAAGAAGGCACACAAAAAGAGTCCTAAAGAAAAGTGCTAGAGTAGATTAAAGAAAACAGAAAACAGCTACTGGAAATGTATTGTTTTTTTTTTTTTAAAGCAAACTGTGCTATGTTTACAGATTTAACTGTACCGATTGAAAGCGAACTGGACTGTGAAAAATTAACCACAGAAACTTCAATGTCTTAACTCAAAAATGGCACTGGAATGAGGTAAAAACAGTAAGCCAATTGAGAGAAATAATTTTTTCAAAATTGCTGCCCAATTACCGTATTCTTTTCGGCAGTATTGTACACTTTTCGTATTTTATTTATCATTTTTTGTGTACTTGGAATTTTTGAGTGATTCTTTTTTCTATGCTTTTGTAACACTTTGAAGTATGTAAATCCAAATTTTCACAAATTTTCAGTGAGCCAATTAATTGCAGTAAATTGAAAACAGTAGCACGTTTGTAAGAAAACAGAGTATCCTATTCAGGAAAGAAAAACAGTAAGATGAACTAGCAAAGACATAATGGAATTTGTGTAAAAGAACTTGTATAGAATGAAGATACAAGCATGAACTCAAATCTAAAAATGAAAATGCACAAAGGATCAAGCAATAAACTAAAAAACAGAAAGTAATACCAAAGCAAGAAACAATCAAAGCAATAAAAGTACTACAAGAAGTAATGACAATTATGGAATAACATGACTAAGACAAAACTTGACATGATTACAAAATTAAAAGACATATAACAAGGTATAACCACAAGTGAAAGGAAGCTTAAGGTCAGCTCTAGGAAGGAGAATGCCATTCCAAAAGAGCAGCCATACTCATATGAACAATGAGTGCTAGAGTCCTTTTCACAAACACATGGTGTAACAAAAGAAAACAGCAAGAAAACTCAAAATAAATCCTAAAACAGAATGGTAAACAACTTGAATTAAAGAGCTCTTGAAAGTAAAGTGCAATACAACTCAAGAATTAAGGAAAAACAAGCCTAGACTCTAGATACCACATGATGTGAATGTAACTACAAGAACACATGATTCTTGACATTCTTAGGAACAACTTGAGCTGGATTTAAAAGGCACTCTACTTTAGAATTGGATCAATGTTCTAAATTCAAGAACTCACCAAAACTAAGCACCAACCAAGACTCATATTGAAGTCCATGTATTGTCAAATTGAATCAAAACAAAAGGAAAGAAGAACAAGAATTAAAACTGGACAGAATTTAAATGATAGCTACTGAACCAAAACAGAATTAAGAACACAATGCTGGAAACACAAAATAAATGGTAGAAAAAGAAGTAAACTCTAGGAATCAAAACTACCGAATGGAAAATTGAAGAAAAGGGAAGAAGAACACTTATAGAATAAGATGCTTGCTGGATTTTGAGAATTGGAAGAAGCCATTCACGCCACTTGGAACCTTGAACCAAGATAAGTGATGGAGTGCCACCACTTGAAGCTCACCATAGCTCACAAGATAAGGCAAAGAAGAGGAAGACTCAAAACTCACAAATTCTCTCCCAAATTGAGTATAGTCTCTCTACTATAAAATTCCAATCTGAATTGTACAAGCTAAGCACCTTTATTTATAGCCTAGAGGTGCTGAAAATGCAAGCTAAATGGCACACAAATGCAATGAAATTCGGTTTGGCACCCCCTAGGCTCCTATCTACACTCCCCACTAGACTCCCTTACTACTTACACCTTTTTATTACATTCACACCCCTATTCTATAAAAGAAATAAGAAGAGCCATTTTATTATACTCTTGTCCCAAAGCTCTTGCCATGCTCCTAGTAATTCGTTGGGCTTGGGCCCCTTGTTGGGCTTGGACCCCTTGATGGGCTTGGGCCCCTTGTTGGGCTTGGTCTTCATGGCCTAGAGCATCCTCTACTTGGTTTCCATCACCGAACAAGCTCTTCAGCAGCCTTTTTGTTCTCATCCCGAGTCTGAGCCAGCTCTGCAGCAATCTTCGTGGCTTCTTCTCGAGCTGTAGCGAGCTCAGCAACGGCATCATCCCTCTCCTTTTCAACTTTCCCGAGGAGTACCTCTCGATCTGCTGACCTCTTTTCAAGGTTTTCCACCTTGGTTGCATCTGCTTTCATTGCAGCCTCCAAGTTGGCCACCTTGAGCCTGTAAGGTACAAGCTTACTCTCCAGCTCGATTTTCTCTTGGGCTTGGAGGTGCAGTTTTTGGCGCAGATCGGAGGCCTCCTTGCGCGCGCCTCTTAGTTCAGCATCCATGGCGTCCTCCAGCCTTGAATGGTCGATTTCCGCCATCATCAGGTTGCAAGAGAGCTTCTCCGCCTCCATCCTTATCAGGCGGTTTGACTCCTTAAGCGCTGCATTCTCGTCTTGGAGCTTCTTGTTGGAGTCCTTCACAGCCTTCAATATAATTGAGGGGAGATCCTCTGCCATCATCTTCAGCTTGGCTGTGAAGGGCCCCAAGACCTCTTCGATGGAGGATGGGAGGCTGGAAGTTGTTGCTGGTGGAGCTGCTGGAGGAGCTTGGTGCTGACTTTCACCACCACCCTCTTGAGTTTGAAGGGCGAGGGCGGCTTCGTGGCGTGGTGGTGAAGTCGAAGACTCTGTTATCAAAATTGGCGAGTTATGACCACCCTCATCTCCTCCTGGTGCGGCCCCAACGATAGAGGTGGTTGAAGGAGGACCCTCTCCAGCAGATACGAATTGCGTGGAGGCGCTTGGAGGGTTCTCAATAAAATTGGGGTCGCTGCTTTCAACCACAGGGGGCGCGACAGCCAAGGGTGTCGCTTGGACTGGTTGCGTTGGAGCTGGAGGTGAGGGCGGTGTTGGAGTTGGGAGTGCAGGTGGTGAAGAGGGAGCCACCCTTGTTCTTTTGGTGACAAGGCCATCCTCAGTCGCCTCGTCTTTTTCTTCCTCTTGTACCACCTGAGGAGTTTTTCTCTTGGGTTTCCTCAGGACAAGCTTTTTTCTTTGTGGGGCGGGTAGTGCCCCCGAAGGAGTTGGACCTTGGGGAGGAGTTCTGCCCTGCGCAACGGCGATCTCCACTACCGAGTTGGGCACGGTTTGGGAGCCCGTCGCCAGCTTGTGAGACCGGGCGATCGCCCTCAGTTCAGCTAGTTTACCTTTTCCCAACATGAAGTCTGCACAGGGTAGAAAATAGATGAGTAAGCACAAAAGCAGAAGCAAGATATACAAGTATATGCACGCAGGAATAACGCAAACAAGTGGCACATGGATTCAAAATCAAGACCAGAACAAGCAGAACGCCAAAGGATGGAATGGTAGAAACGCTAAGTTAGTTCCAACACAAAACAAGAGTCTTGGTGCTGGGGTAGGGGCTGACCTATGCGAGCTTCAAGTTGGCCCTCGGAGAACTCAAAGGAGATGATTGAGGCGGTAGGGAAGGTGATGTTGGCAGCTGCTACGCTCTTCCAGAAAAGGCAGAGATCTTTGTCTAGCTCGCCCATGTTGTCGGGACTCCTTGGCCTCCTGAAGCATTCCTTGGAGTCTTTGTTCCCCTTGTGTACCCAGTACAAGGGGAAACCGTCGAGCAGTGAGGGGTCTTGCTCGTTTGGGCGCACCTTGACGAACTTTCCTTTCCAGTCTTTGTAAGATTGCTGGAAGATTGAGAGGATTGACCTCCCAGCAATCCCGTTTAAGCTAATCCAGAGGCGATCTCCGGGATTCTTAGCCTCGAACAGGAAAAGAAAGACATCTACTGAAGCCGGCAGCCCCAGATGTGCGCAGATGATTTGGAACGCCCTTATAAACGCCCAGCTGTTGGGATGAAGCTGGGCGGGGGCGATGTCGAGCTCGGTTAGCAGCTCTCTCTCGAAGCGAGTAAAGGGAAGCCTGAGCTTCACTTTCTTGAAGAAGGTGGCGTAGAGGAAGCAGAACAACTCGCCGTTGTTCCCTTTGTCGTCCGCGCAAATTGGCTCACCCGGGAAGCAGGGCAGCACGGCCACCTTGCTATCATGCTCCTTGTGGAAGGAGAGGTCGGACTGGTCTCCTTTCCTTAATCGGTGCACGCCCAGCTCAGTGTTTATTGAAGAAGTCTCTTTTAGCAAGGTTGGGGTGGCCCAAGGATAGAGTTCTCCGTAGTCTCGTGGGGGAAGGGAAGCCCCTCCGGTGACTGGCGGAGTTGCCTGAGCGGGGTTGGCGTGAGAAGTTGCAGGCCTCTCAGCCTGGTTAGAAGGAGCATCAGAGGCTCGTGGTGGATTGCGCGCTGGTGGAGGATTTGCCCCAAGAGCAACCCTACGCGCTTGGGGTGGAGGGTTTCGCGACGAAGAAGGAGGGTTCGCGGTGGACTTCGTGTGAGCCATCGCAGGAACTGCAAACGAAAGAGAAAAGGATGAAATGAGGACAACAGAATGACTCGATTGAGGATGAAGAAGACAGGATGAGCGAAAAAGGGTTCGCTGGGATAAACGTTACGAAGAACGAAGCTCTAGGTTACGAGAAAAGGAGAAAAAGAAAAAACAACCCACAACGTATGCTCCAGACAGATAATGGATGATGCGAATCGGTTAAAATGCAGCAAATATCAACAGAAGAAGTAAAAGGGGTACCTTTTTATGATCGGATGAGCGTTGAAGAGAGTTGGAGATTGAGAGAGTTGAGAAGCTTCGTGGGTTTGCAGAGAGAAAACTTAGAACGTTTGAGAGTGCAGAAAGATGATGGAACAGTGGAAGCGCAAGGGGTTTAAGGGTTTTTCGAACGTTTTCGGAAACGCAAACGACAGCTGAAGACGACCGTTGATGAAGCCACGTGTCGAGCGATTGAAAAAGGGGGTTTGGTGGAGCGTCAGAAAGGCAGAAGGTATAGACCTACGGAAATCCGTAACAGCGCCACGTAGATCGACGGTGATGTGACCTCTTAGTCTTTTCGTTGGACAAGTCTCCGCTTAAGACTGGGGGGCTTGTGTACCGACCAGGTAGTCGGGAGTGATGACGTGGCAGCAAGCGATAATATAGGCGTGTTGAGCGGAACACCTGGCTGGCAGAAGGGAAGTACATCGGGAAGTCTGTGTAGTCGCCAATCGTTAAGTTGGCGTACTCCGATCTCTAGCATATCTAAACCGGCGGTCACCAGGCTTGTATCATAGTCGTCGTATGTGAGTTTAGGCGACCAAGTGATCAGAGACCGCCGAAGGAGGGACATCGCCGAAAGATTAGGAAGGCTTGCTTAGGGCCTTCAGAGGGTACGAGTACGAAGGACAAAGTTATCAGATGATCATTCCCTAGCCAAAGGTCGAGGCAAGGGAACAGTTTACCAGAACATGCACGATGAGCAAGTAAAGCAGATCGTGATAGCGGCAGGCGAGACCACGGAGAAGGTGTGCATGGTGACACCCCGTGCTCGCCACTAGAAGAGATCGCGCTCCAAGGCAGCTATGCACCGAGTTGCTCCTCGCCTGAGTAACTTAGTCGAACAACCTGAAGAGTAGAAGTGACGCTCAAGTAGAAGATGCTCCAGATGATGACACGCGTACAGCTGGATGTGAGCCACGTGTCCAGAGGTGTAACCGTCAGGAGAGAGAAAATGCACAGGTATATAAGGAACTCTTAAACAGATTCTGAGGTACGCACATTTAGAACACTTCTTTACGCTTTGAGAACACTTGAGTACGCTGAGAGAGATTTTGCACGGTTCCTTGAGTTTTAGCTTTTCTCTCTTAGAGTTTTGGTGATTCCGTCACTGACTTGAGCGTCGGAGCGCGATCGGCTGCAGCCACGCCACTCTGTCTTTTTCAAGTTCTTGAGGAGAATCGAGGTGTGAAGGACGGAAGCTAGCGTGGTGCAAAGCCGATCCAGAGGGAGATACCTTCGACGTGGCAAGACTCTTGCGCTTTGGTCAACCGGCAGGATCACATCTTCATGAGCATTCTTTTCTCCTTCCTTCCTTCTCTTTCAATTGTTCATGTTTAAGCTTGTTTCCTTGAAATTCTGTCTTGTGTTCTTGAGTTTAATGGTTCGGCTGTTCTTATTTTCCAGCAATCATTTTCAGTTCTTTGCCTTTTAATTTCATTTTGTTCGGTTCAATCTGTTTCTTATCCAATTCTGTTCGGTGTTTTTAAGTTTTACCTCTTTTTGTTGGTTCAATTTGACAATATGAGGAACTTCCATGTGAGTTTGGATTTGGTGCTAGTTTTGGTGAGTTCTTGACTTAGAACATTGATCCAATTCTAAGAAAAAGTTCCTAACAATTGTCCAACTCAAGTTGATTCCTAAAAATGTCAAGAATCATTCTCTTCTTTGCTATTGGAATCACATCACAACCTAATCTAAATCCAAACCAAAAAGCAACACAACTTCAAGCTTCATGTGGATTTGAAACATCAAAGCTCCAATGTTCAACAACAACCACCAATATATCTTATTGCAAGAAACAACCACCAGCAGTTGCATATAGAAATCAAATTGACTTTTATACTACTTATTGTGCACCTAGTGCCAAATTGAAGTTGAAAGAAAACTAAGTATGCAAAGTGAATACTTAATCACACCAAATGAAGACCGAAGAGTAAACCACCAATATCAAATTTAATTTTCTGGCAATAATTTTCCTCTTTGTATATCCAACTTTATTTTACTTCTTAAATTTATTTTTTATCTCATTATCTAAACCCAAATAAATAATTTATTCAAACTAAATAAACAACCATATTATATTATGTTTATTTTAGAAAACAAGTACGTAATAAACATTTATTTAACTTGGAATGATAAATGGTGTTCTACTACTTCTTTTCCAAATATTGCAGGGATATCTGATGGTTCTAACATTCCGGATACAGTCTCTCAGTTTTACAGTAGATGCCTCATCTTTTTAGTCATATCATGGTCAAGGTAGAACATGATATTCCTAATTGGGTTCTAGATGAGTCTGGTCGTTTCACTCTCATATCGGCTAGGACTTTCTTCTTGGAACCAGGAGTTCCCTGTGGTTGGGGTAAATTTATTTGGTCTTCATTTACTCCGCCTTCCAAATCTCTTGTACTTTGGAAAGTTTTTCATGGGCGACTTCCTACAGATCAACATATTTAGAATAAAGGTTTGCATATTTGTTCTACGTGTACACTTTATGAAAAACACGAGGAATCTATTTCACATTTGTTTCATGAATGCTCTAATGCTTTGAGTATTTGAAGTTGGGTTTGGGAGATTTTTCCTACTTCTCATTTCTTTAATAAGGATGATTTTCTTTCTTTTATTAAGAGTGATGGTAGTCCTTTGGTTAAATTGATTAAGCTTGTTGTGATAACTTTTTCTATTTGGATGATATGGTGTATGAGAAATTTTGCTCGTTTTCAGGATAAGATTGAGGTTTCTCAGGCTATTTCGATTATTAAAGATTTAACTTGTCTAGTGGGTAACTCGTCTAAAGCATTTATGAAAAATGATATGTTGGGTTTCAACGTGATCAAGTTTTTTGCTATTAATACTCGTACTGGTAAAGTTCTCCATCCTCTTCCTGTGAGATGAGAGTTTCCTTCACCAGGTTGAGTTAAAATTAACACTGATGGGGGCTGTTAGGGGATATCACTATAAGAAAATCATGAAATAAAAACCAATTTTAGAGACCAAAAATAATTAGTTGCTATAGTGACTAAATTAAAGACCATTTTAGAAACTAAAAAAAAATTGGTTTCTAAATTAGTTTCTATTATTGTTAAATAGTTTCTAAATTGGTATCTAATTAGTTATCAAGGTTTTAACTACCAATTATTTAGATTCTAAATTTGGTAGCAAAAACCTTGTAGCTAATTAGATACCAATTTAGAAACCATTTAACAATAATATAAACTAATTTAGAAACCAAAAAATTTTTTAGTCTCTAAAATGGTTGTTAATTTAGTCACTATAACAACTAATTATTATTTTTTTCTCTAAAATTGGTTTCTATTTCATGATTTTCTTATAGTGTATCCTGATCTTGCTACTTGTGGAGGTATTTTCTATGGGAGTATGGGGGAATTTATTGGAGTTTTCTCTGCATTCCTTGAAGTTCAAACTACTCTGGTTGCTGAGTTTTATGGGGTTATACATACTATGGAGGAAGCTCAAAAGATGGGCCTTACTAATGTGTGGTTGAAATGTGATTCTGCTTTGGTTTGTGTTGTGTTTACTACTAGGACAAATGTTCCTTGGATGCTTCGAAATCAATGAAATACTTGTCTTAATTATTGTGTGAAAATCAGGTTTAGGGTTATTCATATTTTTCGTGAAGGGAATGTGTGTGCTGATAAGTTGGCTAATTTAAGATTTATTCATAGAGAATCATTTCATTGGTATAATAGGCTTCCATGTAGTTTGTTCTTAGAATTCTTTATGAATAGGTATAGTCTACTTATGTATCGTTTTTGTTAACATATGGGTTTTGGCCTAATTCTCCCATATTTTTGTATTCTTTTTCCTTTTTGTAATAATACTTTTTTCATATGATGACAGATGATTGTTGTTACTTGAGGTGTTAGTCTAGCAGAGATGTCAAGTTGCATAGTGATACTTAACATAACATTTTTATAAAAAAGAAAATATTTAACCTTATATAATCTATCATAATTTTACTCCATCCAAAAAGAGAGAAGTTAATTATGAAAAAAAAAAAACACTACATCATTTATTTATTTACTTTTATGAAAATGACTTTTTTCATCTATTTTGTAAATTTTAAATTCTTCAATTTTTTAATTCTTTACAAAAAAATGTTTGGTATATTATGTATTTTGACGAGAATATTTCAATACAATTTTAGTCCCTAGCTTAATTATCTGAATATTCTTCCCTTCCAATCAGTAACGGTTATAATCAGACTGAAATGCAATTTAACTATAGTTGCGTCATAAAGTAATATTTTATAATAAAATTAAAGGGTGAAAGTTAAAATGAGTGGGTTATAATTGTTGCTGGAAATTGAACAAGTAGAGGCAAATTGAACCACATACTCTACTTAATTTGGTACCATGACAGATGATGGGAACCTTTTAAAATTCAACCTACTATTACTCTGAACCTGCGGTTGTAAGGACAATGTGGGTCCTAATTCAACAGAGTGCCATAACTCTGCATTAAATTATGCATATCACTAACCAGATATATAGAGCTTATTCCTACAAAATGCTTTTTTACATTTGGGTATATACTTCATTCTAATAAATTGTAATAATTATATAAAATAAGCATTTCTAGGAGTTGTTTTATGATGATTTCAGGATTTGTTTTTTAACAACAATGTTTTTAGGATTTTTTTTAAATATTTTATCACTTTCTATCTAGTTTCTATATCACATTCTAAATGTTTGCTTGTTTTTTTTTCACGTTTCTGCATAATTATATGTTTGCTTGTTTTTTTTCACGTTTCTGTATAATTACGTAGTTTTCTTCTTCACTTCATGTTTTTCATGTGCAACTAACTATGGTTGGAGTGATTGATATGTTTTCTTACATATTTTCCCTATTTTACATACATTTTTAACACTATGATTTTGCTACAATTAAGCACGTATAAGAGTCTTGATAAATTATCTAAACACATCACTAGGATCTAAAACTAATGGAGAATAATTCTGAAGTCACAAACACTACATGCAAAGCATGCCTACCTAGATGAACATAAAACTCAAAACTCACTCAAAGAAAAAAAAACATAAATTTTTTTACTCTAAACATAAATTTGATAAAACATTTTTACTCTATTCAATGCTAGGAGTCTAAAGGTGGTATCGGATTGTAATTCCGGTTACAAATGAGATTAGAAATCTAGAGAGAAAAGAAAGGAAAAAAAATTCTAGAAAAATAATAATTATTAAAAATGAAACACAAACAACTAATATTTATATATATGATTTATTTATTTTAATAATAAAATATTTTATATATAATTTTCATTATATCACTTTATTTTAAAGTTGTTTTTTAGATGTTTACATTATTAGTTGTATTTTTATTTTTTACCCAATATTTAAATAAGTTACTTAAATGTATTTATGTTGATTAAATTTATTAGTTTTATATAAAATATATTTTAAAAATGGTATATAGTGTGAGTAATTAATTGTGAGAGTAAAGTGTTAGAAGTTAACTAACCTCTTTTTTTGTTCTTTTATGATAAAAGAAGTTAAAATATAAATATCATCTAATTGTTATGCTACCTACCCTGAGGGAAAGTGATTAAAGATAGAAACCCTATATGTGGGTAGTCCAATCATCTGGAGCGGACCACCGTCTTCGCATGATCAACACCTCAACCAATCACACCCCTTTAAACCAGGCCACATCAAAATTATAAAGAAAAATGATTATTTTACACTCATTATTTTAACATTTTACATTTTTCTTATATTTTTATTAAAAATATTTTTTTATTTTTTTAAATTTTTTTATTACAAATATTAATATTTTAGTGTGGGTGTAAAGTGAAACAAGTATCAAAATATCATCACCCAGTTATAAATTACTGGTACTATAACGTTATAATAATAATTTTAAACATATTATAAAAGTTATTAAATAAATTTGTTTCCATCTTAAAAACGATATGATCAATTTACTAGTAGAGTGATTTAAAAATAATTATTCTTCATCTTTCTAAATTTTTATATTATTTTTTCTAATTAGTTATAAAATATAAGCTACTTAATACAACAATTAAATTAAGAGAATAAAATTTTAGAAATGAATCTTTTAAATATGCTTTAATTTCTTAGATGATATCAAAATATGGTAAATGTAAAATCTTCTTAAAAAAATCAATATATTTTTCTTCTTTATCATTTAGAGGAAACAAAATACTTTTTTTTAGTAAAATTAGCATATAATATTAGATTTGGAAAATATATATTAAAGTTACTATAAGTTCCTCTTAAAAGAGGAGAAATAAAAAAAATTAAAATATTTTCTTATAAATTAAGATTATATTATACTTGAATTAATTTTGTACAAGGTCTGATACGTATATATAATTTAAAATTTTATATTCTATTAATTAGATTGTTAAAAAGAAAAATAAATGGAATGAGATAACTGTTAGAGATTCTTTTAATAATTATACAATTATATGAAATATACTTAATTTTAGATATAGTTGAGAGATTATGGGGAAGGAGAATGTGATACCTCACATTGTTGAACTTTCTTTTAAAAGAAAGAAAAAGAGAGAAAACAAAAGAAATTATGGTGCAAGAATCATACCTTGATGACATGCAATCAATCTACAAAACAAATAAGGAGTAATCATAAGACAACTGTCATGAATCAGATGGAATTTAGTTTAATTCATCTTAATTGAAAATAAAATGGGAAAGTGGGGCCCATGTAAATACACCAATATGGGAGGGCATTTTGGTCATTCAACGTGATCCTCTGGCTCCCCTTAACTGTCTCAAACTCGTCGTTCATCATATTTTCATACAGAGTGTGTGTATATATAAATACATACAAAGTGTGTAGAGTCCAAATCTAAATCTGGGAACTACCATTTTCCATCTCTTCTCTGTCTGAAGAATTTCTCTTTCTTGCCTTCGTCTTTTCTCCTTCTACGCCTCACGGTCTCTAATTCGTAAGTTGTTTTTCTCATTTCCTCTGTTTTCCCCTGTTTCTCTCTCTATTTCTGTATCATCTGGGTGCCGCGGGTCCCATTTGCTGTTTCTGAATTTTACTGCTTAAAGATTTGAAATTTGGTCTAATGGGCGATTTTTGTGATCTGGGTGATGTTCTTTTGGTTGGATCTGTGATGATTATGAGGGTATTGTTGTTTGGTGGTTCTGATGGGTCTTGATCCACGTGATCGTTTCGGTTTAATCTTGTGAAATGATCAGATCTGTGCTGCATTTGCTTTTCTGAAGCAAGGGTAATTGGTTTTGTGAAAATTTCATTGCATCTCGTACTGTTAGTTTGGAATCTGAGTTATGTTTTTTTTTTAATCTCTTGTTTTAACATTGTTTATTTGTTTATTAGTTTATCTGCCTTTGTATTTATTACTAAGGGAGAGTGGGAGTTTAACTTTTTCCTTGTTTGTTTTTTCCTGAAAGTCGGTTGCAGAATTATTATATATAACAATAACAATTCCCTTGCCCGTTTTGTTTTTGTATTTTTACATCTTAACGAACTGGATCAAGAAAATATGTTCCCATATTCCCTTGGCTGTTTTGTTTTACTCTTTCCATTGGACTTGTTGTGTGAACTTTGCTGCTATACACTCTGGATCATCTCTTTTATCATCAGATAGACACTATCCTCGTGGTTTATTCAACCCTGCACACAGGGCAGGGAGGTTTCAAACTATCACCTCCTGCAATGCTGAACATTACCTTAACTTGTGCCGTAGTTGGTTGATTTTCTCATATTACTCTCTTAAAAGTTTGTGCAGAAGTGGCTTATCTTTAATGGGGCTGTCTGACTTAACTTGTGTAAAACTGGGGTTCTAATTCCAAATCAAATTTGGAGTTTTACGTTAGTAGTATGCAATCCCATTTCATGGGACTCTTTATCATACATATTACTACAGCGAAACTCCAATTCTAATGGGATAACACTAGAAAAAACAGAACCTATGGTACTGTATGAAGGTTTTCCCCATTTGTACTTGGAATAAAAAATATATTTTGGTTTTACTTTGTTTATTTTTTGGTGATTGTGATTCTGATATGTATATTGTGATTTTCCCTTATTTTTATTGTAGAAGTTGGTTGACATGGCTACGCACACACCAAAAAATATCCTCATTACTGGAGCTGCTGGATTCATTGCATCTCATGTTGCCAACCGGCTTATCCGGAATTATCCCCAGTACAAAATTGTTGTTCTTGACAAGCTTGATTATTGTTCAAATCTGAAGAACCTCATTCCTTCAAAATCATCTCCCAACTTCAAGTTTGTGAAGGGAGATATTGGAAGTGCTGATCTTGTCAACTACCTACTCATTACCGAGTCCATTGACACAATAATGCACTTTGCTGCTCAAACTCATGTTGACAACTCATTTGGCAACAGCTTTGAGTTCACCAAGAACAACATATATGGAACTCATGTCCTTTTAGAAGCCTGCAAGGTAACTGGTCAGATCAAGAGGTTCATCCATGTGAGCACTGATGAGGTCTATGGAGAGACAGATGAGGATGCTATTGTTGGAAACCACGAGGCTTCTCAGTTACTTCCCACGAATCCTTACTCTGCAACAAAAGCTGGGGCAGAAATGCTTGTCATGGCATATGGCAGGTCATATGGTTTACCTGTGATCACAACACGTGGGAACAATGTTTATGGGCCCAATCAGTTTCCTGAGAAGTTAATTCCAAAGTTCATTCTCCTGGCTATGCAAGGCAAGCCTCTTCCAATCCATGGGGATGGTTCTAATGTAAGGAGTTACTTATATTGTGAAGATGTTGCAGAGGCTTTTGAACTTATCCTTCACAAGGGAGAGGTTGGGCATGTTTACAATATTGGTACTAAGAAGGAGAGGAGAGTTATTGATGTTGCCAAAGATATATGCAGGCTTTTTAAGATGGACTCAGAAGCTAGTATAAAATTTGTGGAGAACAGACCATTTAATGATCAGAGATACTTTCTTGATGATGAAAAGCTGAAGGTCTTGGGTTGGTCTGAGAGGACCACTTGGGACGAGGGCTTGAAGAAAACCATGGACTGGTATATCAACAATCCTGGTTGGTGGGGTGATGTCAGTGGTGCATTGCTTCCTCATCCAAGGATGCTGATGATGCCCGGTGGATTGGAGAGACATTTTGATGGATCTGAAGAAGAAATACATGCATCATATGTCTCAACTAATACTCGAATGGTGGTTCCAACATCCAAGAATGTTACCTCTTCTCAGAAGCATCCTCTCAAGTTCTTGCTTTATGGAAGAACAGGTTGGATTGGGGGTTTGCTTGGGAAATTGTGTGAAAAGCAAGAGATTCCCTATGAATATGGAAGAGGGCGCCTAGAGGATCGTTCATCACTTGTGGCTGATATTCAGAATGTGAAGCCTACACACATTTTTAATGCTGCAGGAGTGACTGGCAGACCCAATGTTGATTGGTGTGAATCCCACAAAACAGAAACCATTCGCACCAACGTTGCTGGGACTTTAACATTGGCTGATGTCTGCAGAGAGCATGGTATCTTGATGATAAATTATGCTACTGGGTGCATATTTGAGTACGATGAAGCTCATCCACAGGGTTCTGGCATTGGCTTTAAGGAGGAAGACAAACCCAATTTCATTGGTTCTTTCTATTCCAAAACTAAGGCTATGGTAAGGTCACTTACATGTTATTGCCTTATTCCCTTTCTATTATTCTTACAATTATATCATATAATTTGGATGTGAATGTTAATCAGGTTGAAGAGCTCTTGAGAGAATATGACAATGTGTGCACCCTCAGAGTTCGCATGCCAATTTCATCTGACTTGAGTAATCCACGTAACTTCATCACCAAGATTTCTCGTTATAACAAAGTCGTGAACATTCCAAACAGCATGACCATTTTGGATGAACTTCTGCCTATTTCGATTGAGATGGCGAAGCGAAACTTGAGGGGCATCTGGAACTTCACAAATCCTGGGGCAGTGAGCCACAATGAGATTCTTGAGATGTACAGGGATTACATTGATCCAAGCTTCAAGTGGGTTAACTTCAACCTTGAAGAGCAAGCCAAGGTGATCGTAGCTCCACGGAGCAACAATGAGATGGATGGAGCCAAATTGAAGAAAGAGTTCCCTGAGCTTCTTTCCATCAAGGATTCACTGATCAAGTATGTCTTTGAGCCAAACAAGAAAACTGCTTAAAAACATTTTAAGCAGTTTCATGTTTTAGACATCACAGGTTATGCATTTTTGTGGCGGGCTACATAGATCACTCATTATTTCATTGTTATGTCATTGGGTTTCGATAAGAACCATACCGCAAAACTTGCCGATGTAGTTCTTGTTGTCTTAGCTATAATTGGTTCCAATTTCAGCATAGTTGCATCATGTTACTTTGTTTAGAAGGTGGCAAGTATTATAATTGGGCCAGATGTGGTTTCTAAGTTAACACTTATGCTGCTTTATTATAGTTTGTAGAGTCTCTTCAAGAGCAGCTTTTTAGATAATAGTGGTTTTGGTACCTAAAAGGCTTATTCGTGCATCTTTTCCATTGGAAGACATGTATTCTTTTATTGCTCATATATTATATCGTTTTTCTGAGGTATGCAGTTATGTTTGTATTGCATTTGCATTGTATATTATGCAGTGCAATGGATGCTTCTGAGGTATTCATTTATTTTCCTACGGTTAAGACATGGAAAATAATACTAAGTATTTTGTTTACATGGTATGAAAATATTTGGAATTGGGATGAACCAAAGTAAAATTTACATGGTTTTGGAAATTAAATTAGACTTACTTTCCAAAAAGAATAAGTCGTGAGATTTTCCTTAATGTAATAAAGGTCAATCTAGTTGAATTCCCAAAAAAATATATTAATTGAATTTTTTTATTTAATATTATTTTTTTACAAATTAAGAAGGGAGAAATTGAAATTGAAACAAGAATGCAAAGGGAAAGATAAAAATTTAATGTAGTGAAGAAGATTATAAACATACATAAAAATTTAATGTAGTGAAGAAGATTATAAACATGCAAAATTTAATTATAATAGATTGTTTAATATGTGATCGCAAAGCAGACTCTCTAATGTAGTTTATCTAGAATGAATTATGTAAAAAATGAATTTGGCATGCAATTTCTAATGTAGTTTATCTAGAATGAATTAGGTAAAAAATGAATTTGGCATATGTAGAATGAATTATGTAAAAAATGAATTTGGCTTGCAATTGTGAATTTGGTCGATTAACATTACTTACGCGATATGACTTTCACTTAATTATTAAACAATTTGAGATCAATCGCTTAAAAAATTGTCTAATGAAAAAGTGAATATGAAAAATAACATAATTTGTAGGAAACATATAAATGACAAAAACTTAATTGCTTGAAAGGTAAAATAACATTGAATTAAATGTAACTGTTGGAGATCCCACATCGACTAGAGATAAGGGCATTTCATAATATATAAATGGATGCAAACCCTCAACCCTATGAGTCGGTTTTATGGGGTTGAGTTAGGCTATCCATAAAACCGGCTCATAAGATTGAGGTCTGCACCCATTTATATATTATGAAATGTCCTTATCTCTAGTCGATGTGGGATCTCCAACACACCCCCCTCACGCCGAGAGTGATAGATAGAAGCTCGTGCGTGGGACTATATATTTTGGGTGGTCCGATAGCGGGTGGCACGATAGGCTCAACAAATACTCACTAGGATAGGCTCAAAATGGCTCTGATACCATCTTAAGAAATGGACTTTAAGCCTAACTCAACCCCATAAAACCGGCTCAATGAGGTGAGGTTTGCACCCACTTATATATTATGAAATGCTCTAATCTCTAGTCGATGTGGGATCTCCAACAGTAACTGAAACGAAAAGGACTTGTAAACTAGAATTATAAAGTGCAAAAAAGTAAACAAACAAAAATTAAAATAAATTAAAAATAAAAAAAAGCAAAATTTAGAATTGAAATGAAAAATATAGAACAAAAATCATGGTTAGTAATCTTCATCTTCAATTTCCAAGAGACCTAAATATATAAAAAAAACAATAGGTTTGTATGCTCCTAGAAAAGTTTCTTTCAATCGAAAATAAAGTTTCCAAAAAGATTTTGTAGAATAAAACACTAACACGACATCATTTGACATTATTTTCATTTCTATATTACCCATTTCCAAAACCAATTTCAACTTTGAAAAACGATAACAAAACCTAGAACGTAAAGAGAAGAAGAAACGATGAAGAAAAACATAGAAGAAAATAAAGAACTTTTACTATAACTAGAAACGTCAAAAACCAAAGACGAATAAGAGAAAACTAATCTAATCTACTTCATTGTCTAACTCCCAATCTATCTTTAATCTCATTTTCTCTCCGTATATCAATTATATTTATATAGTTTCCACATTGGAATGAGTTTAAGCATCGACACTTAATGATCCCCAATTTCCAGTTACATCTAACTAACTTCTGCAAATTTCTCTTTCCAAGCAATGTTTACCCTCTAGGACCAGTTACTGCTACTGTTGACTGTCTACAACATGTTTTCAGTGAAATGTTGACTTTCTAAAGCTCGTTCCTAGAGTTTTCATCATTTTAGCTCCTAGTTTTTAAGTCCCCCTTCTTCAACAACTTCATCCACGATTCTTAGATCAATTCAAGCTCCAAATTAACTCTTCAAAAGGTCAAAACATTACATTAGACAATTTAGGAAAATTAAAAGCTACAAGAAATATTTTTTAAGAATTGTTTGCAAAAATTATATTTTTGAAACAATAGAAATCTAATCTAAAAAGAGAAAATTAGAACATAGGAAACTTCAAAGAAATGAAATTACTCTAGAAATATACTGAAAAACTGAGTTATCACACCCCCTCAATTAGACATTTTGCACTTATGGTTAAATAATAAGAAACTAAAGAAGCAATTTTTTCTAACTTTCAAGAAACTTTACAATCTGCATGGGAAAAACAAGAGAAAATTTTCATCAACCAAAGTTTCAAATAATCAAACTAGTGAAGATGTTTTCACACACAAAGCTATGAAAATTTTCAATCAAATTAAGTTGTGAATAAGAACTAATAGCCTCATCAGGTATGTGTATCACTCATTCTCTCAAGTGTTTAGGTTGGTGTTTTCACTGAAAGCACATCATGAATATAAGCATTACCATAGGCTTGAAAAGCCTCTAATTTCCATAATTCAAAATACATGCAACTAAAAATCAAGAGGACTTTTATATAGCTAATAATGTGGTCAGGGTAATTGTGGGATAAATGAAACGATTCTAGGCTTTAACATCTAAATATATTTAAAGAACAATAGAGAATTTTACTCATAGAATAAGTAGGAAACTACCTCTTTTTCTTATATATAGAATTCATCATTTTCACCTTAACTTTTTCTATTTTTCTTTCTTTTTCTCTCTTTTTTTAGACAACAAATATTCTTTTTTTATGTTGTAACTTCTCATAATTTTCTCTTTTTAGACTACTTTCCAAATCAACCTTTCATTGCAACACAGTTTCAAATTCATGTATTTCTCATAAAGCTCATAGTAGCATCCCCACACTAATATTTTAAACCAATTCTCAAGATTACATTACAAAAATCAAGCATAATTTGTTGAAGCTAGATGAAGCTTTTTATTTGTTGTCCTAGTGTGTGTTTGATGTAGAAAATAACAAGTTTGCTTTGAAGGTTGTAATGTGTAATTAGGTGATCTTGTATATAGGTTAGAATGAGTTTAAGGTTGTTTTTTGCTTCATGACCTACCTTATATGCCTAATCAAGGTGGTAAAATCAAGCACAAGAAGTGATTCAATGTTTTCCTAAAAGATCTTTAAGTTTTCTCATAAAAATTCAGGTTAATGCACAAAAATAAATCTGTTTATTTGTAAAACAATAGATTTATTTTTGAACTGCTAAAATGTTTCTCAAAATTCTGTTAGGGCACCAAAAAAGTTTGTTTCAACCAGTTATTTCTGTTAAGATGAGCTGACAGTTTTTCAGAGAAATAATCTGTTTGTTTTGGATTTAACCTTTATAACAACTTTTTAACTGTTTTTTGAAAAGTCGTTAGAAACTGTTTTCTATATAAAGAAAGGCACATCTCACATGAAAGGTAGTTGTGCAATCACGTTTTAAACAGAGGTCAAACGATTTTCAGTGAGTAAGAATGATTTGTATGAGTTTTTTAAACGTTTTCAAAAAGAACTTCAAGCGTGCTTGTTCTTTGAATGCCTTGATCTTGGTAAAGGTGTTGGTGCTGTTGTGCTGCAATTCGGGCTACTGGTTTTCAGTTTCCTGCATCTTCTTTCAGGTGTTATCCTTCTTTAATTCATTCTTCTGTAAGAGTGTTTGTGTAAGTCACTTCTTGATATGGTTCCTTGAAGTGTTCTTGAAGTGCAAGTAGTGCCGAAATAGGGTTTTTCAACTTTGGTTGCCTTGTTCTTGTAGGGTTCAAGAATTGCAAGGTGTTGTATTTGATTTAAATTGTTTTTAGTGAATTTCACATTGGTGTGAGGTGAAACTGGATGTAGCTCTTTATGAGTGAACCAGTATAAATTGTGCTTGCATCATTATTCTCATCCCTGCACTCTTGCTCATACTGTTCTTCTTTGTTTTGAAAAAATATTTTAATCACAAATAAGCTTTCTGACTAGTTTAAGAACAAACAAATTTCTTTATAATATATTGGTTAAACATTCACTTTCTTTAAATAATTGTATCAAAAGAACTTGTGTTGATCTCTTGATGTAAATTTTTTTCTTATAGCTGTTGTAAAAATAACTCATCTTGTTCTGAAGAATTTCTTTGTTTGATCTCAATGCTAATATGAACAAGTTCTGATTTTGATAAAGTGTGTTGAAAAATAAATATGTTCTTTTCAAAATCAATCTGTTCTTTTTCTTCTGAAATACTGTAAGTCAGTTTGTGTTTGCGAAAATTTTATATCTTCAATTCACCCCCCTTTTGAACTTAGACTCTAATAGACCCATAATTGGTATCAAGAGCCAGGACTTGTATTTTACTCAAGTTTGTGCATTATGTCTGAGTTTAAAATGCTTTTTGTTGAAGGTGCGTCTATTAATAGACCTCCTATGTTTGGTGGTGTGAATTTTGCATTCTAGAAAATTAGAATGAAAATCTTGATGGAATCTATTGACATGGAAATTTGGGATGCAGTGGTCAATGGACCTTTGGTGCCTATGCAAGTTGTCAAAGAGGAAAATGTGAAGAAGCCTTAGTCTGAATGGAGTGAAAGTGAAAGGAAGAAGGCTCAATAGGATTCTCTAGCCAAAAACATCATCACCTCTGTATTGAATATGGATGAATTCTTTAGAGTGTCTCAATGCAACTCGGCTAAGAAGATGTGGGAAGTACTACAAGTAACTCATGAGGACACGAATGATGTGAAATGAGCAAGGAATCACTCACTCATTCAAGAATATGAACTTTTCAGGATGCAATCAGAAGAAAGCATTGCAGATGTGCAGGAACGGTTTACACATATTGTAAATCATCTCACTAGACTTGGTAAGGTATTTGACAAGGAAGAGCTCAACATAAAGGTGCTGAAATGTCTTGACAGGAGCTAGCAACCTAAAGTAACCTAAAGTAACAACAATCTCTGAATCCAGAGATTTATCCAAGATCTCCACTGCTGCATTGTTCAAGAAATTGATGGAGCATGAGCTAGAACTCAAAAGATTAAAAGAAAAAAGAAACAGTGGAGAAAAGATCCAAATGAATTGCTTTGAAGACTAGCATAGAGCATGATACAAGTGAGGAAAAGGAGAATCCTGAACATAATGAGACATTGAGTCTTTTTACCAGAAAATTCAGCAAATTTCTAAAAAGGAAGAACCGAGACAGAACTCAACAAAGAAAAAGGTACTCTAAATCAAATGATTCAAATTCTTCTAGTTATACTTGCTTTGGCTATGATAAACTAGGCCACATAAAGATTGATTGTCCAAAGAATCAAAATAAAGAAAAACCAGCCAGCAAGAAGAGTGAAAGAGGCAGAGGAAAAAGAGCATATATCTCTTGGGAGGAAAATGAAGTTTCCTCAACAAGTGACTCCTCAACTGGAAGTGAAGAAGAAAATTTGTTCTTCATGGTGAATGGTGATGGATCAGTCTCTGATTCAATGAGTGATTTTTTCACTGATTCTGAAAGTTATGATCAGCTATTAATTACCTTTAAGGAAACACATGATGAAGCAAACAGATTGGCTGTCATACGTAACAAACTGAACAATGCAAAGAAAGTACTTGAACCGAAGGTTAAGTCACTTGAGGAAGAATTACACAAAGTTAAAACTGATCTTGTTAGTCTTGAATTGACATGTTTGCATGCATCTATAAAAACCTGTGAAAATTGTAAGAAGTTGGAAAACCAAGTTGAATATTTGTTGAAAACCTTATCAAATTTCACCGAAGGAAGAGAAAATCTTGAAACACTGCTGGGATCACAAAATGTTGTTTTAATAAAATTGGGATAAGATATAATCCTGGAAGAAAGAACAGTGTTAAAAAGTTGTCCAGTTTTTTTGTTTCTTCCAAACTAGGTTTTTCTTCTTTTAACAATTCAATACAATGCATTATGTATCTTCCTTTTACTTATGAAATCTAGACATATCTCTAGAACATGTAAAGCTAGAAGGTACGTTGTTCCTAAAGGATTAGCCAAATAGCTTCCTAAGGAAAGGTATTAATCCTGCTGGACCCTAGACTAAAAAGGGGTACCATGTGTGTTGATTTTGTTTTGCAGAAAAACAACAGGAAAAACTAGTGGTACTTAAACAGTGGATGCTCAAAGCATATGACTGGTGATTTGGCTCAGTTCACAAGTATGAAACTTAAAGCTGAAGGGCATGTCACATATGGAGACAATAACAGAGGAAGGATTCTTGGAAGAGGAAATGTTGGTACTGAGAATTCAACCACAATTGAGAATGTCCTATGATCCTGCCGGTTGACTTGAGTGCAAGAGTCTTGCCACGTCAAAGATCTCTCCTTTGGATCAGCTTCGCACCACGTTAGCTTTTGCTCTTCACGTCTGAATTCCTCGCAAGAACCTGAAGAAAACAAAGTGGCGCCACTGCGGCCGATCGCGCTCCGACGCTCAAGTCAGTGGAAGAATTACCAAAAAATCAGAGAGAATATCTCAACTCAAGGAACCGTGCGTAGTGAATCTCAGTGTACTGGAAAGTGTTATGAAAGCGTACCTCAAAAGTCTGTTAAGTGTTCCTTATATACCTGAGCTTTTTCTCTCTCTTGACCGTTACGCCTCCAGACACGTGGCTCGCATCCAGCTGTACACGTGTCACCATCTGGAGCCTCCACAACTTGAGCGTTACTTCTACTCTTTTTGCCATTCGACTAAGTTATCCATACAGGGAGTAACTTGATGCACAACTTTCCTTGGAGCGCGACCCCTTAAGTGGCCAGTACTGGGTGCCACCACGTACACCATCTCTGTAGTCTCGCCTGCTGCCATCACGATCTGCCTCACTTGCACACCATGCATGTTCTAGGAAACTGTTCCCTCGACCCGACCTCTGGCTAGGGTGTGATCATCTGATAACCTCATCCTCCGCTGCTACGTGACAAACATATCACTCGTCTTCCATACTTGTACCTCTTGAAAACCTTAAATAAGCTTTCCTGATCGTTCGACGATGTGCCCCTTTCGGCGGTGTGTAAACCACCCGATCTCCTAGCATTCCCTGGCGATCTCTAACCACCTGATCTCCTAGTACTCAGAGACGGCGACTGTGACGCAACTCTGGTGACCGCCGGTTACGCACCCTAGAGATCGGAGAACGCCAATTCAGCGATCGGCGACTATACTGACTTCCCGATTTACTTCCCTTCTGTCGGCCAGGTGTCCCGTTCAACACGCCTATATTATCGCTTGCTGCCACGTCATCACACCCGATGACTTGATCGGTACACAAGCCCCCCAGTCTTAAGCTGAGACTTGACCAGCGAAAAGACTAAGAAGTCAAATCATCGTCGATCTACGTGGCCCTTGTACGGACTTCCGTACGTTCGTACTCCTTTGCCTTTTTGATGCTTCACCAACCCCTTTTTGATCAAACGACACGTGGCTTCATCAACGGTTGTTTTTAATTGTCGTTTGCGCTTCCTACAACGTTCGAAACCCTTAAACCCTTCGCGCTATTCACTGTTTCATTATCTTTCTTCATCTTCAAGCATTCTAAACGCTCTCTCTGCGAACTACGAAACCTTCGTCTCCCTCAATCTTCAACTTCCTTCAACATTTACCCGATCATCAAAAGGTAACTCCTTTACTCCTTCTACTAATATTTGTTGCATTTTAATCGGTTTGCATCATCCATTAACTGTCTGGAGCATACGTTGTGGGTTGTTTCTCTTTTCTCGTAACTTAGAGTTTCATTCCTGATAACATCTACCCAGTGAACTCTCACTCGTTCGTTCTATCTTCTTCGCCTTCAATCGAGTCGTTCTCTTGCTATCCTCATTTCCTCCCTTTTCTTTCCTTTGCAGTTCCTGTAATGGCTCAGACAAAGTCCATCGCTAATCCTCCTTCCTCATCGCGAAACCCTCCTCCCAAAACTCGTAGGGTTACCACTGGGACAAACCCTCCACCAACACGCAACCCCCCACGAGCCTCTGGTGCTCCTTCCACACAGGCTGAAAGGCCTGCCTCTTCCCATGCCAACCTTACCCAAGCAACTCCACCACAAGCCGGGGCAGCCTCCCTTCCTCCACGGGACTACAAAGAGCTCTACCCTTGGGCCACCCCAACTCTACTGAAGGAAACCTCGTCAATAAATACTGAGGTGGGGGTGCTTCGCCTGAAGAAAGGGGAACGACCCAACCTTTCATTTCACAAGGAGCACGATGACAACGTGACGGTGCTGCCTTGCCTCCCTGGAGAACCAATCTGTGCGGATGACAAGGGGAACAACGACGAGTTGTTCTTCTTCGTCTACGCCACGCTGTTGAAGAAAGTGAAACTTAGGTTTCCTTTCACTCGTTTCGAGAGGGAGTTGTTGACCGAGCTCGACATCGCCCCTGCCCAGCTCCATCCCAACAGTTGGGCATTCGTGAGGGCGTTTCAAATTCTTTGCGCGCACTTGGGACTGCCGGTTTCGGTTGATGTCTTCCTCTTTCTATTTGAGGAAAAGAATCCTGGAGATCGCCTCTGGGTCAGCTTGAATGGAATTGCTGGGAGGTCAATCCTCTCCATCTTCCAGCAATCCTACAAAGATTGGAAGGGGAAGTTCGTCAAGGTGTGCCCGAACGACCAAGACCCTTCGCTGCTTGATGGCTTCCCCTTGTATTGGGTAAACAAGGGGAACAAGGATTCCAGGGACAACTTCAGGAGAGCAAGAAGTTCTGACAACATGGGGGAGTTGGACAAAGACCTTTGTCTCTTCTGGAAAAGCGTGGCTTCTGCCAACATCACCTTCCCCACTGCTTCAATAATCTCCTTCGAATTCCTTGAGGGCCAACTTGAAATGCACATAGGTTAGCCCCTACCCCAACACTAAGATTCTCATTTTGTGCTGAAACTGACTTAGCATTTTTACCATTCTGTTTGTTCTGTATTGGTCTTGATCATTTATCCATGTGCTATTTGCTTATGTTACTTCTGTATGTATATACTTGCATGTTCTGCTTCTGCTTTGGGGCATACTCATCTATTTTTTACCTTGTGCAAACGCAATGTTGGGAAAAGGAAAACTGGCAGAATTGAGGGCGATCGCCCGATCCCACAAACTTGCGGCAGGCTCCCAAACTGTGCCCAACTCGGTTGTGGAGATCGCCATTTCCCAAGGAAAAACTCCTCCCCGAGGTCTAACTTCTTCTGGGGCCCTACCCCCCCAGAAAGGAAAAAACTGGTGTTGAAGAGACCAAAGAGGAAGACTCCTCAGGTGGTGTCGGAAGAAGAAGACGACGATGAAGCCGCCGAGTCATCACCAAGAGAAAAAGGGTAACCACCTCCACACCACCTGCACTTCCAACACCAACACCGCCATCACCTCCAGCTCCGTTAGAACCAGTCCAAGCAACACCACTGGTCGCCGCGCCCATAGTGATCGAAAGTAGCAGCCCGAATTATGCAGAGGACCCTCCAAGCGCCTCTACACCGTTTGTATCTGTTGGAGAGGGTCCTCCTTCCACCACATCCATTGCTGGGGCCACATTAGGAGAAGATGAGGGTGTTCAGGCTTTGCCAATGCCTATAACAGAAATTCCAGCCTCACCACCACGCCTGGAAGCCCCCCTTGCTGTACAAGCTCAAGAGGGTGGTGGTGAAAGCCAACATCAAACTCCACCAGAACCTCCAGCATCAGCCTCAAACCTCCCAGATCCCTTTAAGGAGACCTTGGGACCCTTCGCAGCTCAACTAAAGACCATGGCGGAAGATCTACCTTTGCTTGTATCAAGAGCTGTGAAGGATTCACTCAAGAAGCTCCAAGAGGAAAACTTCGAGCTCAAGGAGTCAAATCTCATGATAAGGGCTGAGGCTGAAAAGCTTACTTGCAATCTGCTGATGAATGAGATGGAACATTCAAGGCTGGAGGATGCGCTGGACGCTGAGCTAAGGAATACACGCAAGGAAGCCTCTGATCTGCGCCAAAAACTGCACATCCAACTCCAAGAGAAAATTGACTTGGAGAGCAAGTTGGTCCCATTTAGGGTCAAGGTGGCAGATTTGGAGGCTGCACGAAAGGCTGAAGCTTCCAGGGTGGAGAAAATTGAAAAGAGATCGGCAGATAGGGAGATCCTCCTGGGGAAGGTCGAGGCAGACAGGGATAACGCTCTCGCTGAGCTCTCCCAAGCTCGTGAGGAAGCCACAAAGGTTGCTGCAGAGCTTGCCCAAGCTCGGGGTGAGAGTAAGAAAGCTACTGAAGAACTTGCTCGAGCTCATGAGGAGAAGGAAGAACTGAAAAACCAAATACATGAGCTCGATCAGAGTGTTGCTCAAATCCTCACCTCTGGGTTCGAAGCTGCTCTGGAGCAAATGTCATGCCAATATCCTGAGCTCGACCTTTCCATGCTGTCGATCTGCAACGAAGTGGTGGATGGGAAGATTGTGCCTTCTGAAGACTAACTGCTTTTCCTCATCACCTCTTCTTTGAAAACCTTCTGTTTGTCTTTTGTTTGTAATGACCAATCTATGTAAAAACCTCAATTGGCACTGCTCATATAACTTTTATTGCTTGAACGTTGTATTTCTATTTCACCTTTTACGCCTCTGCCTCTATTTGCTGTGTGGTTGACCAACACAACTGGTGAAACTTACTCAACTGAATTAACTCAGCATTACTTGAACTTTAAACTTCCACCCATTTCATTAACTCAAGCAAGCTGTTAATCTTATAACACACTTAACAAACTGTTAACTCAAAGTAAATTTGAGCAACTATCAACTCTTCGGCGATGGCATTCAATTAAACTTGTGAACTTAAGGCAACATACCTTATCGCGAAATCACTTGCTAGGCAGCAGGTTTTAACTCAATTTAATGTTCTAAACACAGCTTACCTGATCTGCCAAGTGAAGTTCACGCTTCTCCTGTCATCGCCGATCTGGTACTCGCCATACGACCCCCCTCTCTATCTCAACCTTCACGCCATAGGGTTCTGGCGATGTTGCCCTCTTTTGCATAACTTGATCATGGTTCCCTCATCTGGGGGCAGAGGCGCCTTTCGGATCCTTCTCTACCTTCCTGAGTTTTAGAACAATGATCTGGATAGTGAGGTGTTCTCCACGAACCTACCTCAGCTATCTTTTAACTTCTTCCACCCTTCACGCCATACCTGAACTCGTTCAAGACGAGAAGGATTTTATCTATCTTCACACTGCCCGCAAGCGTGGAAGCTTTATCTGGTCTTACTGGGTCAATATTGATGTTTCACTTAAAGGGGAAAAGGCGTTTTCCATCAACCTTCCCTTCCCGCCGTTTAAGGTCATGAACACCCCTGACTTTTCAATTTCATCTTGCCTGAATTCACTCTAAGGTGAGAAGGACTTTTTCCGATGCCTCAACTTGCCCAGGGTGTACATCTCCTCCCCCCTGGATGCACTGAGGACTTTTAATCTTGCCTCAATCTGCTTATGCAAAGAGGTCTTTCAATCTGTTCTTGCCTGCACTCGCTCAAAGGCGAGGAGGACTTCTCCTCTTTCTCGCCTGCACTCGCTCAAAGGCGAGGAGGACTTCTTCTCTTTCATGCCTGCACTCGCTCAAGGGCGAGGAGGACTTCTTCTCTCGCCTCAAGACGCACGAGAGCGTTGAGGGCTTTTTACATTACTGGTGCCTCCGATCGCCGAAAGACGATGAGGTCTTTAAAACTTTTAATTATTGCCGCCGATCGCCGAAAGACGATGGGGACTTTAGAACTTTACTAGAAAGCATGCAATATAACTTTACTGTTGCCTTAGATCACGTACAAGTGATAAGGTCTTTTTTCTAAAAACTTTCAAAACAACAAGCATGCAATCTTAGAAACTTTAAACTTGAAAACTCCTCTTTATTGGGTGGCCTCATTAAAAACCCTCCTTAGGGAAAAAAGAGTGCCCCCTTGAAACTGTTTTAACAGAAACTATTTAAATCTCTTCATGTTCGTCTTTACTTACAAGGCTTTAACTGTAATACAATTTGAGATGTGTGGCGTTCCAAGTGCGAGGAATCGCCCCTCCTTCTAACGTCTCCAAGCGGTAGGCGCCGTTCCCGAGCACCTCGGTTATTCTGAACGGTCCCGTCCACTTAGGCGATAACTTGTTTTCCATCTCGTACTGATGGGCCTTCCTCATCACCAGGTCGCCAATTCTAAACTGCCTTGGCATTACCTTAGAGTTATACCTTCGCTCAATCATTCTCTTTACTTCTTCGGCCTTCACTCTCGCCTCCTCCCTGACCTCGTCCAGCAAATCCAGATTCATTCTTCTTTCTTCGTTTGAGTCTTCCGCCATAAAGTTCTGGAATCTCGGCGAGCTTTCCTGGATTTCGACTGGAATCATCGCATCACATCCATAAACCAGGCTAAACGGGGTCTCGTGGGTTCCTGACTGCTCAGTGGTATGGTACGCCCAAACTATGCGGGGTACCTCTTCACCCCACGATCCCTTAGCTTTCTCTAGTCTTCTCTTTAAACCTCTCAGCAACACCCGATTGGCAGACTCTACTTGGCCATTCGACTGTGGGTGCTCGACGGATGCAAACACCTGTTGTATTCCCACCTCTTCACATAGCTTTTTCAACAGGTGACTTGCAAACTGAGTCCCATTGTCTGACACCAGGCGTTTAGGCACACCAAACCGGCACACGATGTTCTTCCATACAAAGCTCTCGATCTTGTGTGCGGTGATCTGGGCCACTGGCTCCGCTTCGATCCACTTGGTGAAGTATTCAATCGCCACTACCAAGTACTTCATCTGCCTAACCGCCAATGGGAAGGGCCCCAGAATGTCAATTCCCCAAGTATGAAACGGCCAGGGGCTGTAAATTGACTTCAGCTCTTCTGGGGGTGCCTTGTGCCAATCGGCGTGCTGCTGGCATTGCTTGCAACATTGAGCATACTTCTTGCAATCTTCCCTCATCGTTGGCCAGTAATAACCTGCACGAAGAGCTCTTGCAGCCAGAGCTCGACCCCCGATGTGACTCCCACATATACCCTCATGGAGCTCGGCCATAATTCTTGTACATTTTTCTCCGTGCACACATACTAGGAGTGGGTGTTTAAACCAAAACCTGAACAGCTCATCGATCAGGGTGAACTTGCTAGAGTTCTTCTTTATCTTCCTAGCCTCCGTTGGATCCAGCGGGAGAACACCATCTGCCAAGCAGCACTGGTATTGCGTTATCCACGTGTCTGGCCTATGCGTAGCGCAGACCTGCGTCATGTTCACCCTTTCCCCTAGACATGCCCTTATCCTTGGCGTTCTCAAGGTCTCCTGGGTCAAGGACCTGTGACTCCTCGCCACTCTCTCCGTCGACTTACTTATCTGAAGAACCTGGTGATCTGCCACGAACGCTCTAGGTGTCTTCAGAGTTTCTTGAATAACGGTCCTCTGCCTACCCCCTTGCCCGAACTGGCAAGCTTGGCTAGCAAGTCAGCTCGGGCATTTTGCTCCTGGGTACATGCACCACTTCAAACAAGGCAAAGGAAGCCTTCAACTCCTACACATACTCCAAGTAAGCCGCCATCTGCGGGTCCTTGGCCTGGAACTCGCCTGTTACTTGCCCCGTGACCAACAACGAGTCACTCTTGGCCACCAACACCTTAGCTCCCATCTCCTTAGCCAACAAGATACCTGCAATCAACGCCTCATATTCTGCTTGATTGTTGCTGGCTTTGAAGGCAAATCTCAGGGACTGTTCTATCAACACGCTGTTGGGCCCTTCCAGAATGACTCCAACACCGCTGCCCTGCTGGTTGGACGATCCATCCACCGAAAGCACCCAACGAAAATCGTCCCCCTCAACTTGTGCTGCCTCTGAGGAAAGCTCGACCACAAAATCAGAGAAAATCTGCCCCTTGATCGGTCCTCGGGGTTCATATTTGATGTCGAACTCCGACAGCTCCACTGCCCACTTTACCATCCTCCCAGCTACATCAGGCTTCTTTAAAACTTTCTGGATAGGCAAGTCGGTCATCACCAGCACCGTAAAGCTTTGAAAATAGTGGCGCAACCTCCTCGCCGAGAATACAACCGCCAGCGCAGCTTTCTCCAAGGCCTGATACCTTACTTATGGGCCTTGTAACACCTTGCTAACGAAATAAATAGGTTTCTGGGTCTGTTCTTGATCTTGGGCGAGCACCGCACTCACCGCCCTCTCAGTTACAGCAAAATACAACCTGAGAGGCGTTCCCACCAAAGGCTTGCACAGAATCGGCGGGCTCGCCAGATACTCCTTAAGCTTCACGAAAGCTTCTTCACATTCCTTCGTCCAGACAAACCTATTGTTTCGCTTCAAGCACTGGAAATACGGATGGCCTTTCTCTCCACTAGCTTACACGAAACGAGATAGGGCGGCCATCCGACCTATAAGCTGCTGCACCTCCTTCACGGTAGCCGGGCTTCTCATCGCCAAGATGGCAGCACAGTTATCAGGATTTGCTTCAATTCCTCTCTCAGTCAAGAGGAAACCCAGGAACTTCCCCGCCTCCACGCCAAAAATGCACTTCTCGGGATTTAGCTTCAATTTATACTTGGCAATCGTGGTAAACAACTCCTCAAGATCTGAGATGTGCTTGCTCTTTTCTGGTGAAGTCACGACCATATCATCAACGTACGCTTGTACATTCCTCCCTAGCATCGGTGCAAGTACCTTATCCATCAGCCTTTGGTACGTGGCCCCCGCATTCTTCAGCCCGAAGGGCATCACTTTGTAGCAGTAGCACGATCTCTCAGTCATGAAGGCGGTCTTCTCTTCATCCATAGGATGCATCTTAATCTGGTTGTACCCCAAGAAGGCGTCCAGAAAGCTCAACAACTTGCACCCTGCTGCACTGTCGACCAGGGCATCTATACTTGGCAAAGGCTACGAGTCCTTTGGACAAGCTTTGTTTAGATCCGTGAAGTCGACGCACATGCGCCACTTCCCGTTGCTCTTCTTTACCAGCACGACATTAGCTAACCACTCAGGGTACTGGACCTCCCTGATATGGCCCGCGGCGAGGAGCTTCTGCGTTTCATCCCTAATCGCCTGTCTTCTCTCCTCATTGAACTTTCTTCTTCTCTGTCGCACTGGTCTGGCCTGAGGGTCCATCGCTAGGTGATGACACAAGAAGTCGGGATCGATTCCCGGCATGTCTGAAGCAGACCATGCAAAAGCGTCCAGATGCCTTTCTATCACCTTGGCGATCTGGTCTTGTGTCTCACCTTCCAAAGATCTCCCCAACTTGAAGACCTTACCCCTGATCTCCCTCTCAAGCCACTCTTCGACGGGTTTGGGCCTGGTTTCACTGGCGATCACTGCCCTGGCGATTCCCGACTCCCTAGCCTCCTCTGGGCGGTTTCTCGCTTCTCCCTCCCGACCGGCGTTCTCTCCCCCCGCCTCGGCGTCCATCATGACCTCGTCACTTTCGGTGATCACCTCCATCGCCGTATCAACAGCCCGCCCCTCTACTGGCCTGGGCTCCACACCGGGAGGCGGCGTTGTTGTGATGTAGCTCACCGACCTCTTAATCTTGAGGCTATTTTCGTAACACTTCTTTGCCTCCTTCTGGTTCGATCTTATGGTGATCACCACTCCCTCCATTGACGGCAACTTAACTTTCATGTGCCTCGTTGAGGGTACAACTCCTATCCTGTTGAGGGTCGGCCTTCCCAACAGAATGTTATACTCCGAGGGGGCATTCACGACGAGGTACTTGATCTTCTCCGTTCTCGAGGTCGCCTCGTCCGTGAATGTAGTTCTCAACTCAATGTACCCCCTGACCTCCACCTGGTCGCCAGCAAACCCATACAAGCATCCTCCATAGGGCCTTAGCTGGTCAAGGGGTAGTTGCAGCTTGCTGAAAGTCGGCCAGAACATGACATCTGCCGAGCTTCCTTGTTCCACCAGCACCCGGTGGACCTTCCTTCCCGCCGTGACTAGCGAGATAACTATGGGATCGTTGTCATGAGGCACAACGTCCCTGAGGTCCTCCTTGGTGAACGTAATGTCCACATCCGGCGAGTGATCTTCAAACGTTTCTACTGCCATCACAGACCTTGCATATTTCTTCCTCTGTGATGCAGTATATCCACCCCCTGAAAAACCTCCAGCTATGGTGTGGATCTCGCCGTGAGTGGGCACCTCATGCTGTTGGCCTTCACTGCTCGCCGGCTGGGAGCTTGACGCTCTCTTCAACAGTTGGCACAACGGGACTTGGACGCGTACTTCTCATCTTTCGCATGAAATATCAACATATCAAACTCCAACGACCAGAACCTTCACCACCGGAACGACTGATCCAGCAATCAATCTGATGGAGATCAAGCCCAAGAGAACATGGAGGCCACTCATCAAGCTCAAGAAGAGGTGGAGGCACAAATGGAGGATGCCCATGGAGGTCAAAGTCCACCTCAAAGGATTACAAGAAGCATGTTCAAAGCCTTGGGAGCAAGAGGACATTTATTTTCTCTTTTTGTAGTGTCTTTAGTTGAAGGTGCTTAGAGGGAAACCTTAGAAACCTCTTTTGTTATAGCATCTTTTAGGTTTTAAATAGGACCTTTAGGGGGGTGTATTAGTAGATAGGTGTAGGTGTAGTTTTTGGGAGGTGTCATAGTAGAAAAAGGTCACACCTCCCATGTGACTTGTTTTTGGTGGGAATTTCAAATGAGTTTATTTGAAATTTCCCACCTATTTTTCAGCACCTTAGGCTATAAATAGAGGTGCTCCCTTTGTAAAATTCAGATTTGAATTTTATCTAAAGAAACTATACTCAAAATTGGAGTGAGCATTTGGAGAGCTTTGAGCTTCTTCTCTAGTCTTATCTTGAAGGACCATGGTTTCCTCAAGTGGCGGCTTCCACACTCATCTAGGAGCATCCATTCTTCTAGTGGCGTGATCATCCAACCATTCCTCCATCTTCATGAGCATTCTCTTCTCCTTCCTTTCTTCTTCTTCAATTTGTTCTTATTGCCTTGAGTTTTGAGTTGTTTTTGTTTCGGTTCCTTTAATTTTCCAGCACCTATTTTCTGTTTAGTTTTTAAATTCTGTTCGGTTCTTTTGTTTTGAAGTTCAATTCTGTTCGGTTTGTTCTTTTCCTTCTCCTTTGTTGATTCAATTTGACAATATTTGGTTCATCCAAATGAGTTTGGGATTTGGTACTTGTTTTGGTGAGTTCTTGATCTTAGAACTATGATCCAACTTCTAAGAAAGTGCCTCTACATTTTCCAGCTCAAGGTGATTCCTCAAAGTGTCAAGAATCTTGTTCTATGTGGCTATTGGAATCACATCATGTGGTATCATGAGTCTTAGGTTCATTCTTGTTTAATTGTTGAGTTGTGTGCACTTTATTTCAAGAGCTCTTTAATTTTTCTTGCAATTTAAGTTTCTGTTTTAGAATTTTAATTGAGTATTCTTGCTGTTTTTCTTTTGCTCCAAGTGTTTGTGGAAAGGTTTATGGCACTCATAATTCTTATGAGTATGGTTGCTCTTTTGGAATGGCATTATCCTTCCTAGAGTTTACCTTAAGCTTCCTTCCACTTGTTACAATTTGTGTTGTGTCTTTTAATTTTTGAATCTTGTTAAGTTTTGTCTTAGTCATGTTATTCCATATATGTCATTACTTCTAGTAGTACTTTTATTGTTTTGATTGTTTCTTGCTTTGGTGTCATATATTTTTTCTGAATTGATGTTGATCCTTTGAGCATTTTCTTTTTAGCATTGAGTTCATACTTGTATTCTAGACCTATACAAGTTCCAATACATCATTTTCTATTATGTCTTTGCTAGTTCATCATCCTGTTTTTTTATTCCTATTAGGATTCCTCTGTTTCTGAAAAAAGTGCTTACTGTTTTTCCTTATTGCAATTGATTTACGTACTGTAAAATTCTGAAATTCTGGATTTGAGATATTGAAAGTGTTAGAAAAGAATAGAAAAAAGAATCATTCAAAAATATGAAGTACACAAAAAATGATAAATAAAATAAAAAAAGTGTACATTCCTGCCGAAAAAAATACGGTAATCTGGCAGTGATTTTAAAAAATTTATTTCTCTCAATTGGCTTACTGTTTTTAATTGATTCCAGTGCCATTTTTGAGTTAACATCTTGAAGTTTCTGTGGTATAAATTTCATAATCCAGTTCGCTCTACAACGTTCCAGTTAAATCAGTGAATATCAAACACAGTTTGCATTAAAAAAAAAATTCCAGTAGCTAAATTTTTTTTGTTTTCTTCATCTACTCTAGTGCTTTTCCTTAGGTATTCTTTTGTGTGCCTACTTTTCTCATTGAGTTCTTTATTTTCTTGATTGTCTTTCATTCTTACTCTTTGAGTTTGTCTTACACATAGTTTTCCTTTTGCAATTACCTTTCCTTGCTTATACCTTTTCTTGTTTGTCTTTATTGTTTCATTGGTTTTGTGGTGGTTTGCTCTTAAGATTGGTGTGCTTGCTTTGACATATTTCATTTGAGGATTCCAAGGCCTCAAGATCAGATTGGTGCAAGAACATTATTTCTTTGAGAGTGATATCTTTTCAGCCTTAAATTCACTTCGGCAGTTTCAATTGGAAAGCTCACTGTTTTTGCTAATTTTTAACTTGTTTGCTGTTTTGTGTGTTTGCTGTTTTTTAATTACAAATGGCTGGATCTTCAAGTGATGCATCCTCCAAGCAGAATTCTCCTTCCAAAGCTTCAATTCTTGGTGAATTACATGAAGCTCAAAAAACAATTAGAAGGTTGGAAGAGAAATTGCAAAAGATGGAGGTCAAACAAACTAGACCATCTCCTTCTATCCATGATGGACATCATTCTCATAGACCATCTTCAAGAGCTTCTTCAAATGATGTTGGCCGTGAAGATGAGCATAGGAGAAGGAGACCTCCACCCCAAGTCCATGGACAAAGACATCATCACCAAGGGGAAAGAATTCACTACGGCAATGGCTTCTACCATGATGCAAAGTCCAAGCTTCCTTCGGTCAAACTACCTTGTTTTAATGGTTCTAGTGATCCAAATGTGTATTTAGATTGGGAGGCTAAGTGTGAACAAATTTTTGAGATCCATGAGATCCAAGATGAGCATAAGCTCAAGCTAGCCACCCTAGAGTTTAGTGATTATGCCATGAAATGGTGGCATGGGATTGTAAAGGACATTATCTATCACAAGGGTCCTCCCGTGGACTCTTGGAACTCTTTAAAGGATCATATGCGCGCTAGGTTTGTGCCCCCACATTTTAGGAAAGACCTCATGTTGAGACTCCAACGGTTTCAACAAGGCACGCTAAATGTGGATGAATATTATAAGGAGCTTGAGACGCTTGTGCTTAAAATTGAATTAGAAGAAAGTGAAGAAGCCATGGTTGCTAGGTTTGTGAGTGGTCTTAGGAAGGATATCCAAGACATTGTTGAGTTACAAGAGTATTCATCATTGGGCTCTTTAGTTCATCTTGCAATGAAGGTGGAAGCCCAACTTGCTAAGAAAAACTCTTTTAAAAATGCTTCCAATAATGGATACTACTCCAAGTCTTGGAGAAACAAAACTTCTTTTTCAAAACATCCTTCCAAAGATTCTTCTTTCAAACCCAAGGAATCTAAGCCATCAACATCTAGACCTAAGTCTCCCACTAGAACATCTAACACTAAATGCTTTAAATGTATGGGTTATGGTCATATTGCTGCAAATTGTCCTTCAAAACGAAGTATGTACATGCATGAGGGCATTGTAGTTAGTGAGCATGATTCGGATTCTTCAAAGCATTCATTGCATTCTCATGCATCTAGTGAGGAAGAGAGTGAATGTCCACTTGAAGGGGACTTGTTAGTTGTGAGAAGACTTCTTGGACAAGTTTCACAACCTTTTGATGAAAGTCAAAGGGAAAATATTTTCCATACAAGATGTCTTATTCAAAACAACATTTGTTCCTTGATAGTGGATGGGGGTAGTTGTGCAAATGTGGCTAGTACAAGAGTAGTAGATAAGCTTGGATTGCCTACTATCTCTCATACAAAGCCCTACAAATTACAATGGCTTAGTGAAGTAGGAGAAATAATTGTTAATAAACAAGTCCTCATCCATTTCTCCATTGGAAAATACAAAGATGAGGTATTATGTGATGTTGTGCCCATGGAAGCCACTCATGTTCTTTTGGGAAGGCCTTGGCAATTTGATAGAAAAGTTTTACATGATGGCTTTACCAACAAATTATCTTTTGAATTCCATGGTCACAAGGTTACTTTAAAATCTCTCTCTCCAAGAGAAGTCCATGAGGACCAAGTTATCATGAAGAAAAAGAGGGAGAGTGAAAAAGATAAAAAAGATAAAAAAGATAAGAGTTCTAAGCCTACACTCCTTGTGTCTAGGCGTGACATTGAAAGGGAAATAGTGGCTCATCATCCTCTTTTTTTAGCCATCCCTAGAACTCTTAGCATAGAAACACTTGTTGATAGTCCTCATTGCTTGGAAAATTTGGTAGAAGAGTTCAAAGATGTGTTTCAAGATCCTCCAAATGGCCTTCCACCTTTGAGAGGGATTGAGCACCAAATTGATTTGATACCGGGCTCTTCTTTACCAAATCGTCCCGCATATAGGACCAATCCAAGTGAAACCAAGGAAATTCGCCAACAAGTTGAGGCTTTGATTGAAAAAGGGTGGGTGCAAGATAGCATGAGTCCTTGTGCTATGCCTATCATCTTAGTGCCAAAAAAGGATGGCACATGGCGAATGTGTTCGGATTGTAGGGCCATAAATAACATAACCATTAAGTATAGGCATCCCATACCTAGATTAGATGATTTGTTGGATGAATTACATGGTTCAAAAATCTTTTCAAAGATTGATCTTAAAAGCGGCTACAATCAAATCCGTATCAAACCGGGTGATGAATGGAAGACGGCTTTTAAGACCAACTTTGGTTTATATGAGTGGTTAGTTATGCCTTTTGGTTTAACTAATGCACCAAGTACCTTCATGCGCCTCATGCATCATGTTCTTAGACCTTTCATTGGTAAGTTTGTTGTGGTTTACTTTGATGACATTCTCATTTATAGCTTATCTTTGAATGACCATAGGTTGCATGTTAGGCAAGTTTTGGAAACCCTTAGGAAGGAACATTTGTATGCTAACCTTGCTAAATGTATGTTTGCTCTTGATCATATAGAATTCCTAGGGTTTGTTGTGAGTTGTAAAGGGGTCCATGTGGACAAAACCAAGGTGGTGGCCATTCAAAAGTGGCCTACACCGAAATCTTTGAATGAGGTCCGAAGTTTTCATGGGCTTGCTTCTTTCTATAGAAGATTTGTCCCAAACTTTGGTACCATTGCCGCACCACTCAATGACATAGTGAAAAAGGATGTGGTCTTTCATTGGGGAGAAGCACAACAAAATGCTTTTGATACTTTGAAAGAAAAATTGACTAATGCTCCCATCTTGGCCCTTCCTAATTTCACTAAGACATTTGAGATTGAGTGTGATGCTTCAAGCATAGGTATTGGGGCTGTTCTCCTTCAAGAGGGCCACCCCATAGCCTATTTTAGTGAGAAATTGAAGGGAAGTCATCTCAACTATTCCACCTATGATAAGGAATTATATGCACTTGTTAGGGCTTTGTTTACTTGGCAACACTATCTTTTTCCCAAAGAGTTTGTGATACATAGTGATCATGAATCTCTTAAATATTTGAAAAGCCAAAACAAACTTAACAAGAGGCATGCTAAGTGGGTGGAATTCATTGAGCAATTTCCTTATGTGATCAAACACAAGCAAGGCAAAATAAATATTGTGGCGGATGCTCTTTCTAGAAGATACACCTTGCTAAATCTTTTAACCTCTCAATATCTTGGTTTTGATCACATTAAGGAACTTTATCATGATGACCTTGATTTTTCTCTCCTCTATCAAGAGTGTCTTAAGGGAGGACACAAAGATTTTTTTATTCAAGATGGCTTTCTTTTTAAAGGAAAACGTCTTTGTGTTCCCCAATGCTCTATTAGATTATCTCTTGTTAGAGAAGCTCATGAGGGGGGCTTAATGGGACATTTTGGGGTTGCTAAAACTTTGGATGTGTTGCATGAACATTTCTTTTGGCCTCATATGCATAAACATGTTCATAGTTTGTGTGATAAATGCATAGCTTGCCGCAAAGCTAAATCTAAAATGCATCCCCATGGTCTTTATACTCCTCTTCCTATCCCTTCAATGCCTTGGGTAGATATATCTATGGATTTCATCTTAGGCTTACCCAAGACATCAAAGGGAAAGGACTCCATTTTTGTGGTAGTGGATCGTTTTTCAAAAATGGCTCACTTTATTCCTTGCCACAAAGTGGATGATGCATGCCACATTGCAAACCTCTTCTTCCAAGAAGTGGTTCGCTTGCATGGGATTCCTAGGTCTATAGTGTCCGATAGAGATCCTAAGTTCTTGAGTCACTTTTGGAAGACCTTGTGGGGCAAGCTTGGAACTAAGCTTTTATTTTCTACCACTTGCCACCCACAAACCGATGGTCAAACCGAGGTGGTAAATAGAACTTTGGGACAACTATTGAGATGCTTTATTTCGGGGAATCCTAGAGTGTGGGAGAATTTACTACCCCATGTTGAGTTTGCATATAACCGAGTAGTAAATTCTACCACCTCCCATTCTCCTTTTGAGGTGGTCTATGGGTTTAATCCCCTAACACCTCTTGATCTTCTTCCTATTCCCCTTCTTGACGATGTCTTGTGCAAAGATGGGGATGAAAAGGCTTCTTTTGTGAAAACTTTGCATAAAGACATCAAGAAGAGAATTGAGAAGAAGGTTGGCAAGTATGCTGAACTTGCCAATAAGAGGAGAAAAGCATTGTTGTTTGATGAGGGCGATTGGGTTTGGCTTCACTTGAGGAAGGATCGTTTTCCTACTCAAAGGAAGTCCAAACTAATGCCTCGAGGGGATGGACCTTTCCAAGTCCTCAAGAGGATTAATGACAATGCTTATGAGTTAGATATGCCTGATACATTCTTAGGTAGTCATACTTTTAATGTCAGCGATCTAACTCCTTTTTCTGTAGGTCTCCAGAATTCGTGGTCGAATTCTCTCCAACTCGGGGAGTATGATGGAGATCAAGCCCAAGAGAACATGGAGGCCACTCATCAAGCTCAAGAAGAGGTGGAGGCACAAATGGAGGATGCCCATGGAGGTCAAAGTCCACCTCAAAGGATTACAAGAAGCATGTTCAAAGCCTTGGGAGCAAGAGGACATTTATTTTCTCTTTTTGTAGTGTCTTTAGTTGAAGGTGCTTAGAGGGAAACCTTAGAAACCTCTTTTGTTATAGCATCTTTTAGGTTTTAAATAGGACCTTTAGGGGGGTGTATTAGTAGATAGGTGTAGGTGTAGTTTTTGGGAGGTGTCATAGTAGAAAAAGGTCACACCTCCCATGTGACTTGTTTTTGGTGGGAATTTCAAATGAGTTTATTTGAAATTTCCCACCTATTTTTCAGCACCTTAGGCTATAAATAGAGGTGCTTCCTTTGTAAAATTCAGATTTGAATTTTATCTAAAGAAACTATACTCAAAATTGGAGTGAGCATTTGGAGAGCTTTGAGCTTCTTCTCTAGTCTTATCTTGAAGGACCATGGTTTCCTCAAGTGGCGGCTTCCACACTCATCTAGGAGCATCCATTCTTCTAGTGGCGTGATCATCCAACCATTCCTCCATCTTCATGAGCATTCTCTTCTCCTTCCTTTCTTCTTCTTCAATTTGTTCTTATTGCCTTGAGTTTTGAGTTGTTTTTGTTTCGGTTCCTTTAATTTTCCAGCACCTATTTTCTGTTTAGTTTTTAAATTCTGTTCGGTTCTTTTGTTTTGAAGTTCAATTCTGTTCGGTTTGTTCTTTTCCTTCTCCTTTGTTGATTCAATTTGACAATATTTGGTTCATCCAAATGAGTTTGGGATTTGGTACTTGTTTTGGTGAGTTCTTGATCTTAGAACTATGATCCAACTTCTAAGAAAGTGCCTCTACATTTTCCAGCTCAAGGTGATTCCTCAAAGTGTCAAGAATCTTGTTCTATGTGGCTATTGGAATCACATCACAATCGGTCATAACTTCTCTAACTTCGAAAAACTTCCAAGAAAACAACCGCGACAGCACACGATCGATTCTGATGTTCAAACTTCCACAGAAACTCGCGATCTCGACACGAACTTCCTACTTCTCCACTAAAACCCTGATTCACCGATAGAAAACTAAAACGAACAGTGAAAAGCTCGATTCACCGATTGAACACTCAAGCGAACGGTGAAAAACTCGATTCACCGATTGGAAACTCAAACAAACGGTGAAGAACTTCAGAAAATGGTTGCACCAGCACACAACCACACAAGAACTGCAAAAACTTCAAGAAACTCACGTTGTGGACGGGAAACACGTTTTACACGGCCCCACGGTGGGCGCCTGATGATACTGCCGGTTGACTTGAGTTCAAGAGTCTTGCCACGTCAAAGATCTCTCCTTTGGATCAGCTTCGCACCACGTTAGCTTTTGCTCTTCACGTCTCAATTCCTCGCAAGAACCTGAAGAAAACAAAGTGGCACCACTGCGGCCGATCGCGCTCCGACGCTCAAGTCAGTGGAAGAATCACCAAAAACTCAGAGAGAATATCTCAACTCAAGGAACCGTGCGTAGTGAATCTCAGTGTACTGGAAAGTGTTATGAAAGCGTACCTCAAAAGTCTGCTAAGTGTTCCTTATATACCTGAGCTTTTTCTCTCTCTTGACGGTTACGCCTCCAGACACGTGGCTCGGATCCAGCTGTACACGTGTCACCATCTGAAGCCTCCACAACTTGAGCGTTACTTTTACTCTTTTCGCCATTCGACTAAGTTATCCATACAGGGAGTAACTTGGTGCACAGCTTTCCTTGGAGCGCGACCCCTTAAGTGGCGAGTACTGGGTGCCACCACGTACACCATCTCTGTAGTCTCGCCTGCTGCCATCACGATCTGCCTCACTTGCACACCATGCATGTTCTGGGAAACTGTTCCCTCGACCCGACCTCTGGCTAGGGTGTGATCATCTGATAACCTCATCCTCCGCTGCTACGTGACAAACATATCACTCGTCTTCCATACTTGTACCTCTTGAACACCTTAAATAAGCTTTCCTAATCGTTCGGCGATGTGCTCCTTTCGGCGGTGTGTAAACCACCCGATCTCCTAGCATTCCCCGACGATCTCTAACCACCTGATCTCCTAGTACTCAGAGACGGCGACTGTGACGCAACTCTGGTGACCGCCGGTTACGCACCCCACGTCATCACACCCGATGACCTGATCGGTACATCTTATATGTGGAAGGACTAAAGCATAGCCTTCTAAATATTAGCCAATTATGTGACAAGGGCTACAAGGTTAATTTTGAAGCCAACACCTGTACAATTTCAGATGAAACTTCTGGTAAGGTGTTGTTCACATGTAAAAGGGTAAATAACATCTATCTCTTAGATATCATGAATAATTGCTCTGAAAATGAATGTTTCTTATCAATAAGTGATGAGTCTTGGTTGTGGCACAAGAGGTTAGCTCATATCCATACAAATCACTTGAATAAATTGAAATCTAAGTATTTTGTTTCTGGTTTACCAAATATAAAATTTCAAGATAACAGAATGTGAGATGCATGTGTAAAGGGTAAACAAAGAACTTCTTTTAAAACAAAGGATGTGATTTCTACAAATAAGGCTTTGGATGTTCTACATATGGATTTGTTTGGACCTTCTAAAACTTCTAGTTTAGATGGAAATTTCTATGCCTTGGTAATTGTTGATGATTTCTCAAGATATCATGGACTCTCTTTCTTTCTTCTAAAAATGATGCATATAAAGCTTTTAAGAAACTGGCTAAGGTTCTGCATAATGAAAATGGTAATAACATAAAACAGATTCGCAGTGATCATAGGGGAGAGTTTTAAAATGCTAAGTTTGATAGGTTTTGTGAAAAACATGGGATAATACATAGTTATTCAGCCCCTAGAACTCCTCAACAGAATGGTGTAGTTGAAAGAAAGAATAGATCACTTGAGGAATTAGCTAGGACCATGTTAAATGAATCTAACCTACCTAAATATTTATGGGCAGATGCAATATACACTGCTTCTGATGTGCTTAACAGAACCTTGATTAGACCTATTCTTAAGAAAACTCCCTATGAACTCTATAGAGGTAGAAAGTCTAGCATTAGTCATCTTAGGGTCTTTGGTTGCAAATGCTTTATTCTAAATAATGGCAAAGATAATCTAGGCAAATTTGATCCTAAATCTGGTGAAGGAATACATATTGGCTATGCTATTAATGGACATGCTTACAAGGTGTATAACAAAAGATTGCTTACTGTGGAAGAATCCATGCATGTGGTGTTTGATAAACCTGATTATTATTTGCCTAAATCTGTTCTGGATGAACCTGATGTAGATTATTTAAGAACCAATCTTCAAAAGAATCAATCTATTTATTTTTATGCAACTGATACATGTGCTGCCAAAGAACCTGTTGTGAGTGCAGGATTGCCTAAAGAGTGGAAAACTCCCAGGGTTCTCACACTTGACAATGTGATTGGAAAAATTGAAAAAGGGGTCTCAACAAGGAATTCTATTAACAATTTCTGTAAGACAATGGCTTTTGTTTCAAAAGAAGAACCTAAAAATCTGGAGGAAGCTCTACTGGATCGCAACTGGATAACAGCTATGCAGGAAGAGCTAAACCAGTTTCAATACAATGAAGTATGGTCTTTAGTTCCAAGAACATCTGAGATGAACATCATAGGAACCAAATGGGTGTACAGAAATAAGATGGATGAACATGGGGCTATCACCAGAAACAAGGCAAGCGCTGGTTATTAAGGGCTACAACCAAGAAGAGGGAATAGATTTTGATGAGACTTATGCACTAGTGGCACAACTAGAAGCTGTTAGACTTCTCTTAGCATTTTCCAGCATAAAAGGATTTAGGTTATTCCAAATGGATGTAAAGAGTGCATTCTTAAATGGATATAGTAATGAAGAAGTATTTGTTTCTCAGCCTCCAGGATTTAAAGACTACAAACATCCAGAGCATGTGTACAAGCTCAAGAAGGCACTCTATGGACTTAAACAGGCACCTAGACAATGGTATGAAAGACTAAGTGAATTTATGCTTTCTCAAGGTTATAACTGTGGCACCTCTGATAGAACCTTGTTCATAAAGAAGAAAAGAGAAGACATTATACTTGTGCAAGTCTATGTGGATGACACCATCTTTGGATCCACAAATGAAGAGGTGTGTGAAGAACCTGTAGAAGCAATGAAAAGTGAATTTGAGATGTCAATGCTGGGAGAAATGAATTACTTTCTTGGATTGCAAGTTAAACAACTCAAGGATGGAATCTTCATAAATCAAGCAAAGTACTGCAAGGAATTGCTTAGGAAGTTTGAGATGGACAAATGCAAAGCAATCAACACTCCAATCTCAACAAGTTGTCAACTAGATAAGGATCATGCAGGAAAATCAGTGGATCAATCAAAATACAAGGGATTGATGGTTCTTTATTATACTTAACATCTAGCAGACCTTATATTTGTAAGAATTGATGGCTTAAACAAGAATTGATGGTAAGAATTGATGGTCTCTGCTCCTGCTTGTTTATACTGCATGAACTGTCGTGGTTATACGAACTTGCTTGCTATGCTTGAAACCCTATGGTTATCTGCATGCGTTTAGCTATAAATACTCCCGTTCTACTATATTTGAATTGATCTGTGCTCTGTTACTCTCGCTGCTGCAGGTTCAGTGATGACTTCGTTGAGGCGACTCGCCCTTGCCAAATTCCTGAAGAAGGCAAGGTCAGCCAAAGAGGGTGGAGACGCGGTCACCCTTGTCGTGCCAACCATCGCTTCCCTGCCAACTCCTCCTCCGTCTGCCTCTCCTTCTCCCATTGCCGCGGTACCACTGGCCATGGCGTCGACCCCTGCCCCAGCACGCCCCAACAAAGGGAAGAGGGTGCTAGTGGTAGATTCTGACAGTGAAGATTCGGGCGTCGCCTTGGTTTCCAGTAAGAGGAGGGCTACGGGCGTTCCTGTCTTGACAGTCGCGTCTCCCGGTGGTGGGAGCTCTCTCAGGGACGATCCACCAAGTGCCACATCACCTCCACCTCCACCTGCCCACGAGGAACGAGAGGAAAGGATTGACTCAGTTCCCCTGTCCTCGCCGTTACCGCTTCGTGACGCAGCCGAGGCTTCTGGCTCTGCCCCTCCTGCATCAGTTCCAGCTTCGACCTCTCGAAAGCCCCGAATTCCTCGCCCCATCCATAGGGAGTTGACGCAGGGTTTCACTGAGGGAATGTCACCGACTGATCCTCACAAGGGGGGAGGCATGCCTTACTATATGGGGGCATTCCTGGCGGTGGCACTCAAGTGGCGCACCCAGGCTCGAAGCGCTATTAAGAGGAGGGAGGCTCTCAACAAATTGAGACAAGAAGTGGGAGCGTTGAAGGAGGAGAAACAAAATTGGGTGCTCAAGGAGGAAGCTTCCCAATCCTTGCTAAAACTGGCCCACGAGGGCAGGGAGGGGGCCGAGGCGTATGCGCGCGAACTCGAACAGGCGCTTGACGATCAGCTGGCCCAGCTCACTTCCTACCAAATCCAAAGCCTTGGCCTACAAGAGGCGGCTCTTGCCTCCGAAGCACAGCGGAAAAAATTTGAAGAACTGGACGCTGCTTGGAGGCAGAAGTTAAGCGAGAGAGAGAACGCCTTGGCTGCGAAGGTCGAAGCTTTGAGCCTTCTCCAAGCCGAGGCTAACAAGCTCCGCGTGGAGAAGGAATTCCTGGACAAACAGTTGACATCCAAGGACGCTAGGGTTGCGGAACTAGAAGGGGAGGTCCAAGGACTGACTGGGGAGATGGCGGGCGCGTTTGAAGAGGGCTTCCAAGAGGCTCTGGTTCAGGCGTCCTGCGAGAACCCTGGCATCAATATTTCAAACTGCGACCCCACACACCATGTAGTCGACGGGAAGGTCGTGCCCTTCGACTTGGATGACTGAGCCGCCATTTCCCACCCGCCACCTTTACCTTTCGAGCTTTGTAGTTATTTTTGCCATTCTATGATAAACTTGTAACTCCTTTGCACTTTGTCGGAACTTTGGATTCTGCATGATTGATTCGTGCCTTTGCGTTATCAAATTCTATTTGCATGATTTTACCTTCCTTTCTCATTTCCACGTGCTCCGATTGCTTGCCCCCCATCGCGTTCCTTCGTGGCTCGTTCCGCCTTCGTATCTATAAGGCCTCTCTTCGTGAAGGCGTCAGTGGCTTTGCCGTTATTGTAACGCAAAAGTTGAGTCATACTCCAGGCCCCAAAAGTTCGGGATAAGGCCACGCATCAATGCCCACGCCCACGGAGAGGCTTGCCTAACGGCGCTGTATCGTCCGTGAGGTGTCTCAAACACCTAAGCGGCCTGTCCCCTGATTCTCGGTGCCCGGCGCCCACACCTGAGGAGAGGCCTGCTACTGCAGCGCCGTATCGTCCTCAGGGTGTCTAAAAACGCCAGTCGCTGGGAAAGCTCAAAGCCTTCCAGGGGTTGTTCCCTCCACGGTCTTTCCTCCCCATGGGTATCGGGGAACGACCCTGCCAGCAATTTACTCAGCATTTGGCGATCTCTTCTCCCTCCCCAGTCTTTCCTACCTGCGGGTATCGGGGAGGCGACGCCGCTAGTGATTAGCTTTGACTCCTTCGATTTCATCTCCCTCCACAGTCTTTCCTACCTGTGGGTATCGGGGAGGTGAAGCCGCTGATACTTGTATTGACGACGCCTTTAAACGTTTCACAATGGTAATACCTTCTACTTTGGCTACGCTTTCTCTTGGTGACGCCCTCTCTCTTGGCGACGCCACCTCTCTCGGCGACGCCCTCTTGTATTGGCGACGCTCGGGGCGGCCAAACCGTTGACTTTACCTCGACGTCGGTTCCGACTTTGGCTCAGGTCGACGCCCGGGGTGGCGAGGGACCCTGGGTTTCGCCCGTGCCGTCCACGTGGCACTTTTCGTATGGCTGATGGGACGTTCCCCCACTTGATTAGGTTCTGACACCTCCTGAGTCTCTGATCCATTCTCGACGGCGTGTCGTACCCCTGAGCATTCTGTCGATACGACGTTTTCTGAGTGTTAACCAGTGGTGCCAGGACCATCCTCTCATTTTCTGCCACGTGGCTTAGTTGCATGGTTTACCCATTCGCGTCGTTTGGCGCTCTAACCATAATATTTAGTTCTTCAAAATCTTGAAACCGCTTTCATCATCTCTGTGCCTTCGCGACATTCTTGCGCCATCTTCCTCCTCTCAAAGAGCCACTCTGGTGTCCTTTCTAACCAACGTATTACCCCGCCTTTCCAGCGAACCATCTTCTTTCGACCCTCCAACTCTCTTTCCGCCACTGTTCCGTCATGTCTTCTCACATTCCTTCCCCCAGGGTTAACCATAAAGATCTGTATCCCTGGGCTTCAAGCGAGCTTCTGGATGAGTGCTCGTGCCTTCTTTCCACCCTGGCCATCAGGAAACACAAAGGAGAGTCGTGCTCTTATAATCACCGTGCCTTCGCGAGGAGGCATGACGATGACATCACCGTGCTCCCTTGCACCCTGGGGGAGCCGGTGTGTGGGGATGAACGCGCCAACGACGCGATTCCTTTCTTTTACTTCTATCAGGTGGTGTTCCAGATCGTTGGCGTACGTCTGCCCTTCTCCAGGTTCGAGAGGGAACTTCTGACGGAGATCAACGCTGCACCAGCCCAACTGTACCCCAACAGCTGGGCCTTTGTTAAGGCCTTTGACGTACTGTTCGGGTTCCTGGGGTGTGCGCCCTCGGTTGAGATCTTTCTTCACTTTTTTGAGGTGAAACGTCAGAGGAACAACCTCTGGGTGACCCTCAGCAACATTCCTGGTAGGGTTCTCCTAACTCCCTTCCAAAGTTCCTTCACGGGGTGGAAGGGTAGGTTTTTCAAGATCTGCTGTTCTGATATCGTGCCTTCCGCCCTGGATGGGTTCCCGCTGTATTGGGTGAGGGAGGCACGAGCCCTCAAGTCCAAACCCTTCAAGAAACTAAGCCCGAACGACTAGATTGCGTGCCGAATTCTGGCTAAGGCGGGGGGTTTTGACTCCGCCACCCTGATCAGTTTGGAGTTCAACGCCGGAACCCTAGAGAAGTACATATGTACGAGTGGCTATCTCAGAAACTTCTGCTTCTTACCTTCGTTAGATCTCTACGTGGTCTAACTCATGGTGTCCTCACTATTCTTGTTTCCCTTGGTGCAGGTTCGAAGATAGACCCCAGCGGAGGTCACAGCTCACCCAGGCGTTGAGGGCTGAGACTGAAGCGTCATCCTCCTCCCTGCCAAGATCTGAAGGCCACTGAAGAGTGGTTCGTTTGTATTTTTTCTTTTCCTGTATGAGCACTGGGCCTGTAATGTCTGCCCTATTCACCTTGCTCCCGTTCCTTTCGATCATACATGTGAATTTGACTTCATTGTGCCATGCTTGATTTCTTTAACGCTGTTTACCTTTGCACACGCTTCATGCACTGCGCGTTTTTCCTCTGTCACCTTTCTTGGCGGCGCTCTGCGCTTCTTGGCGACGCTTTCTCGTGGCGGCGCCTTCTTTCTTGGCGACGCCTTCTTTCTTGGCGACTGGCGATGCTCCCCTTTGGCGGCGCCTTCTTTCTTGGCGATGCGTATGCTTGGCGATGCCTGTCGTCACTTTGAAAGGGAAAAAGATAAAGACTGAAACCAAGACAAAGGTTTTTCCTCGAACTTCTTTTCCTTTTTTATTTGGGTGACCTCGTTAAAAAACCCCCGAGAGGGAAAAAGAGTGTCCCCTTCAACTAAATTGTTACATGGCTGCTTACATAAGTCAACTAAAATAAAATTTTAAGTTGGTTGCATTCCAACTGCGTGGGATGGGACCCCCATCCAATGTCTCTAGGTTGTAAGAACCGTTGCCCTTAGCTTCGGTAATTCTGAAGGGTCCGGTCCACTTGGGAGACAGCTTATTCTCCAGCTCGTATGGATGAGCCTTCCTCATGACTAGGTCGCCAATCTGAAACTGTCGTGGCTTTACCTTAGAGCTATATTGTCGCTCTACCCTTCTCTTTACAGCTTCGGCCTTTATTCTGGCCTCCTCCCTGGCTTCGTCCAGTAGGTCCAGGTTCACCCTTTCTTCGTTGGATTCTTCCACCACGAAATTTTGGAAACGTGGTGAGCTTTCGTGAATCTCAACTGGGATCATTGCATCCGACCCATACACTAAGCTGAATGGCGTCTCCATGGTGGAAGATTGGGGCGTGGTGTGGTATGCCCACATGATCCTTGGCACTTCCTCCGCCCACGCTCCTTTGGCCTTTTCTAGCCTTCTCTTTAGCCCCCTCAGCAAGACTCTGTTCGCTGACTCTACCTGCCCATTAGTCTGGGGGTGTTCAACTGATGCGAACACCTGCTTGATGCCTACCTCAGCACACAGGTTTCTCAACTGCTGACTGGCGAACTGGGTTCCGTTATCGGATATCAGCCGCCTAGGTACGCCGAAACGGCACACAATATTCTTCCACACAAAGTGTTGGACTTTGTGTGCAGTGATCTGGGCCACGGGCTCCGCCTCTATCCACTTGGTGAAGTACTCTATGGCGACGATCAAGTACTTCATCTGCCTTATCGCCAGCGGAAACGGGCCTAGGATGTCGATCCCCCAGGTATGGAAAGGCCACGGGCTATATATGGATCGCAGCTCCTCTAGCGGCGCCTTGTGCCAGTCTGCGTGTTTTTGGCATTGCTTACAACGCTGGGCGTGTCGCACGCAATCTTCCTTTACTGTTGGCCAATAAAAACCCGCGCGCACTACCTTAGAAGCTAAGGACCTTCCGCCTACATGGCTCCCACAAATGCCTTCGTGGAGCTCCGCCATTATTCTGGTACACTCGTCGCCGCTTACGCATGTTAAGATAGGGTGAGTGAAACCGTGCCTGAATAACACTCCGTCTACCAGGGTGTACCTTGCAGCATTTCTCCTAACCTTCTTACCTTCTTCAGGCTCCACTGAGAGAACCTCATCCGCTAGGTACCGCCTGTATGGCGTCATCCAGGTGTCTCCTTCGGCTAAAACATGTATCTGCGCTTGCCTCTCTCCTTCGGGCGTGTCCGTGTATACGGTAATGTGAGGCGCCTTCAACGTATCTTGGGTCAAGGAGCGATGACTCCTTGGCCTTCCTCTCGCGGTGCTTATATGGAGGACATCCACCCTGTTATCCTCTATGAATTTCCTCGGAGCCTTAAGCGTCTCTTGGATTATAGTCCTATGCCTGCCCCCCTTGCCTGAGCTGGCCTGCTTGGCGAGCAGGTCAGCTCTGGCATTCTGCTCCCTTGGGACATGCACCAGCTCAAGAGCACTAAAGGCTCCCTTTAGCGATTCGACGTACCTTAAATATGCCGCCATCTGCGGGTCTTTCGCCTGGAACTCACCCAACACTTGTCCCGTAACCAGTTGAGAGTCACTCTTCACTAATAGGTTCCGCGCGCCCATTTCTTTGGCTAAAAGCATTCCTGCAATCAGGGCTTCATACTCAGCCTGATTATTACTGGCTTTGAAAGCGAAGCGCAGGGCCTGCTCGATCAGTACACCGTCCGGTCCTTCCAAGACTATTCCGGCACCACTTCCTTGCTGGTTGGAAGAGCCATCCACTGAGAGCGACCACTGTGAGCCTACTCCACCTCCTGTTCGCCTCCGGGCGAGAGTTCTGCCACGAAATCTGCGTATACCTGCCCTTTGATGGACCCTCTGGGCTCATACTGGATGTCGAATTCTGAAAGCTCCACCGCCCAGCGCACCATCCTTCCCGCCACGTCGGGCTTCTGCAGCACCTTCTGTATAGGGAGGTTTGTCATCACTACCACCGTAAAGTTGTGGAAGTAATGACGGAGCCTCCTGGCTGAAAACACCACTGCTAACGCTGTCTTCTCCAGCGCCTGGTATCTTGTCTCAGCGCCTTGTAATGCCTTGCTCACGAAATAGATGGGCTTTTACCTCTGGTCCTGCTCCTGGATTAACACAGAGCTGATACCCCGCTCCGTTACCGTGAAATATAGCCGGAGGGGCACACCTGTTGCTGGTTTGCAGAGGACCGGTGGCGTCGCCAGGTACTCTTTCAACTTAATGAAAGCCGCTTCGCATTCGTCAGTCCATGCGAAGCGACTATTTCTCTTGAGGCACTGGAAATACGGGTGCCCCTTCTCTCCCCCGGCGGAAACAAACCTTGAGAGTGCCGCCATCCGCCCTGTCAGCTGCTGCACTTCCTTTACTGACGTCGGGCTTCGCATGGCGATGATCGTCGCGCACTTGTCGGGGTTCGCTTCTATCCCCCTTTCTGTGAGCATGAAACCCAAGAACTTACCGGCCTCTACCCCGAAAACACACTTCTCAAGGTTTAGCTTGAGGCGGTACTTGGATATTGTGACGAACAACTCCTCCAGGTCCGCCATGTGTTGTGCCCTATCCTGCGACGCCACCACCATGTCATCCACGTAGGCGTACACATTCCTCCCTAGCATGGGCGCCAGGACCTTGTCCATTAGCCTTTGGTATGTGGCGCCCGCATTCTTCAAGCCGAAAGGCATCACCTTGTAACAGTAACTGCTAGTTTCCGTCATGAATGCGGTTTTGCTTTCATCCCTCGGGTGCATTTTAATCTGGTTGTACCCTGAGAACGCATCCAGGAAACTTCGCACCTTGCAGCCGGAGGCGCTATCTACCAACGCGTCAATGCTGGGCAGCGGGTACGAATCCTTCGGGCACGCCTTGTTTAGGTCAGTGAAATCCACGCACATCCTCCACTTCCCATTCGCCTTCTTTACTAGGACGACGTTTGCTAGCCACTCAGGGTATTGGATTTCCCTGATGTGGCCAGCCTTCAGCAGCTTTTGCGTTTCTTCGCGTACCACCAACTGCCTCTCCTCATTGAATTTTCTCCTCCTTTGGCGCACGGGGCGAACCGTGGCGTCCATGCTGAGGGTGATGACATAAGAAATCGGGGTCGATGTCGGGCATGTCCGAGGCAGACCACGCGAAGGCGTCCAAATGGCGTGAGATCACCTCTGCCACTGCCTCCTGCTCTTCTTGGCTCAGCAAACGCCCTAGTTTAAACGTCTTGCCGCCGATGTTCTTATCCACCACGTTAGTCGCTTGTTGGTCCCTGCTGTTATCCTGAATGGGCGTCGCCTCTACCGCTGACGCCGTGTGGTCGGGACCCTCCCCCATGAGGGTGTCTACTTCGGGCGTCGCCCCCACGGGCGTGAACCCAACAGGCGTTGACCCGGAGGGCGTCGCCTCTATCATTGTCACGTCGACACTTGGCGGACGCTCAAACACCATGAACACGCTTTTCCTCGATTTTAGGCTGTTTTCATAGCACTTCCGCGCTTCCTCCTGATCCGACTTGATAACTATTACCTTGCCGCTGAGGTCGGGTAGCTTCATCTTCATATGACGCGTGGAGGATACTGCGTTGAGCCTATTCAGCGCCGGTCTCCCCAACAAAATGTTGTAGGCGGAATGGGCGTTTACGACCAAGTATCGTATGCTTTCGGTGCGCGAGGCTTCTCCATCTGTGAATGTCGTCCTTAACTCCAAGTAGCCTCGGACCTCCACTTGGTTGTCTGCGAACCCATATGGGCAGCCTGTGTAGGGCCTCAGAAGGTCAGGGGACAAACGCAACTTGTTGAACGTCAACAAAAACATGACGTCTGCAGAGCTCCCTTGGTCGACAAGGACCCTGTGTACCTTACGACCCGCTGTGACGACTGAGATGACTACGGGGTCGTTGTCGTGGGGCACAACGTCTCGGAGATCCCCCCTCGTGAACACGAGGTCCGACTCCCATGGATCACCCGAGATTCTCTCTTCAATTGAGTTAACCCCCCTCGCGTACTTCTTCCTCTGGGAGGCGGTGGGTCCGCCACCAGAAAATCCTCCGGCGATGGTATGGACCTCGCCGAGCACGGGCATCTCGTGCGCCTGTTCTTCTGTGGGCGCCGGCAGGGTGGGTGTCTCGGCGGGTTCCGCAACATAATCCTTCAGGAAGCCACTTCTCACAAGCTTCTCTAGCTGATATCCCAACGACAGGCAGTTGTCGATGTGATGACCAAAAGCTTCGTGGAACTCACACCAAGAGTCTTTTCGTGGCCCCAATACCTTGTCAGTCTTCGCCGGTCGCCTCAACCTCTCGGCTATATTAGGCACGGCTATCAGGTCCTTCAACTCCACCGCGAAGTTGTACCTCGCCGGTCTGGCCCTCTCCCTGACAGGACGATCGCCTCCTGCTGGGCCCCGAGGCCGGGGCTGGGGATTTCTGGTCTCGTAGGGGCGTCTCCCCTCTGGTTTTTTTCTTCCCGTCGTGGTCTCGTTGACCCTGACGGGCTGACTCCGCGTCTGTACCCTTGGGCGCGAGGGCACGACGCTGGTGCGTTTTTCACACACCTCTCCCTCGGAAGCGATATGCTCCACCGCGCGACGCCGTATTTCGGCGAAAGTCCTTGGGCGATTGCGTATGATAGACTCGCAAAAGGGGCCGGGACTCACGCCCTTTCTGAAGGCATACACAATCATGGGCTCTTCCGAGGTACCGGTTTTCACCACTTGGGCCCCGAAGCAGTTGATGTATTCTTTCAAACTCTCCCCTTGGTACTGCTTCACGTCAAATATGTCATAGGAAACTGGCGGCGGGGCCCTGTTCGCCAGGTATTGCTCTCTGAACAGTTGTGACAACTGTTGGAAGGAGGTGATATGGCCGTTAGGAAGGCTAATAAACCAATCCATCGCCATCCCAGTTAAAGTGCTCATGAAGAGCTTGCATCTTGCAGCGTCTGAACCTCCTACTAACACCATCTGCGTGTGGAACGCAGTGAGGTGCGCCTCAGGATCCTCCATTCCGGTGAAAATCACCTTAGGCCCCGCGAACGTGTTGGGGATCGCTGCGTCTAAGATTTCCTGCGAGAAGGGAGTGGAGAATTCCCTTGGAGGGGTGAGATGTTCCATCTCATCTGGTTCGCGTTGCCCCGGGTTGTTCCTCAGACCCTGGCGCAGCTCTTCATTCACCTAACGGAGCTCTTCGTTCCTCGCATGCGAGGCTTCGAGGTCCGCCTGCATGCGCTCCTGTTCCAACTTCGATTCTGCCATATCGTCTTGCAGCCCTCGCATTATCTCCAGGACTCGCTGCATGGACATCTCCTCACCCGTAGCGCGTGCATTACCTCGTCTTGTGGTGGCCATTCTTCTCTGTTTTCTCAAACCGCTTCCAACGTTACTGCAACTCGAAGAATCCTCTCAAATTTGTGGTGGGACTGATGTTTTATATCGGGCCCCACGGTGGGTGCCAAATGTTCCGTCCGGTTGACCTGGAACGTCTTCGTGCGCGACCTCAACCGTCAGCTAGGGACTCCTTCCCACTGGTTACCTGTGGATTCCTGCAAAGAAGGACAAAAGGGCGTCCTAGCGGCCGTTGCACTCTGACGCTCAAGTCAGCCAGCAAGAAACACCAAAAACTAAGCACCTCCGTGTCAGAGCACCGCGTATGGCACTCTGAAGGTGGTAAGAGGGGAACTGTGTCTAGTGTATATTTCTCCTTCTAGCAAAAATCTTTCCCTAGTCCCTTGTGCGTAACCTCAAGGCTCGAGCAAGCAACTAGAGAGTTTCTGGAAAATTTGCCAAAAGTTCGAACCCTGTTTCCAACATTCTCAGCGCTATTTAAACTGCCCAAGCATTTAAAGCGCTTTTAATCACAAAACGTAACGCACTTAATTAACGCGTCTAATTAGAAAACGTAGCACATTTAAGACGTTGAAACGCTTGGGAGCCTTTATAGTACCTGAAACGCTCGAAACAGAAACTGTATTGAATGACTTTAATTACCTGGTACCTGACTGAAGGGTGTTTCTATTCTGACCTGGCTGTCGTACACGTGGAGGGCCTCACAATGCCATGACCCCATCTGGGGACGTTTCTGCCCATCGGGGCCGTTTCTACGTGTTAGTCCTCCTGCTTGGGAGTGCTACTGCGCAAGGGGTGACTTTTTTGGGTGCCAACTCATGCCCCCAATCATCTAGTCACTCACTTTGAGACGTATCTGCCTTCCCCTCGTACCCTGCACCCGGATACCCTGGGCGTTACCCTCCCCTTGAGTCGTATCTGTCCCAAAGGCATCTCTGGGGCGGCAGGGGTACTTCACGGGTCAGGCTGCCCTGCCCTGGTGCTATCACTATGGCCTTGAAGCCACCTTTTCCTTCTCTTTATCACTATTCCCTGGTTATCAGGGGTCTGAGGCCTTCCAACGGCGTCGCCCCCTCCATGGTCTTTCCTACCCATGGGTGTCGGGGAGTGGCGCTGTGGTCACCTTGCTTTTGTGTCATCCCACCTTGGCGATGCTTCCTCTTGGCGACGCTTCCTCTTGGCGACGCCTGCGCTTGGCGTCACCCCACCTGGGCGACGCCTTATGTTGACTTTGACCTCGACACTGACTTTGACCTTGACTTCGTCAACGCCCGGGTACGGGACGATACACGAGATTTACGAAACCTGCGGTACCTGACAAAGTGACCGTTCTTCATGCAATAGAAGCATGTAACAACCGGTTGAAACGACTTTTTAACCGATTGTTTTTGTGGAGCATGTGAAAAAGGTTTTGAAACTTTATTTTTCTTGCTCTGAGGGTAGAAGCCTAAACCTGATTTTCCAAAAATACAGTTTCGAGATGCAAGAACATCTTCAAAATTGGACTTTCTAGTTGTAAGCTTGTCCAAGGTTTTCGAAAGATAGTGCATCTTCTTTTCAAGAAGTTCACAATTTTCACAAGCTTTTGTATTACAACTGTAAGAACAATTTTTGTAAACTAACTTCAAATTTTCAAAATCTTCTTTTCTCTTGCTTAGCTCTTCCTCTAGAGACTTAACTTTATTTTCCAACCAGTTATTTAGTCATTTTAACTAGTTGAGAGAAAGTGTCAATCAGTTGGCTTCAACATGGGTTTCATTAAAAGCATCAAGCAATTGATAGTAGGTGGTACCTTTACTTGATGAAGTAGAACTCATGCTACTTGTTACTGATGCTAGAAAACACAGATTAGCTTTCTCATCATCTGAAGAACTTGAGGATGAGAAATTATTGTCATCCCATGCTACATATGCTTTCTTAGCTTTTCCCTTTTTCTCCTTTTTGAAGTCTCATTTTTCTTTGACTTCATTGTTTGGACATTCAGCCTTGATATGACCCTGTTCTCCATAGCCATAGCAAGTATACTAATTAGAATTGAATTCACTAGGTTTCTTTGAACCATACCTTTTAGAAGCTTGTCTCTTTCTCAAGAATTTGCTGAATTTTCTTGATAACAGACTTATGTTCTCCTCTTCACTTCCACTGGAATCTGGTGGCTGCCTACAAGCTTTAAGAGCTATGCTCTTGTTGTGCTTGTCTTCACTCTCTTGGACAACAAGCCTATGAATCTCAATATCATGCTCTCTAAGCTTACCAAACAGAGATGCCAAAGACATTGAGGCGAGATCCTTTGATTCAGAGATGGCAGTGACCTTTGGCTGCCATGTTCTATAAAGACACTTCAATATCTTGATGTTAAGCTCCTTTTCATCAAACGTCTTACCAAGACTCATAAGATGGTTCACAATGTGAGAAAACCTATTCTGCACATCACAAATAGATTCTCCCTTTTGCATCCTGAACAGTTCATACTCTTGAATCAGAGCATGCTTCCTAGCTCTCTTGACATCAGTTGTGCCTTCATGTGTGACCTCTAAGATGTCCCACATTTCTTTGGCCGAGCTGCATTGTGAAACCTTAAAAAAACTCATCACAGCTTAGAGCAGATGTTATAATATTTTTAGCTATCCAATCAAACTTAGCTTTCTTATTTTCTACCTCAGTCCACTCGGATGAAGGTTTATTAACAAAAACCTCATCTCTCTTTACTTGAGGTATGAAGGGACCATTTTCAATTGATTCCCAAATACCTTATCAGTTGAGTGTATAAAGATTTTCATTCTTACTTTCCAAAACTGGTAATTGACCCCACAAAACAGTGGTGGTTTGTTTATAGAAGCACCATTCCCAAAAGGCATTTTATTAGCCATAAAAAAAGATTTTAAAAAAAACAGAAACAAGGACTTGCGTAATTTTCAAGAACCTAGCTCTTGATACCAATTGTAAGAATTGATGGATTAAACAAGAAGGGGGTGAATTGTTTTATCAAAGGTTTTCGCAAATACTTGCTTCAGAATGAATCCTTAACAAACAACTCAGATAAGCGCTTAAGTAAGGCAATCAAACATTCCAACAAAATAGTTATCAGAATTTCAACCGGTTAAAGTCACAATTTAATCGGTTGTTTATAGCAGCGAAAATATCAAACAGTTTGAGAGTTTGAGAGAAAGAGAGATTTACACACGAAGATTATACTGGTTCACTCAATCCCTGAGCTACATCCAGTTCTCAGTCAAACCACTGAGTTCCATTAGCAATCAATCACAGATTACAAGCACACACCACAAAGAGGTGACTTTGAATCCCACAAAGCCTACTCACCCCCTTTGCACACAAAACACCGCAAGAAAGAACACCCTCTGCCTTTACAGGATTTCAACAACAAACAGTATGTAGACGAACAATTACAAGATACTAAACAGGATAGAAAGCACCTGGATTTATAGAACCAGAGATCTTATGATCAGCACTAGTGACCACACATCAAAGCTTGAAAGCACTCTTTCTTTTTAAAACTCTTTCTCAAACCAAAACTCTTTCTCAAATCTGAATGAATACTTGTTGTATTTCTTGTCACTTTTGATTTGAAAACGAAGCTATATTTATAGCCTTTGAAAAGCTACCGTTGCAGGCAGTTTTGATTCAATAAATCAGTTAAAATAGGTTTTCAAAATTCTGTTATTAAAACATACATTTTATTGGGAAGGCCTGCGTTGAATAGGCTAAGGGCAGTGGCTTCCACACGCCACATGAAGATGAAGTTGTCAGATCTTAGTGGCTGGGTGATCGTGATCAAGTCAGATCAGGAGGAGGCCCGGAAGTGCTATGAGAGTAGCCTAAAAATAAAAAGGGGAGTGGTTATGGTGATGGAACGCCCGCCCATTGCAGATACGCCTATGGAGGTGGAGCCTTTGGAGGAGGCAGAGCCCGTGGAGGCGACGCCTGCCAAAGCCGTGCCCGTGGAGGAATCGCCAAGAGGGCCTGCACCCTTGGAAGGAGTAACTGGGGAGGCCTCACCCATGGAAGAAGTATCCGGGGACGCCTCGCCAACAAAAGAAGTATCCGAGGATGCCTCGCCCGCAGAGGCGACGCCTAGAAGAGAAGGCCGGGAAAGTGAGTCTCGCGCTGAGAGCGCTCGGGACAGGCGACCCGAGCCAGTAGAAAACGTGGTGGAGAGGCAGATTGGGGGCAAGATCTTCAAGTTGGGGCGACTGCTGAGCCAAGAGGAGCAGAATGAGGTGGCGGCGGTAATCTCGCGCCACCTGGACGAATTTGCATGGTCCGCCTCGGACATGCCAGACATCGACCCAGATTTTCTGTGCCACCATCTCACCATAGACCCCAAGGTTCGTCCTGTACGACAGAGGAGGAGGAAGTTCAACAAGGAGAGGCGCCTCGTCGTGCAGGAAGAAACAAAGAAGCTGTTGAGTGTCGGACACATCAGGGAAATTCTATACCCTGAGTGGCTAGCCAATGTGGTCTTAGTGAAAAAGGCGAATGGGAAGTGGAGAATGTGCGTCGACTTCACAAACCTCAACAAAGCGTGCCCCAAAGACTCGTATCCACTGCCCAGCATCGAGGCGTTGGTGGACAACGCCTCGGGCTGTAAGATGCTGAGTTTCTTGGATGCATTCTCGGGGTACAACCAGATTAAGATGCATCCACGCGATGAGAGCAAAACGGCGTTCATGACCGAGACGTGTAGTTACTGCTACAAGGTCATGCCGTTTGGGCTGAAGAATGCGGGCGCCACCTACCAGAGGTTAATGGATAGGATCCTTGCACCTATGATGGGAAGGAACGTGCAAGCCTACGTCGACGACATGGTCGTGACCTCTCAGGAAAGAGGGCTACACACAGCTGACCTAGAAGAGCTGTTCGCCACAATAGCTAAGTACCGCCTCAAGTTGAACCCGGTGAAGTGCGTTTTTGGGGTCGAGGCGGGAAAATTTTTAGGATTCATGCTCACTAAGAGGGGAATAGAGGCGAACCCCGATGTGTGTGCGGCAATCATCGCCATGCGAAGCCCAGCTTCAGTAAAAGAAGTGCAGCAGTTGACAGGGCGCATGGCGACCTTGTCAAGGTTCGTATCAGCTAGGGGAGATAAGGGCCACCCATATTTCCAATGCCTAAAGAGAAACAGCCACTTTGTGTGGACAGCAGAATGTGAGACAGCCTTTCTCGGGCTGAAGGAGTATCTGGCGACGCCTCCGGTGTTGTGTAAGCCGCGGGCAGGCGTGCCCCTCCGTTTGTATTTTGCAATAACGGAGTGGGCCATCAGCTCTGTGCTGGTTCAAGAGCATGATCAAGTGCAGAAGCCTATATACTTCGTGAGCAAGGCCTTGTAGGGGCCGGAGACGAGGTATCAATCTTTGGAAAAAGCAGCCTTGACAGTGGTATTCTCTGCTAGGAGGCTTCGCCACTATTTCCATAGTTTTACGGTGGTGGTGATGATGGATCTCCCCATCCAGAAGGTGTTGCAGAAGCCAGACGTCGCTGAAAGGATGGTTCACTGGGTGGTGGAGCTGTCTGAGTTTGATATAGTATACGAGCCTAGGGGGTCCATCAAGGGGCAAGTATACGCTGACTTCTTGGCAGAGCTCTCGCCAAGAAGCACACAGAAAGAGATGGAGGTAGGCACGCAGTGGATGCTTTCGGTGGATGCGTCTTCCAATCAGCAAGGAAGTGGAGTCGGCGTGGTCCTGGAGGGGCCAAAGGGTTTGCTGATTGAGCAGGCCCTGAGGTTTGCGTTCAAAGCTAGCAACAATCAAGCAGAGTATGAAGCCCTCATAGCTGGGATGCTCTTGGCTAAGGAGATGGGTGCGCGAAGTTTGCTGGCGAAGAGCGACTCACAGTTGGTCACAGGGCAAGTAGCTGGGGAGTACTAGGCTAAGGATCCGTAGATGGCGGCATACTTGAAGTACGTTCAGGTCCTGAAGGGGGCGTTCGTGGCATTTGAGTTGGTCCACGTCCCAAGGGATCAGAATGCCAGAGCTGACCTGCTCGGCAAGTTGGCCAGCTCAGGCAAGGGGAGAAGGCAGAGGACGGTCATCCAGGAGACCCTCAAGGCGCCACGAACGTTTGCGGCAGACAATAGGGTGGACATTCTCCATGTTTGCACGACTAGGGGAAAGCCGAAGAGCCATCAGTCTTTGAGTCAGGACACGGTGAGGGTCCCCAACATCAGTGATGAGAATCAAATAAAGGAGGCTTTTATTAATGGAGGAAGAGGACATCCACCCTCACATTTGAAGTTCTTCCTTCTAGTCTTCTCAAAATTAAAAGAAGACATAAAATAAAGATGAGGCCCAAGCCCAAACCCAAGAAGGCCAAAGCCCAAAGAGCCCAAGTCCATCCCATGAGAGGCAAGGCCAACCTTTGAAATACTCTTGTATAGTTTTAGGAGGTGTGGTTATTAAATAAAGGAGTGTGAAAATGTAAAATAAAGTCACATTGTCCATGTGACTTAGGAGAGTGGTGTAGGTATAGTTTTTAGGAGGTGTCATAGTAGAAAAAGGTCACACCTCTCATGTGACTTGTTTTTGGTGGGAATTTCAAATGAGTTTATTTGAAATTTCCCACCTATTTTTCAACACCTCTAGGCTATAAATAAAGGTGCTTAGCTTGTACATTCAGATTTGAATTTAGACTAAAGAAACTATACTCAATTTTTGAGAGAGCATTGGAGAGCTTTGTGCCTTCTTCACTAGTTTTATCTTGATGGTTCCATGGTTACCTCAAGTGGCGGCTTGCACACTCATCTAGGAGTCTCCATCCTTCTAGTGGCGTGATCATCCAACCATACATCCATTTTCATGAGCTTTCTATTCTCCTTCCTTCCTTCTCTTTTTATGTTCATGTATTAGCTTGTGTTCCTTGTCTTTTGGTTCGGCATTTTTCATTTTCCAGCTGCTGTTCTTCTTCTATTTTGATTTTGGTTCGGCGCCTTTTAATTTCCAGCACTTCTAATTCAGTTTTCTTATCTTTTTTTCCTTTCTAATCGGTTCAATTTGACAATAATTGGAACTTCCATATGAGTTTGTGTTTTGGCACTAGTTTTGGTGAGTTTTTGTTCATAGAACCTTGATCCAATTCTATGATAAAGTGCCTATCTCATAACCAACTCAAGATGATTCCTAAGAATGTCAAGAATCATTCTAATTGTGCTATTGGAATCACATCATGTGGTATCAAGAGTTTAGGTGTGTTCTTGTTTAATTTTTGAGTTGTGTAGCACTTTAATTTCAAGAGCTCTTTAATTTCTTGCAATTTAAGGTTCTGTTTTAGGCTTATTTGAGTTTTCTTGCTGTTTTCTTTATGTTGCTTATCATATGTTTGAGTATTTTCCTTTTTGAATCCTTACAAGTTTTGTCTTAGTCTTGTTTTTCCATAATTGTCATCACTTCTTGTAGTACTTTTATTGACAACATCAGTGTTTATCCGGTTTCGCCCGAAGAAGAGGATCGTATGCAAGTGTGCGTTGTAGAAGAGGGGGACACTTGGATGACGCCCTATAGGCATTACATCGCAGACGGGATCCTCCCAGCAGAGCCTAGAGAGGGCAAGAGGATAAAGAAAAACTTCGCGAGATACACTCTCGTGGATGGAGCGTTGTTCAGGCACGGGTTCACACATCTGATTCTAACATGTGTGAGCGGAGGCGAGTGCACAAGGATAATGTCGGAGCTTCACGAAGGGATCTGTGGAAGTCACATTGGGGGGAGGTCTTTGGCGTCTAAAGTGATCCGTGCGGGGTTCTACTGGCCGAAAGTAAGGGAGGATTGTGTGAGGTACGCCCAGCGGTGCAAGCAGTGCCAACAGCACGCCGATTGGCACAAGGCGCCGCCGGAGGAGTTGAGATCAATTTATAGCCCATGGCCTTTCCACACATGGGGAATCGACATTCTGGGGCCTTTCCCACTGGCGATAAGGCAGATGAAGTACTTGATCGTAGCCATCGAGTACTTCACAAAGTGGATAGAAGCAGAACCAGTCGCACAGATTACTGCACATAAGGTACATCACTTTGTTTGGAAAAACATTGTGTGCCGGTTCGGGGTGTCGAGGCGTCTGGTCTCGGATAACGGTACTCAAATCGCGAGCCAGTAACTGGGGAAGTTATGTGCAGAGTTAGGCATCAAACAGGTGTTCGCATCAGTCGAGCACCCCTAGACGAACGGGAAGGTGGAGTCCGCGAATAGAATCTTGCTGAGAGGATTGAAGAGGAGGCTTGAGAAAGCCAATGGACTCTGGGCAGAGGAGGTACCAAGGATAGTGTGGTCTTATCACACTAAGCCCCAGACTTCCACCATGGAGACGCCTTTCAGCTTCGTGTACGGATTAGACGCGATGATCCCAGTGGAGATTCATGAGAGCTCACCACGTTTCCAGAACTTTTTGGCAGAGGAGTCCAATGAGGAAAGGAGGGTGAATTTGGACCTGTTGGACGAGGCCAGGGAGGAGGCGAGAATAAAGGTTGAGGCAGTGAAGAGAAGGGTGGAGCGCCAGTACAACTCCAAGGTGAGGCCTCGCCAGTTCCAGGTGGCGGATCTCGTCATGCGCAAGGCTCATCCATATGAGTTGGAGAACAAGTTGTCGCCCAAATGGACCGGGCCCTTTAGAGTAACCGAGGCTAAAGGGAACATGTCTTACAGTCTCGAAACTCTTGAGGGAGGCCCCATTCCACGCACCTGGAACGCAGCTAATTTGAAGTTTTACTTTAGTTAAAAACTCTATGTAGAACACAGTTTTAAAGGGGACACTCTTTTTCCCTTTCGAGGGTTTTTTAATGAGGTCACCCAAGTAAAAGAATGAGTTCAAGTATACATTGTCTCAATTTCCTTTTTTCGCAATGTAAAGAAAATATTAAAAAACAAAGGTGCGGTTCGTCAAGGATGAACCCGCCACCATGGTGTGTAGACACCTCAACAGGAGGGATGCGGATGTCTCTTCTGGGCGTGGGCACCAAGCGCGTGAATCAGTTTGGACGTGCAGACACCCCAAAGGAGTGGCGGGGCTCACTCTTCGGGCGTGGACGTCAAGATGGAAAAGTACGCATAGCATAGTTAAAATCTGGGTGTTTAGTCCCTCGGCAGGGCTTAACGGATTCCTTCGGGACGCCCCCTCCTCAGGTAAGAACGGCTGGCCCCGGTGTCTGATGCCTAGACACCTCGCGAGGAAGTGGCGGGGGGCGTTTCCTTCGAGTGAGGGCATCAGGCAGTGAGGAAGTTTGGAGCAGTGGAGAGCCAGGTGACTTGGTGCAGATACACGCCATGTAGGAGAAGCGCCATCCTTCGGGAAACCTTCTCCTTGGGCGTAATCACCAAATTCTCTGGTCATCTTGGTGTTTAGACACACCGGGGACGATACGACACTGCTTTAGCATGGCTCTCCTCGGGCGTGGGCACCAAGAACACTGATCGCCTTGGTGTTCTTAGACACCCTGAGGACGAAACGGTGTTGCCCCGGGCAGGCCTCTCCTCAGGTGTGGGCACCAAGCGCGCAGGGATAAGGGCCAGTTGCCTTGGTGTTTGGACACCCCGTGGACAATACGGTGCTGCTTCGAGCAGGCCTCTCCTCGGGCGTGGGCACCAATGCGCAACTTTGTCCCAAGTGTCTAGACACACTGAGGACGAAACGACCTTGCTTTCAGCAGGTCTCTCCTAGAGTGTGGGCACCCAGTGCAGGTAAGCAGGCTTCGGCCAAGATAAGTCCTCCTCACCCTCGAGCGATGTCGAGGCCATAGAAGAGATGAGCCCTCCTTCGTCTTAAAGCGATGACGAGGCCAGTAACACCTTTGGTGGTGAGCACCTCAGAGTCATGGGGGATAAGTAAAGATCAAGTTAAAAGTTGGTCACGAGTTAAAGAAGCATAAGAAGTCGCAGAGCAAGATAAAGCAAGTAAAGTCAATGGTCGACGCAAAGAGAAAGTAAATACGTGTTGACCAAGTAGAAAGGGAAAGAAGAACAAACAAGAATATGAAGTAGTTATATTCAATGAAGTAGCAAATACAGGATGATTGTTCATAAGATTACAAGGATGGAAAGGAGGGTAATCCTCAGGGATCTCTAGGGAACGACTTTGTCGTCAACTATGTGGTTGAGAGGGCCGCAACAGGAAGTGTCGATCCCTAGGTTTGCACAGGCCGCCTGAGCTAGAGCTTCTGCAAATCCATCGGCAAAGGCGTTCGCAGCATCGTTGGTTAGCTCCTTCTCTGTCTCCTTGAAGTGCTCGGCTTGGGAGGCCAGCTCTTTGTCTTTAGCTGCTAGAGCTTCGTCCTTCCCTGTTTTCAGTCGGTCGAAGGCTTCAGCTTTAGCATTGAGCGTCGCCTCCACTTCTCCCAGTTTTACTTCTCGATCAACACTTTGGTCTTCGAATTTCTTCTGTTGGGCCTTGGAAGTTTCGACGGTGTCTTTAAGATCAGCAATCTGCACACGAAGAGGCACGACCTGCCCCAGAAGTTCGGCATGGGCTTGCCCCGCTTCGTGTAGTCTCTTGCTAGCGGCGTCCTTCGCTTTCTGAGCCTCTTTCAAGGAGACCTTGTAGGTTTCCTCTTGGCGGGCCCAATGACACGCCAAAGTTTCCTTTTCTTCCTTCAGAGAGGCGCACTCTTTTTCAAGAGCCTGAAGGGTTGAGAGCTCGCTGGCCTTGGCCCTAGTCTGGTCATGCCAGGAGGTGTTGCAAGCAAGGAAGGCCCCAAGATAGAAGGTCGTGCTCTCCTTCTTGGCCCCCTCAGATGGGCCCCCTGGCGACGCCCTGTGCAGGTAGCCCTTCAATAATTCTTGGACCGGTTGGGGAAGCTCTGGGACCAGCGCAGGGGTAGGCATGGACTCAGATTCAACCCCACTCCCCAAGGCTAGTTGATGGGGCGGTGAGGTAGCGCTTGGAGGGTGCTCCCTCAGGGACTCGGCATTGTGACTAGAGGAGGAAAGGGAGACGACAACCTTGTTGGTCCTCCTCCTTTTGAAGACCTGCCCGTCTTCAGTATCCTCATCATCTTCAAAAGGAACCACCACCACCCCCTTTTCTTTATCTAAGGGGGCTGGTGTGCTGGCAGTTCCAGCCATGGTATGGGGCACGACTTCAATAGAGGGTGGAGAGTTAGGGTTGGCAGCAGCATGTGGTGAAGAAGGGGTTGGTTAGGTGTTGTGGTAGGGAGAGTTTGAGGGCGGGATGTTGGAGAGGTTGGAGGAATGGGCCCAGCCTCAGCTGCCTTGAAGGTAGCTTTGCCCTGGGCTGTCAAGGCTTTGGCAAGCCTCAACCTCTTGTTCATGTCCATTTTCGAATTTGCACCAAGGAAGCAAACAAAACAGAGGTTAGGCACAGGCTAAGTCGAAGCATGAAAGTACAATTAGACATACTGAGAAGATCCAAAGTACACAACAATACATGTATGAACGAAGGTAAAAGCTAGCATAAGCAGAAATCAAAGAAGATAAGGGGGGAATAGTTCCCATACTAATGTATTGGGTGAGGGCTTCAGGGTCAAATTCTCGTGTTATCAACCCCGCGGTATCTAAGATCCCCACGCTGGCCAAGATCAGACACACCTCTCGATATGTTGAGGGCAGTTCGTCCAAGGTCTTGGACTTGGTCAGCTTCACGTCCTTCACCCAGTATAAGGGGAAGCCATCCAACGCGGTGGGGTCGTGTTCAATGCAACACACCCTGAAGAATTTACCCTTCCATCCCATGTAAGATTGTTGGAACAGAGATAGGAGGATCCTCCCGGTGATGCCACTGAAGCTCACCCAGAGGCTCTTCCCCTGTTTCTTCACCTCAAAGAAATGGAGGAAGATATCCACGGAGGGGGGTTGGTCGAAGTACCCGCATAGGATACCGAACGCCTTGAAAAACGCCCAGCTATTGGGGTGTAGCTGGGCAGGGGCGACGTTGATCTCTTTTAGGAGTTCCCTCTCGAACCCAGAGAAGGGCAAACGCATTCCTATGCACTTGAACATCGTTTGGTAGAAAAATGAGAAGGGCACGCCACCGTTTGACCTATCCGTCCATGCAAACAGGTTCACCTGGGGTACAGGGGCGAACGGATATGTCTGCGTCATGCCTCCTAGCAAAGGCGCTGAATTGATAAACGCTTGGGTCGCCTACATGGTCCCTCCAGTCTTTTAGGGAGGTTAGGCTTGAGCACTCATCGAGCAACTCATCAGGGGCCCAAGGATATAAGCTTGTGGTGGCCGTGCGATTGGGCCACGTGTCAAGAGATTAAAGCGTGACTTAAAGTGTCACGTCACCAGCGCAGAGAGTGTCACGTCACCAGCTCAGAGAATGTCACGTCATCAGAACGCCACGTGGACGGTAGGGCGAGGCCTTAGTCTTTTCGCTGAAAATAGTTATCAGCTCAAGACTGGGGGGGCTTGTGTATCGACCCGTCCTCAGGCGTTGACCAAAGTCAAAATTCAAACATATGGTGGGACCCACCAAGGGGGGCTCCAAGGAGGAGAGTCAGCGTTGACCGCTTTGGGCGTCGCCAGATGTGGGCGTCACCAGGTGTAGGCGTCAACAGGTTTAAACGTCTCCCACCTCAAAGGCGACTCGTTGGCCTAAGAGCGCGTTTTGGCCCCGATGGTGCCACTCCCCGACACCCACGGGTAGGGAAGACCGTGGAGGGGGCGGCACGATAAAAGGCCACGGTACGGGTGAGGGGGGCCTCGGGCCCCGGTACCTCATAACAGTAATAAAGAGAAGAGAAAGATGGCTTCAAGGCCATATTCCCAGTACCAGTAGGGAGTAACCTGACTCGTGAAGTACCCACACCACCTCTGGAGAATCCGTGGGACAGATACGACCCGGGAGAGGGCCTCGCCCTAGGGGTAATCCACGTGCATGGTACGAGAGGAAGGCAGATACACTCCCGGGGCGAGTGACTAGAGGTTGGGGCGCATGAGTTGGCACCCAGGTAGTCACCCCTTGCGCCGGATGCACTTCAAGGAAGGAAGACTTACACGCTGGGGTTTCCTAAGTTGGGCTACAGCCTCGTAAGGCCTTCCACGTGGAGTTGCACTTAAGTCAGAAAGGCCACGTGGCAGTAAGCACTGAAACCCAAGGTATATAAGCTTTTCTGAAAGCTTAGTGAGATACATTTTACACATGCTCTAATCATTTGCACGCTTACACGTTGTACGCACGAGTGATTTGAGTTAGAGAGAGAAGTTAGTTACAAGATAGTTACGCGCCTTCAGAACATCGCAGTTACGGTGTTCCGATACGGAGGTGCTTGGTGTTTTCTGCTTACTGACTTGACCGTCGGAGTTCAAACGGCTGCGAGGGCGCCCTTTGTTCTCTCTGTTTCAGGTACTCACGGCGGTGTAGGGTGAAGATCTGGAACCAAGACGAAGGTGTCCTTGATACGCGAGTCACAGCTACGCACGAAGCACGTTCTGGTCAACCGGCAGGAACAATGGCTAATAAAATGCCTTTTGGGGAAGGTGCTTCTTTGAATAAACCACCTCTGTTTTGTGGTCAAAATTATCCAATTTGGTGCATAAGAATGAAGTTCTTTATTCAATCTTTAGATAAGGACATTTGGAATGTTATTTCAAATAATACCTATATGAATATGCTTGAAATTAATTTTGCATCATCTAAAGAACATCTTGACTGCATAACAAAGAATATTATTGTTTCTGCTTTAGATTCTGATGAATTGCTCAAGATTTCATAATGTATCTCAGCGAAGGAAATGTGGGATACACTTGAGAAATGACACAAGAATCCAAGGAGTGACTTAATGGATAAAGAAGAGTCTTCTGCTGATTCAATCTCTTCTGAAATCAAGATGGAAGTCAGTCTAATGACCAAAGAAGAATCTGAATCAAGTCAAGTAAGTATAGCCTCTTCTAGCAAGTGTGAAAATTATTTTCAATTGCTTGATGCTTTCCAAGAAATCCATGAAGAAGCTAAGAGATTAACTTTTTCAAATAACCGATTGAAATGTGAAAACAACTAGTTGAAAAAGAGAATCACAGTTCTGGAAACTGATTTGAACCAATCAAATGTTGCTTTAAAAAATCTTGAACTGACTTGTCAAAACTCTTCTTGCAAATGTGATTCAAGTTTGTGCAGAAATTGAGTCCCTTCAAAAGAAAGATTTATATCTTGTGAAAACAGAAGATATCATTTCAAAAGGGAAATCAAACCTTGAAGATGTGTTAGCATCTCAAACATGTCTTTTTGGAAAATATGGATTGGGTTTTAAGGATCATGAGGTTTTCTATTCGTAAGGGTATTCTGAAATGGGTTCCTAAGGATCCTAATATTCCTTGGAAACATATTAACACTCATGAACCCAAATTTGTAAGGGGACCAGATCTAGCAACCCGATTTTAATTTTTGCAGGGTTGTTTGGGGAGAAAATAGCACCTATGATATCTAGATAGTGGCTATTCTAAGCATATGACTGGTGATGCATCCAAGTTCATCAGCATCTCTCTCAAACAAGATGGGCATGTAACCTATGGTGACAATAACAAGGGAAAAATCCTTGGCAAAGGTACTATAGGTAATGAAAATAGCTTGCTTATTCATGATGTGCTTTATGTTGAAGGTTTGAAGCACAGTTTGCTCAGCATTAATCAACTATGTTACAGAAGATATCAAGTCACCTTTAGAACTAATTCGTGTGAGATTCGTTTTCCTAATTCAAAGGATGTTCTGCTCATTGGTAATAGGTCTAACAACATTTATTTGCTTGACATATCTAGCTCTACATCAATAGGTTGTCTTCTATCAAAACATAAGGAATCATGGTTTTGGCATAGAAGAATTGCACACATTCACATGAATCATTTAAATAAACTTGTTTCAAATGAACTTGTTCATTGCTTACCCAAACTCAAGTTCAAAAAGGAACATGTGTGTGAAGCATGTCAAAAGGGAAACAAACTAGAAAATCTTTTAATTTGAAAAATTGTGTGGGAACCCTAAGGTCGAGAACAAACAGTTTCCAGTAAAAATCCTCCCTTGCCTCTATACAGCTAGGGCAAGGATAGAAAGGAGGACCTCTTCCTTGTATTGTAAGGCAAGGTTAGTATGGGTTCTAGTTATATGTCTCCCTTATCCCTGTATGGAAAGGTTGAGTCCAGCTAAGTGCAGACTTCCTTTGTCTTGTAAGACAAGGTCGAGAACAGTATGGTTCGCAGTCAAAGGCTACCCTTGTCTTGTAAGACGAGGTTGAGAGTGGCACGGTACCTAGTTAAAGATCTCGCTTGACCTATGAGCCAAAGTCGAGAACGACATTTCCCTTACCTTTGTTTGGCAAAGGATGGGGCGAAAAGGAATTCGAATAGAGCATTGCCTCTACCCTAAGACGACGAAGAATAAGGTCAAGCGGGCGATAAAGAAGCGTGCTGCCTAAGTCATGAAGGCCCTACAGCGTTGTTAGACTAAGCAAGAAACGCAAAAGCAGTTAACAACGAAAAAGGAACAAGTTATGAATACAGCAGATTTCATAAATGAAAGAGTATATACACAGGTTACTGAAATTGTTCGTTAAACAGTTAAGTTACAATAAGGAAGGAGCTACTCCTGGGCGTCGACCAGCTGCCCATCAACGATTCTCTTGGTCAGACCTGTTTGGGATAGGTTCACCCCAGGATGCACACAAGCAACCTGGGCCATGGCATCCTAAAACCCAACACCATCAGCTCCAACAGCGTCGTTGGTGAGCTCCTCCTTGATCTCACTGAAGAGTTCGTCCTTGCAGACTAGCTCTCCCTCCAATTGGCCAAGACGCACTTCCTGCTGGGTCGCCCTTTCTTCTAGCCTGGTCATCTTGGCCTGCGTCTCCTTAGCCTTCTCCTGCAGCACGATAACCTCGTTTCGGAGAGGCAGAATCTTTGCATGCGCACTTAGGGCCTTCTGAGACTTCTCGAATAGGAGCCTCTTGGTCTCCTTGTCAGTTTGGCGAAGGTCTGCCAACTATAAGTGAAATGCGGTTTCGCGTTGAGTAAGCTTTCTGATCTGGAGCGCATCTTGACTTGCTACCTCCCCCAACTTCAACACCTCAGCCCTCAGTTCTTGCACTTAGGTCGAGGCGCGACTGGATGCAATGAGGAAAGCCCCAAGACGTCTTGTCGCATGCCCTCGCAGGGGGTCTTTGCCCTGGCTCTCCATTTCCCCGTCTTGGAAGGTTTGAAGAACCTCCTGGAGAAAGGCGGCCAGCTCAACAGCGGGAGGCACGCCAAAATCGCCTCCAGAGGCACTCCCCCCCCCCCCCCCCCACCTTCGTGTAACACCAAGTCACAAGGAGAAGAGGCACTTGGGGGGTTCTCTTGGAAGGAAGGGGCGCCGCCATCTGAAGCTGAGAGCGCTGGGACCACGACATCAACACCCATTTTCCTCTTGAAGACGAGGCCAGAGCAGGTGTCCTCGTCCTTAGAGGCAATAGCCTCAACCACCCCCTTCTGCCTAAGGTCCGCAGGGGCAGAAGCAGAAGGGTTCGGGGCCGAAACAACTGTAGTGGGAGCATTAGTAGGGGTCGCAGCATTGGCCCCAGATGGGCCAGCACCAACTTTGAGTTTGGAGGCTGCCTCAGCTAGCATCCTCTTATTCTCCGCGTTTAGCACCATGTCTACACAGGAAAACAACAAGGCATAAGAAAGTAAACCAACACACAAATAAAGACAAGTAAAGGTAGAGGGAAGAGAAGGCAAGTACCAATATAAGACTTGAGAGGCTTGGGGTTGTACTCGAGCTTGGGAGGTGAAGCTTGAGCTTTTTGAAGATAGTTGAGTAGATGAAGAAGAATAGTTCTTCAAGGTCCGTGCGATTGTCGATACACACGAGTTCGCCTTCCCTACAAGGTCGAACCTTCACGAACCTATCGTGTTCCCTTCCGAAGATGTGAAACTTCTCGTTAGACTCCCCTTCTTTGTACACGTCCACGTCCTTAAAGTTGTTTATTTATGAGGTTTCCGTGAGAAGGCTATCAGGAGCCCAACGATAAAGCGATTGGTAGTTGATGGAGGGAGGTGGGTTCGATGTGGTTTTGCTTCGAGACATCTTAAGAAAGGAATCTAGAGAAGAAAAAGAGAAAAACAAAGATTTAAAGGGGGGAGATGGTATGACTCAGAAACCCAAGAAACAGAGAGTGCGCGAACGAAGAACAGAAAACATAAAGTGCAGAAATATAAACAGTCCAGAACAGTTATAGCATGTTATGAGCATTGAAATCATAAAGCAAGGGCAATAGGGGAGTAAAAATCATACCTTTGAATAAGTTAGGGTTCGAAGGATGAAGTGTTCAAAGAAGAAGAGAGAGCATTTTGAGAATATGAAATGCTTGAGAAATGCTAAGTAATGGAATAGTGAAGGAGCATAGGGGTTTCGAAAGGTTTAACGTATACCAAGAAGCACAAGCGGCAAGGATTGTAACCATTGATCTTGCCACGTGTACGCTGTTTAAAAAAGTATGGTGAGAGGTCACTTCGGTGCACTGTTCACATCCCGTCACCCCAGTGCCATGTAGGTCGCCACGGGCGATCACTTGAAGCCTCTTCGCTGAAACAAGTTTCAGCTCGAGACTGGGGGGCTTGTGTACAGGCCAAACCTCGGTCATTGGCCTGAGAGAAAGACATCGGACATCGGTGGACTGATAGCAATAGTGGGCCACGTAAGCTGGGCCCCACAAACAGTATGAGTTAACACGAGTTAACACCCAAGTACCAGAAAGACTTAAGTCACGAGAGGATCATGCATGGGGTGTGCGTGGTACATTCAGGTACAGCACAAGCAAGTGTTCCTTGGAGGCGCTAAGGCCAATTAGGGTTAGGGCTTCCATGGAAAGATTGTAAGCATGTCACATGAATACTTAGGGCACCTACGGAACAGATGATGCCGCAGCGCTGGTACATGAGTAGGTACCTTGGCAGCTATGTTGTTAGTTTTATGCACTTTAGGAAAGGGAAGTCCCATGCGCCAGATTACGCTAAGATTGTGGGATAGCGGCGCAAGGACATTCTCCCAAGAACCCTAAGCCCACTGAGAGACGTGGGAACAACACATAAGTAACCTTAGATACAACTTATAAACAGGGTGGTAAGAACCCTAGCAAGGTACGTCGTTTCTAGGACTGAAATTGCTTTACACACATTACTGTTTCTTTAGCCCTTACTGACTTGAGCGTCGAAGTGCAAACGGTCGTAAGGGAGCCCTTTTGTCTTTACAGGTGAAGTGTTCTTCCAACCAGCGAAGTTCGATTCCAAACGGAGACAGGCGGGGCCTGAAGCTACCGTTCGAGTCAACCGACAACCAAGTCAACCGGCGAGAACAAGTTCCCTTATGGCAATGGAGGTTGAAGAAGGGTTCACAAAAACCCCCTTTAAACTATTAGACACAGTCTAACTCAAAGAAGACTCATTATCTAGGGGAACAATGTCGTGAGGGGAAGAAATGGGATTATCATCAACAAGGGAAGCAGAAGGTAGAGATGAAGAGGCCATGAGAACGTACCTAATGCGAAAAGGCAAGGAACTTGTAGACGAAGAAACCCTTCGTGGAAAAATGGTCGTGAGAGATAAAATAGTAAGGGAGAAGCACAAACGACAAAAGAGGTAAAACCGTGAAGAAATAATTACAGAGAAATTAAAGAGACGTGACATTACCTGCCACAATAGTGATGCGTTGTGACAATAGAAAAAAAAAACTCTAATATTCAATTTTTCAAAAAATAAGTGGTTTAAGCAGGAACGACCTATCTGACTTGTTAGGAGAACCATCTCTCCTAGTCACCACCGATCTGACAAGCATCAAACACGAGTTTGGGCTCTCCTCAACTCGTTCATCCCTCAGTAACTTCTCACCAGAGTATCACCTCGACTTCCAAGCTGGGGGGGCTTGTGTACCTACCCGTCATAAGGCGGGAATATCCATAACTCGAGGCGATTGTGTATATCCCATAACCGAATTCTCATTGTCATCAATGACAATTATGAATTAAATGACCTACTCAAAGAGTCTTTATTGCTAAGTGGCTATTTATGAACCATAAATGGCTCTCATACAACCAACTCAAGGGTCGCCATCAAAAAGACCTATAAATACCAATTCTCCTCTCTAGGAAGTACAATCTATCATATTCTATACTATTAACTCACATATTTTGTGTACTTATCACCATCATTGTGCTTTTATTTACTTAAACATCAGATAGTCTTTATTGGGTGGACCTCCCCTTTTATCTGGAGACCAACTGAGATCACATTTGTTGCGAAATATCAGGATCCTCATTAGGACATCCTCCGAGCACTTTTTCGGTAAGAAGATATACTACATAGTATTTATAATGCTTTTTACAAATTTATAATTCATTAATTTTTCAAAATTGTACCAAAAATTGTTTCTTAAAAAGATTTTACTTTAAAATAAATAAAAAATGAATATTATGTTTTTTTCTTTTTGAAAAAGTATTTTGAGATCAAGACATTCTTAAAATATCTCACTTGTTATGTTTGAGAAATTATCTAAGGCACCATGGAGTAAACATATTTTTACATACAGTCAACTTTCGTGTGCTTTGGTTAGTTGTGTTTTCACTCTATAAAAAATCCTTTACTTACTCTCGTGTTCTCAAATTCATATATGAATCCAAATCTTCCACCACTGCTGTTTCTAGGTCATTGAGACCCACTATTCCTAACGAGCTTTTGGGCATTAATGGCCTTAAGTTTGCTTGAGAACTGGGTTTAGAGGAAGAGTTTAAAAAGATAGGCTCAACATAAATACTACTTCCTTTCTCCATAGTTTTAACCCATGTCCATGATGATGAAGTAAGGATTAACTTCCTACAGAACACTACTAAGATGTTTCATTGTGGGTCGACATCAAAACGCGAAGCTTACTGGGTTTGACTCGAAAGAATACAGAAATCTTATGTTTATCATTGGAGGAAGATTAGGATTTACAACTTGATTTAGTTGAACATGTTGGGTCAAATGTCTACCTTTAGGAAAAAAAAACTAAAAATTTATAATGCATTCTTTAATTTAAAAGTGTGTGGAATGTTTAGCATTAGGAAAAAAAACTATAATTTATAATGCATTCTTTTATTTAAAAGTATAGCAGCTGAAGGACATCTTTATAGAAGTGAGTGTCTTACAAATATATTCCTGATTCCCAGAGTGACTACAACCTCAATTTCGAGTGAATTTATCTCACTCTAAAAATATCATAATTTAATTACTAATAAAAACGTTTTAAAGTGATTTTTTTATATAAACTTAGATACACAACGGGATATATTTTGCTAATACATAACAGAAGCATATTTGGATTGTTTGAAAATTTTACTCAAGTTTCTGTTTGAATGTGAATCCACAACTCTTAACACAGCGCGAATCTATTTCTGGGTATTTCTTAATAAATCTAGAAAGATTGGAGTTGTAAATTTAACATATTATGAGGGGAAGGAAGATATTTGTGGTACTTTAGACAAAAAAAAAGTGTAAAAAGATTGGAAGGGAAACTTAAGATATTCGGAGGGGTGAGAATTAAATGTAAAATTGGAGTAAATGAAGAGATGTAAAAGAAATATTGAGACTAAATTAGCATTTGAAGGAAGTAGGATAAGTAATGGGAGCAAAAGCATGTAATTTTTAACTCAGACATAAGAATATGGAGATGAGTTGACGAGTTCCTTCAGAAATGCAACAACTTCATCTGGTGATCCAAGCGTATACCGAGCATTGGTTTGTGTTCGTCCAACAGCACAAGAAAAGTAATTCTCCTTCTTCAGGTCAAGGACATTCCAAGAGATCTTTTCAGGAGCTGGACGACGTGGCGCACGGCACACATGATTATTTGTTTTTCTCTCAGAACTTGGCATAACACGTTGACCCTTATTTTGGGATGATTTTGCTGCTCCATTTTTACTTGCTGGAATCTTCTTCAATGATGATATCCTCTCCGCAGGAAACTTAACTCCTTCTGTTACCTTACTTCGTGGAAGACCCACACCAATAGAAGGTAGCTCTGGCTCAAAAAACGAATATATATCTTCATCCTGCTGCAACCAATAACTTCAGTCAGATTCAGTAGCCTACAATGCTCATTACACCAAACATACGCGGTATGGAAACAAACAACAACTAAAAATTGTCACATACGAAGCACTCTCAACTGGACATGAAAACAAACACAATTTCTCCCTACAGACTAACAACATAGAAAAAGAAATTCACAGAACATATCAGAGATCAAATTAAAATTTAATTTACCTTTGTTAGAAAATGTCCTATACACAAAACGTAATCAATTGGTGTTGTCATGGATTTACTGTGGACTATCTCCCCTAGAATACGGTCAATGGCTGCTCCCTGATTAAATGAAAGATAAGTGTACATATATTAACTCGAAAAATTTTCAGGTGAAAAGAACTGAGAAAAATAAATTAAGACATTACCTTTGTAACATTAGCAGCTCGCACCTCAACAGACCGGCTCCCTTGAACAACTTCAACTGAAGCATTAGATATTGGTCCTGTCCAGAGATGCTGCAGCATGTCCCTAGCTTGCAGTTTTCCAAACTCACCATCTATATCACGGTGACGCGATCAGTAATTGGAAAGACAGCAGGCAAAATATAAAAGAGGTCTACCAAAACAGAATTCAAGCACCTGAATGTCTGTAACTCCATACAAGGGAAGCTTCCCTTTCTTCAAAATGTGATCGAGGTGTTCTATCTGTGAAGTAGTCAAAAACATGCTGCAAGCAAAGGATCACAATGTAAGTCAATATTGTGAAGGAGAAAGACAATAAAAAACAATTCAAACTTCAAATAAGCACCTTCACGCTGTCAACCCATTCCATATTTAGTTGCTCTGGCATTGTTGTCATCCATTCTCCCTTAGAAGGATTTAAGAACATTCCATTCTCTGCTGCTAGCCAGATGTCATACTCTTTGAAGTTCTGTTATAGCGATAAGTTAAAATTGGATCAAGTAGTTCATAAAGAAGAAAGTGATGTACCAAGAATTACTTGATCTAGGACTGGTCTACCACTTCCACTAAGCACAACAACTGTGGTCTTTGGGTCACTGCAAAGTTCTGCCAAGGGTTGTTTCAGTTCTGGATGCATTGTGAGTTCAGTTTCTTGATACTGATCACCTTTTCTCTCAACTGGTACGGTTAGAGTTCCATTGAAACCCTGCAGTGCGTATCACCAACGTGAAGGGAAAGTGTTAAAAATTACGACAAAGTGTTCATGATTTAATATTAGTGAAGCATTGAAAATTAACAAAAGATATTGGAGTATTAGAATAGAGAGTTTTATTCAGGGATTTTACACAGTAAAGGAAACACAACTTTGGAATTAGATTCATTACTCAAAGTATCTGGATAATCACACTGAACATACATTCAATATTTTGAAAATATATCTTCCACGGTTAACCAGGCCTTCATAAATACAGTTAAAATGGCATTCATCTCTTGATTTCTCTTGATTCCTTGACTGCTTTTACAGCTAAGAATGATGTATTTGCTAACAAATTCTTTTATCGAAATACTACAATGAAACGACTATCATCCCTAATTAGGAATTTTGTTCATCTTTTCACAAACAACCAAATTGTGTCAAGTCTATTATGAACTTTCCCCTTTCCAACAGATTACTCATTCCAGTTATACACTTCAGATATAGCTTCCATTACAGTCTTCCTTGTTTTCATCTAAGAACTAGGTCTGATTCATTTTCGCTAAATCTGAACCATCATCTATAAAACAACCTAGTGTTTTTATGTCTTTTTAAAGTAGCTAGCAGGGAACATTCAAACCAGTACTAAAATAGTTAGAAAAAACATAAAGGTTTATAAGGGTTCCTTAAAGATCAGTATTTCAAAGAAGTCAAAAGATTCATGATAAGACAGAATACCAAAATAAGCAACCGATTATTTGACTGCAAATAACGTTCAACTGCTGTCTCTGTTGGGAGCCGTGGTGGAGCTTGTTTTGTCCTTAGTTGTGCCTCGTCAATAGTATCATTTAGTTCACTGCAAAATTTAAAAGATAAGGATCACTGTGGTATTGGGAATCTAGTTCTAAACAACATGTTTTGGTCCATAATAATAAATAATCAGGTATCTGTACATCTTTCTTCTATTCCTAAAATTACAGCATCACTAGTAAATAACCATCATATTGAGCATAATTCTGTCTACATAGTTTTATAGGAACCAACTGAAGTCTTAAGATACAAAGAAAGTGATAAGTATAATTAATTAGGAAAATCAAGCAAATAACATCCACGTTTTATTTATTTCTTTAAAAAAATCAGTACATGATGTTTAAGAGACAAAAGAGCATACTGAAGTTTGAATCCATATATGTGAAATAAACATTGTGTAAAAAGATACACCACCCTCATTGTAAAACACAAAGTTCTGATTTATAAGGACCAGATATCGTGAAAACTCTATGTACATGTATACCTCACAAAAGTTTCTGCCCATTCCTGAGCAGTGTGGGTTGTTACATGTTTAAAGTTATGCTTATGTCTCTTCTCTCTTTCTTCCGATTTCATATTCAGAGCCTTGGCAATTGCAGCAGCAACTTCTGTGATGTTCCAAGGGTTGACCAGAATTGCCCCAGCACCAAGTGACTGTGCAGCACCGGCAAACTAAACAAAGAATACCAAATGTTAGATCAAGAGGATACTTTGTCTATTTAACTCAATTGAGAAACATCCAGTTGAACATAGATATCAAATTAAAAGAAATATATGCAAAATCTACGTTTAGCAAACCATAAGTGAGAGGCGTTGAGAGCCCTCTATAAATATAGACCTATAATCTTGGCAGGAATAAGAGATGAAAATCTGTACCTAATTTGTCCAAACTACTCTAAATGGAAAAGGTTTAAGATAAGAGCAGAGAATACTAATACAAATGCAATATTTAAAATACTGATATGCTTATGAGGAAGCTGAGTTGCTCAATTGCAAAGATCAATAACTTTTTTGATTCATTGCTCAATTTCTCACACGTACAATTATCTAAAGATATAGCACATACACTAACACTGGTACGACACGGACACAGACACTTTAACACGTATAATATTCAAAATGTAGGACACAGATCTATATATTATATAATTATGAATTATATAAATTGATAATAAAGATTTATGTGCACAAATATCATCCCTATAATCTTGGCAGGAATAAGAGATGAAACTTTGTACCTAATTTGTCCAAACTACTTTAAATGGAAAAGGTTTAAGAGCAGAGAATACTAATACAAATGTAATATTTAAAATACTGATATGCTTATGAGGAAGCTGAGTTGCTCAATTGCAAAGATCAATAACTTTTTGATTCATTGCTCAATTTCTCACAGGTACAAAATTCTAAAGACATAGCACATACACTAACACTGACACTGTTACGACACGGACACTTTGACACGTATAATATTCAAAATGTAGGACACAGATCTATATATTATATAATTATGAATTATATAAATTGACAATAAAGATTTATGTGCACAAATATGTGTGAGTTTTGTTTTATTGTAGAAAGATGTTTCGCATGGCTGGTTCAAAAAGATTTGTTCCTTATTTTTATAATCATAATAAAAGCTTATGGAAAAGGTTTGAGTTTTTAGAAAATTAATGTATGTCTTTTAAAATTGTGTAAAATTGTGTTGAAACCGTGTTATAATTGTCATAGATCTAAAAAGTATATTTTGAATTGGACATTTCACCGATACATGTCGTACGAGTCTCATACACGTGTGAATGCCTGATATGTGTGCCTGACATGGACACACTGTGTCCGAACCTTTCCAACTACTAATTTTTTAATCGATTTGTTCTTAATTATTCAACATTAACATAGCATGCATTGATAAATTAAAAGAAATCACAAATACACGATAAAGTTCTAGTACTTACTTCGCTGAGAATGAGAACCCCTTTCTTTTTATCTTGGCAGGCCACAAATTCGTAACTTACAAGATTCATTCCATCCCTTAGGGAGGTGACAAGTGCTACATCTGGGTAAGAGACAGGGAGTATGTACACAATATTAGCAGAAAATTTAATTAAAAAATTCTAATATCATAACGAAACAACCTTAATCCTTCAATGACAACTGAGAATTCTGTTAATATATAATAAATAGGCCAGTGCTCTAGACATATTTGGTGGCTTACTTTCATCTTTTCCCAATAAATATTGTCCCAAAGTGTAATATTTTAAGCCAAACTTCATTTCACACCGTTGTAAATGATGTCAGGTGTTCCAAACGGGAAAACTTTTACAATAACAAGAAATCTACATCTTCCTATCTTTCTTCCCATATTTATATCTAACTAACCCCCCTAACCAACTAAATAACTATCCCAACACATTCTTAAGCAGTTTCTAACACTTTATATATTTAAATAACATTTGAAATTAAGAGCTTTAGAGGAAAGGTGATGTCCAATACATTACAATAATTATCATGTCCAAATGAACACTGAAATAATTGCATTCCATTTTAGATAAATAAGTATGAATTTACAAATGTATGACTATCGTCACACATGCTAACAATTGATCAAAGGCAAATTGACGTAAGAAGTTACTCAATGGACTTTGGCAAAGAGGAAAAGAAATCTAAAAGCAGATAAAGTGTACCCGTAACAGCGTACAAAGCACATAGTTTTTGAAAATCAAGAGAGCAATCCTGCAAGCATAGCAAATTCATTAAGCTGTAGCATTGTAATGTGAATAATAATTAATATGGGATGTAGATTGATCATCAGAATAACCGTAAAAAGTGTCAAATTTTATTTACATCCGATGTCATGACTTATCTAATATTAAAGGCACATAGCTATCAATGTGGGTGTAAATTAATTGAGTTTCCAGGACTTACGAGTTTGACTTGTTAAATGATAAATCAAACTTGTTAGTTTAACAAAGTAAAATGTGAATTCAAATTTAAGTCAAGTTCAAGCTTAACATTAAATGTTTTTCCTCTCTATCTATATACTCAACTGCAAAAACTGTAATTTTAGAAAGTTATATACTGTGTTTCTTGGAAAATTAATTATATTTCTATTTAGAGAATTGTAATCTTATTCATTACTATTACTACTTTTCTAACTCTAAATATTCATTCAGTCTTTTGCTCTCTTATCTTATAGCCTGACATAAAAATGTCTGCTACATATGGAACTAATAAACTTAAAAAACAATTAAGGAGATGTTCATTGTCTGGCAAAGGTTAAAGGAATATAAATAGTCAAAAAGCAAAAACAAACCAAACAAGTGAAACTCAAAACTTCATATTCGAAACAAGTCATGCCTAAACTTTAAATTTGGCTCTTTTAAATACAAGAGACAAGCTTGAGCAAGTGCTCAATTTACAACCTTTACTGTGAATTAAACCTCAATCATTGGTCCATGTTAAAAAAAATTAATTTAATTGAAGTTAAATTTTATAAAATAGAGAGAAAATGACATGACATCTATGAAATCAATCCTGTTGTGTATAGCTGATTATCAACCCACTTGGACTAGTTCCCCATGTTATACACTTCAAAATTCAACACCACATACATTTGTTTTAAGTGCATCTACACCACATGAATTTTGGCATGAGGACTCTTCACTCACAGTTTAATTAATACAGTTGCACTACTCAACAAGAGGATTGACATATAGCTTAAGATCATCAGACCAACTTGAAATTCACTTTTGCTAATTTTCAGTTTTTCAATTTATGTGAATTCAATGAAGGTTTGTTTGCCATAGTTCATATGTTCAAATAGAAAATCTAACAAGATAAAATATTTACAGAAAAGATGAATCTTATATTGCATGTGCCAGCCAATGTATCAGCATATTTTTAATAATGAATCATCATATGATCATGGTATTAAAAACGCACCAGGTGATGTATAGGAACGGTAGCAAGTGTTCCAAATCTGCCATTGATGCGACCAACAATTTCATGGACCTGGCTTGTAAGCTTTTGATCTGTACATATGCAAGAAATAAATAAAAAAATTATGGTCAAATGATGGCTGTTGAAGATATAAAACTTTGTTGGCCTTCCACCTAAACTGCTTAACATTTTTGTAAAGTTGGCAACTGCACCCGTTAAGCATATTCCTAGAGCAAAACTATCCCAAACTAAGAGGAATAAAAAACCAGTTTAGAGCTCTACCTAATAGCTTAAGCTTTTAGGAGGCTTAATCTTTAGCATGATATATGGCCTTTATGACTAAGTGGTCAAGAGTTTGATCCTTGCCACCACCAAATAGCTTAAGCCTTTAAGAGAACAAGTATTTAACACATGCTATCGAAACAAGGGGAGAAAACGGTACAATTAAAGACCCCAAATGTTGGACGGGAATTGAAAACATAAATTTTCAACTACACATGTTTCCCCCTAACAAAAAATTTCTCCTTCAAAATTCTTGAAACAACAAAGTGATTCCTTAACTACTTCCTGCAGGTCTGTCACACCTCATATAAAACTCACATCTTAAAGCATAACTACCTAATAAATAATTAACATAAACATAACAGCCTAGCAGAACTTGGCCAATCACACAACTAAAATCACAAAATACATAGACTGCAGAGTAAATGAATTAAAATAATTATATTGTTGTGAGCACAAAATGTTATTTGTGCGGTAATTTTCATTGCAACAATTTCTCATTAATAAAAATATTTAAACATGAATTTGAAAATAGAATACATAAGTCACTAAGCACATATACTATTGCACAATACAAGAAAACTCACAAATGATTTGTTTTTTTTTATTTTTCTTTTTTCCATTTGTGTAAAATGACTTGTTTCCTACAATAAATATCAGAACATACCTAGAAACAACAAAGGAACAGAAAACACTAGATTGAATATATATATATATATATATATATATATATATATATATATTTCTTGCTACCCTAAAGATAAAAATGAAATAATTAAAGTAGCATACACTCAGGAACATCTGTTCTTGTTGGCACGGCAATTTGAAGCAGAACAACCTTATCACGCCAATCAGGATTCTCTTCCAAAAATTTTTCAAATGCTAGAATTTTTTGAGGGATTCCTTTAATCATATCAAGGCGATCAACACCTAACATTACCTGTCAAGCCATGAAATGGTTTAGTAATAATCAAATGATAAGGAACCACATTAAAATAGCACTTGGCTCGAAACCGTTATGCTACAATTATTAATTATAAGGAAGATGGTTCTTCGTGGCCACTGGCCCGTAATAGCTAACCCCCTAGGTGTCTGTTTCTTTTTCTTTTTTATCTAATTTATTTCAAAGGAAAACAATTTACTCCGGTGCAAAGCATCGCAGAATTCCATATCTATAACTTCATAGTATTTAATTTTCCTTAAACTTTGAGTATTGTATAATATAATCTGTAATTTATTATAGAAAAACTTATAAATCAAAGTCATTCTCAGTTAATAGGACCAACATGTATAATGCAATATAATATAACTAAGAAACGCAGTTACTACAAAGTGAGAGATGCACCTTTCTCCCTTTAAATCGCTCTTGTAAATCTTCTATGTGAACCTTCACTTGAGGAAGGTCAAGTGCACGTATGAATCGTTCTGAGTCTATACCTATTGGAAACTGACATACAGGGATAAAAGAAGTAAATAAATAGCTCTAACTTTGAAGTTCAGCATATAATGGGTTAAAGCTAAAGAAGAGTAATTTCAATCAAAATGTTTTATGAAAGTTTGTTGTATAAATTTTATTACACAATTTTGAATGTACATATGAAGCACAGGCATTGAAGAATTTTGTGAAAACATACTGCTGCAACTCGAGTCAGCTTCCCTTGATTCTCAACCCCTTCAGGCGTTCCCTCAAGTCCAAGAATGCGAGTACATGCACTAACAAAATGTCGTGCATAGTCGTAGGTGTGAAATCTAATCAACAAAAATTAAACTTATCCACGTCAGAAGCAATTGCAACATAATAAAATGAAAAGTAATACACTAGAAAACGATATATAAAAAGAATCACAGTTTAGTGCATGAAGAAAGAGTGTCAAACTAAACTGGTAATACTAGAACCTGTGGAGCTATGGAAGCAGTATACTGTAATTTCAACACAATAATTTGAGCATTATCACCTATATATACATTTCAACACAATAAGCTTTAACTGTTTTAAAACGTTAGCTTACATGAAATTCTATTTTACTGAAAGTATTTTATAAATTATTCGTAGAAATTTTATGAAGCATAGTTATGGGTTTGGATTATTTCGTGTTCTCAAAATATAACGCGATCCTAGCCTTAGCATGTTCAGAGAAACTTTATTTTCTATCAATTGCAGTTTGATCCCCAAAATAAATGGTCAAGTCAGATAGTTGACTGCTACCTCATGCATAACTAGATATTTATCTTGTCCTAACAGTGAATTTAACACAGGTAAACATTTCATACTTAGTGACAAATAGGCACATATCCATATATCCATATCAAATACATTCTTAACTATTATGAAGAGAAAACTGCAATTTACCCAACTAAATCAGCTGCAAGAACAGCATGCAGAAGCTCTGAGCGAGAAGGCAATGTCCTGTGAATCTCAGAAGATGGAAATGGAGTATGAAGAAACCAACCAACTTTCATTTTGGAGTTGTAATTTTTTAAGCATTGTGGAAGAAACATAAGATGGTAATCATGGCACCAAACAACATCACCCTCTTCATAGTGCTTGTTTACAACATCGGCAAACATTTGATTTGCCTTCTGGTATGCTTCAAATTGAGATTGGAAACTACGTGTGGTAGCAAGGCGGTCTTCTTGTGGAAGTCCAAGGTAATGAAAAAGGGGCCACAGAATGTTGTTGCAATAGCCATTATAGTATTGATGAACAATCTCTTCATCAAGAAATACTGGGATGCACCTCTGGAACACAGGTAACAAGTAAGAGAAATATTATATTTAAAATATTAAAATTTACTTGTGAAACAGCACAAATGCAAAAAGTTGTTTCAAACATGGTAATGGAGAAACTATAGTACCTTTTCAGCCAAAGCTTTTGTGAGTGCCTTTTGTCCAATCTCATCAGGCACATTGACTCCAGCCCAACCTATCCACCTTGCTTCCAAAGCCTTCACACCTTTGTAAAAAAATCGTTGTATAAATTAGTGAACCATGTTCATCGCAAAATGTAACAATTGCTTACTTTGGAACCCACTTTCTAAATCCAATTACAGTTTAAATCATATATTGAAACTTCATACCAGATACATTATACCTTGAAATATGATAAACTAAAAAGGCAAAGAAAGGGAAGAAATGCTCTGATACCTAAAAGAGCGCTCACAAGGCCACCAGCACTTATCTCCAAAGACCAGGAATCCTCGCCTTTCCTAATTGCCGAGACTGGCAGCCTATTGGCCACCACCAAAAGCCGTTGTTTGAAAGGTCTTCCATCTTCTACCTCGCCCCGTAGTGCCGCCGCCACTCCTTCCAGTAATCGTTCATTGGAAGCAGCAGAGTTATTATCTTCCCTTAAGCGCGGGTCATGCTCAAAATATTCAGTAATCACATTATTATTAATATTATTATTATTATTATTATTACTATCAGGACCCTCATTCGAAAGAGATGCCTTGCTGATTTTCAAAAGGTCTCTTCGTCTCATAAGACGTTGAATGCGATCCGGAATATTATTAGAATTACCATTGTACTTGTTCCCTTCCTTATGCTCACTCTGGAATCCAACCATTGATGTTGAATATCAATATATTAAGTAGTAAAACTTCCTCCCCTGCATTTCTTTCAAAAAAAAAAAATTACAAAACATCCCCAATTCAGCCTCTAACAAAAACATATTATAACAGCAGTGAAATAAATTAAAAATCCAAACAGAACAGTTGTTGCAGTGCCAAAATGAAAATTTTCTAACTCTGAAAACTTGAACAAAACACTATTCACGAAATTACAGAAAGCAGGAACAAGGGGTGAACAGATTTGACATTAGATAAGTTATTTATGCAAATGGAATACCCGCATTTCTGGGCTTGATAAATTCATGGAAACAGAGGAGGCAGTGGAAATAGCAGGTAGTTTTTTTTATAAAAATATTGGAAATACTGAAGAAGTAAGAGGTGTTAATGAAGTAATAGAATAGTGAAAATTACAGAGAGAAATTGAAAAGGCCAGCTCAGGAGACGCCTCGGAAATCAGCGGAGGGTGAAAGCAAACAATTTTGCTGCAGCTGGGTTAGGGGTAAAGGGTTTAAGTAAGATAATGCGGGGTACGTAGAAAGTGCGCAATCTGCAGAATCAAATTGTAAAGAATTAACAGTGAGAGAAGAAAACAAAAGAAGAAGGAAAAATAAAGACAGAAAGCAATAGAATCCTCGTGTTAGCTTTACAAGGCATATATAGCCTCACTGCCATGCAGGTGACACCCAAGATTGTGTTGAAAACAGAGAGAAAATATTTTACTCAGAAAAGTAAACAAATTACACACCAAAACAGAATCAAAATATTTCACACAAAAAAAATTGGATAAGTTAACCAGGGTGAAAATCCTTCTACAACCAACCCGTGCTCCAACTCTATCACAGTTCCTCAGCCTTGACCATTGACAAATTTTTAGTTTCTAACAAATATCAGATAATATTAAAGAAAATGGAAAGGAAAAGGTTGTAGAAACTAAACTGATTGAACGTAATTGCTATTTATTTTGATTTACTTTAATAATATATATAATAAAATTATAATTGTTGAAGTTATAAAATAGGAATACTAACCTTTCTTTAAATGGACTACTAATACAATAATTTAAAAGGGTAATAAAATCTCAACCATTCTAAATGAAAATCTAACTTTTCTATATTAAAACAAAAATTTTATTAAAAAATATATTTTATATTACCTTTGTAAAATGATTTAATAAAGTAATAAATGTTTCTGGAATTATATTTTTGAAATACTTTTTTGAATTTTTTTAAAAATATATTTTTAGATTTTGTTTTCTAGATTTTTTTCTTATTGAATTTGTTTTTCCAAAATAAATTTTTTATTTTCCAATTTTATTATATAATTCCATTTTCAAAACATAATAATCTATTATTAATTTTATTTTTTAAAATATTTTAGATTTTTTTTTCTAGATTTTTTTTATAATATATTTTTTTCTTATTGGATTTGTTTTTCCAAAATAAAATTTTTATTTTCTAATTTTATTTTAGAATTCCATTTTCAAAACATAATAATATTTTATTAATTTTCTTTTCTAAAATATATTTTTTGAATTTTAAATTTTAAAATTCATAATGAAAATTAATTTTAAAAATTTTTAAAGTTGATCAAGTGTGCAGGTCGAAAGTGGTAAGGTTGTCACAATTGGTATGGGACATGAAGAATTTGCTAATACTAAGAGTAAAGGAAAGGGAGTCTTTATACAAGCAGACCATGCAAGGAAAACAATACACTGTGCAAAACAATTAATGTACTCTTATAATAATATATCTGAAATAAATTACAGATTACATTATTCAAAAAAATATTCTAAAATATTACATAATTTAAAATATAGTTTAAATAATAATCTAAAATATATTATTTCTAAATAATTCTTGACGGTATAATTTAGAAATGTTTCAGATTTTATACTATAGAATATAGTTTTAAATGGATTATTAAATGTTATAAAAGAGACATGTCGATTATTTAATATATTTTTGAGAGTGGGAGAATAAATTATGAAAGTACAGAAAGAAAAACTCTACTTTACCAAGTGGGATGGGGCAAGGTGCTAACGGGCTTTATAACAACCCTGATAAGACTTTTGTTTTATGCACTCAATCAATTCTAGTCTACACCCTATTAATTTTTTAAATTTTAGAATAGTCGTTCATTCCAAAATTAGAAATCTGAAATTAAAAAATAACAAGATATGGAATAGATTTTTTTACCTTCTCAAAATGAAATTTCAGAATAGAATTGAAAAATAAAAAATCTCATCAAGAAAAACAAATCCAGAATATAAATAATACATCTTTGGTGAGGAATTCTGAAAAACAAAATCCAAAAATATATTTCAGAAAAGGGATTAAAAAACAAAAATCCAGAAACGTATTTCATAAATGTTATTCCATAAAGCTATTATGGAAAATGTAATATAGAAAGGTGTTTGAGTAGAAATCCAAATTTGAAATTGTATTTTGGAATAGCAAATCCATAATACATTTTAACCTGCACCCCACTCCTATTTAAAAATTAAGGAGAACATTTTTATCCTTTCGTTCTAGTGATAGAATGGAGATTTAAATTTATTGGGTGTAAAAAGAAAAAAAAACCCTAATTGCTCATAAGAATCGAACCCTATATGAAGCAATCTCTAAATTTGTAGCCCTTTTGCAATTGGAATATGGTATCACTAGAAACTATCTCTCCTGAACCAACAAAGATTTTGTACAACACAAACATAATTTGACAAACTCTCAAGCGTATTGTGAAAATGGAGAAAAAAAATCATCTTCAGAGAAGAACAATGTAAAACATCATAGAATGGAGTATCAAGAATAACACACAAAACAATTTAATGTGATTCGACTTAAAACTCAATCTACATCTATGAATAACACACAAAACAATTTAGCGTCGACTTAAAACTCAATCTACATCTATGAACGAAAATTCATTATGAATAATAGTTGAAATTATAACACTAAGTTTCTCTCAAGTTTCACAGTAAGTTGTCAACTCTCACGATAAAGAATAACAGTCAAAGTTCAAGTTCTTTTATACAAGACAAGATTGTCTTACAACTTTAAACTAAGGACGTTTCATAAGAATTAACCACGTATATAGTGATTCAGTTACAATAAACATGAGGCGCTAGCAGTTATTGGGAAGTTAGAGATAGACAATCCAAGATCTCTAGGTTTCTCATAGTCAAATGTTAACTCATCAGATGATTTTGATACGCATCAGACGATAACGAACCATTGGACGGTATAAGACCATTAGACGATGACAAACTAATAGACGATTCCAAATCACTAGATAATCTAACACCTTTGAACGATATAGAAAACTTGAGCTTAAATTTTATTTAAACCCAATCTTCACAAATCTTGATGGAGATCTCCACAAGATAATATCTCTACCCGTGGTAGAGACTATGATTTTTTTATTTGCACTCCAATAGCACTATCTTGATAAATAAGAACATTAAAAATTGTAATATAATGTTTTTGGAGAATAATAATTTGGTGTGAATAACAAAAATTAAGAGATAGAACAAATGAAGATAACAATTAAATTATTCACAATTTAGTTAATATGGAAAAAGTATTTAGAAACTACTAAATCTTTATCATTTAATGTAAGAATAAGAGGAAGGGAATTGAAGTTAAGAAAAAAAGATTTGAGGTTAAGAAAAGAAGTGAAAGATTAGATACTAAACCCCTCTTTGCATTTAGCTATAGAAAGAGAAGGGGACAAAAATTATTTGTTTCAATTTATATGCTCGGAAAGTACAAAAGTGATGACAAATTTGTCCACATTAAAACGTGAAACTATATGTTAAAGTCATCATAATTAATTTCCATTTTCAGTATAATAAATTATATTTAAATATTATTAAAATATTTACCATCAATTATATATAATTGATTGTATTGTAAATATTTTTTAATATTTATTTTTTTTAATTATAATAATAGTAATAATAAATATAAATAATTAAAAATATTAAAATAAAAGTATGTAAATAAGAGTATTTACAATCTTCATTTATAAAAATGATTAGATGTGGTAACTAACATTCCAACTCCTAATTAGATTTTTTTAAAGGATCCCAAATAAATAATTAAAACATTATATTTATCTACCAATTATGCTATACAATGTTTTCTATATATTGAAACAATATAATCTTAACAATTTATTTTACCATTGTCTTTTTTTCATCATCATTTCACTTTATCTAATAATAATAACGTTATTACATAATTATGTGTTTATGTGGGCAGTGGATGGCTGCAGAATTTTGAAACAAGAGAAATTCAATATGTAAACTCAATAATTTAAAAGTTAAAACTTGAAATAAGAAAAACATTAAAAATATTTGGGAGGTAGGGGAAGGGAACATGTCTAACGGTAAGATTGGAAGATGTAACAAGCATAAGGTGAACTATACCAACCAATAAATTAGCAACATGCACATTTAAATAACTGCAATACCTTTTTATTTTATTATAACTTTTAATCTTCTTATATTCTTTTAATAATTTTGCAAATGTCACACTTCATGACAAAGACATGACTAGGTTTATGCATATAAACAGATAAAATACTATTATTGTATTCGAGTCAGTTTATACAATGTGTTAGCACAAAATATATATTGCATTAAGCTGATAAATTATCAACACATAGCAATGAATGTGTTGAGATATAAAAAACATAATACAAATTTATTTGTATCTCCAAATATTATAATTGGGAGAAAAAAAATCAAATTAGCATATGTTTTTAAACATAATTATTTAAAAAATTGATTAAAAAAATTAACTAGAAACGTATGAATGAACAGAATGTATATAATTATAATACATGTCCATGACTAAAACTTTATTTGACATAGTTCAATTGTGACCTAAGAAATAAAAAAATACAATTAACTATTAATTGTAAAAGTATGAATTCTATTCATGAAAGAAAAAAATTTAATAGTAAGTATATGAAATCAGATAAAAATCTATTATTACAAACGACATGGACACACTATTTTTTTTTATAATGATAATTTTTTTTATAATGATAAAAAAATTTAATTATTACAACAATTGTTAAAATAAAAAATATATATAATACGAAAAGACTTTTAATTTTTCATTAAAATAAAAAGTGAGATTATAATAAAATATATAAAAATAGTTATAAAATACTTTGATTTTTATTAATTACAATAAAAATAGTTATAAATCTAAACCATTCAATCAATTTAGTCAATTCACAATTATAATGGTAAGATATAATTTTTGTATTTCAATTAGTTTCATCTTTTCTTTTAAAAATATTAACTTTTTATATTCTTAATTTTTGGTTAATAATTTATGCTTTACTTTGTTTGAATTGATGAATGAATTTGAGGAAGCGGAAACACATGGATTTGAGGAAGGAGAGACTTAAAAATGAGGTTGGATAGATTAAGAAAGTGAAAAGTGAATGCAATTGATTTTTTTTTTTAAATTGATGATATTATAAAATTATAATTTTAACTTTATAATTAAAATTAATTTAAAATAAAATTTTATTAGTTATTTTTATATCATATTAAAATATTATTTTATTTTTTCTAGTTGATTTAAATACGAGATATTATAATATATAAAATTTTTGAAAATAAAATTTGAATAGAAATTATTGTAAAAAATTTAACCAAAATTGTAAATTTTATAAATCTTAATAGAATAAACAAAAATTGATGTAAAATTTCAACACATGAAAACGATGAAAAGAATTATTAAATTATAATAATTAAAAAATTAAAAAAAAGGTGACACAATCTAATATTACCAATAACTATAAAAATATATAAAAACATAAAATTAAAATAAAATTATTATTATTTAATAAATTTATTATAATTATTATTTATGATTTTATTATTATTTTTATATATTAGTATTATAGAAATTTATTTATTTTTATTATTATTTTTATAATTTTTATAATTTTAATATTTATATTATTATTTTATTTTATTATTATATAAATATATTATTATTATTTATTTTAATATTACTATAATCAGTTAATTAATAATATAATCCATTATCTTATAAAAGTTATAACGCAATGGGTTATGCTATACATAATTGATATAATCGAATGGTCACAAAATAACATTCTATAGAACTGTTTCCAACACACACAGGACTGTTTTGAAATTACTGTTTTTAACCCACATTATAGTAAAAAGTAAAAGAACCTACTTCCTACCTACACCTCTTCCCTTACCTCTCATCCATCACACCCCTCCCACCCAGCCTTTTCAATCTCTCAATTAATCACAACACTTTCACCCTATTAAAAACAAATAATTATTTTTTACACATATAATAAAAAATCCACCTCGATTATAAACTAATTTTTTTGATTAAATTATATTTTAATCCGAAGGTGTAATATGCTAGATATCCCAATTTATATAATAAAGTAAAATGAATAATTAAAATAACATTTACTTTATAAGTGAAGTAGAATTGAATTAAGAGACACTCAATGAGTTTTGTCCCGATAATTATTAGACTTTCCAAGTAGTCTATTACTAAGTAACTATCATATCAGTTAGAAATAATTAACTCTGCAAAATTTTCGTCCCAAGTACATATAGCAATTTAGTTAAATTAATGTGTATAAAAATTGACAATTTTCGTTTAATAAATTAAATTTGTAAGATGGAATTATCATTTAAGTAACAACTAAATCAGAATAATTGAGGATTAATTGTTATATAAAAAAGATAAAAGTGTCAAAATCCAACTCATAATAATCTTGAACAATATCAATTTTATTCAAATTAAATGGATGAAATAGTTACAGATTTAATTTAATTTCAATATAAATAATTTAGATTTCGAAATTTAAATCAATAGATTCATCTTGATTAATCTGAATTATTTAATTTAATTTTAATTGAGTATGGGTTGAATTTAAAACTGCATGCCCGTCTAACATTGCATGCAGCTTTGTAGAAAATATACTAGAAGCGTGTACAGTGAAGAAGAAATAAAATTATAAATTTATAAAGATAAGGAATGTGAAAACCTCGATTTGCATGTGGGGAAAACGACAAAAGTAGTAATTATTAACAGAAGATTTGCAGCGTTTTAAAATTTTCTCTGGCAAGTGAAGGCAATGGGAGTTAGCATTATTAAATTGCTGTAGGCAGATAGGACCCGTAAAATCTATACACGATGATAAGGGGATTCCGATAAACCATAGATTTGTCAAACATGCAGTTAGGTAGGTGGTACCACAAATTCTATGTCTCCCTACAGTATGGCCTCAGATATCATACCTAGTGGAATCGTAATCTTAAACAATCCAATAAGCTGCTAATGTTAGTTACTGGTAATTCCTGGGACATTATGGAACATTATGTTTCTTTAATACAAAATTTTCATTTTTTTATTTATTTTTCACCCATGTTTCACATGTTATTTTTATTTTTGATCTATTATATTTTTCTTGTGTACAAATAAAACATAAATTTCATGAGTACGTTCAGATGGATATTGAATCTTAGATGATGAACCAAATTTACTTTCTTTTCTACAGAGAAAATCCTGTCAAATAGAAAAACAAACTTCATATTCTCAAGTGTTAATATCTTACCGTTATTTCTTTAAAAATTTCTGCTTCATAAAAATCTTTTATATATATATATATATATATATATATATATATATATAAATTTAAATAAAAAGTTTAAAGTTTAATCTGTTTAGTTCTATAATTTAAAGAAAAAACATGGTTTATTCTTCTTTCCAAATCCATGTTAAGAGCATTTAGACTAAATTTTTTTTTTATATAATTTTAATTGTAAATCATGGTTTATTCTTAAAAAACATGAAATTTATATGATTTGGACAGAAGAATAAACCAAAAAAATAATTTTAAATTTGGAACACAAAAAAACTTACTTGAAATTTGAATATTAATAAAATTTCTTAAAGAATTAAGATTTCGTCTCGTGATAATTTTCTAGAGAGGATTTATTCTCCTAAAAGGATTTGTTTGAAATGAGAAATGAAAATAAGGAAAGCAAAAAGGAAAAAGAAGTGAGTGAGAAATGAAAAAAAAAATAGTACAGAGTTAAAACTTTTAACTTATCTCCCTTTAAGTAGTATCTTTTACTTTCCATTTAACAATTCAATTTTTTACTCTCTTTTTTCTATTTCACTCTCTTATTTCCACTTTTCAATCTACACAAAGACTTATTTACCTATCTTATTATTCTTATTATTATTCTTCTTCTTATTACTATTATTATAGATGTGACTTTTTCTTTTTTTTCCTATTTACTCACTTTTCCCTCCAAATCAAAAGTATGGCGAAGGTTTATTAGATTTCTCCAGTGTTGGAATTGGAATGTGTAAAACACAGAATCTTGAATAGATTTCTAACCTGTTTATGTACATGAATAAAATATCAATATCCTTGAATGAATTCCCTCTTGCAACTGTAGCATGTCTCACTTTCAAACAAAATAACAAAAACATATCTACTAAGATGTCTATACGTATCCCAATTATAGAAGGGATGTGTCAAGACCCAAACTATAGGGGATATCTTTCTTAAACAATGAAAAAGTCGTCTAAGCATTTCCATTTTTGGTAAGAATCGTATAAAGCACTCTAACAAGCTTAACACAAGTACACTTTTGTCGTTGAAAGGACATTTCAGGATGGAAAAACCGTTCTAATCCCATAAATACTTTGGATAATAACCCAGCGATGCTACTTCACTGTTGATTTCAAGAGAATTTCAGGAACTAAGATAAAATGAGAAAGAATGAGCTGACGAAAAAGGAATGCGACGGCATCCTAAGGAAAAGTTGGCTTGACTTCCTTAATAAAATACTGAGAATAATTAGTCATAGCATCAGAGGTAAAATGACAGATTTTAGCACAATCGTGGAACAGAAAGTTGCACGTATGTGATGACCAAGAAAGAGAAAGAGAAAGTTCTTCCTTTTTTATTTTTTGAAAAGAAAAATATTCCATGGTAGTAGACAGCTCAAGAAAAAGAGAGAAGAGAAATGTAGATTCGACAGAAAGTATAAGGAAAAAACGAAGTAGCGAGAAATGAAGAATGTTTTAGGTAAATACTTCCTTTATCGATAATCTATTGAGTTAGATGGATTGAGATGAAAAAAGAGAAACCGTGACATGACAACAGAAAAAAGAAAGGAAGAAAGATTAGAGAACTTAATGTAGGATAGAAAGAAAAGTGAAATAAAAAACCAACACGTTGTAAATGTGTGATGAGAGAGCATGTAACGAAGATTGCTGGGAGAGAAAACAATATTATTTGTGAAAGGATTTAGATGAACACTCAGAACCACAGGCCATGCAGCAGAGATATAAATAAACAGAGCGTAGCATGTATACTGTGATAGACGCAAGGTCAAAGATGCAAGGTGCTAGACGCTAAGTAACAGAGCAAGTGGACGTTTTCATTTGTGGAGTAAACTAGGAAAATAATTCAAACCCCCCCTTATTTTGAGATGATGGGGGATGGAGAGAGAGGGAGAGAGTAAGAAATATAATAAATGAATAATAGAAAAAAAAACAGAATAGATAAAAAACACAAAAACATGAAAAAGAGATAAAAAAAAATAACATTGAGTACAAGATAACAATAACCACTCAATTAACAATTTAACTCACATTAAATACATCATGTTGATTTTTATATCTTTTATTTCCCTTCTATTTTATTATGATATAGACAAACATCCGAATATTATTTTCTTAAACATGCGATCCTCAAATAGTTCACTATGCTAACAATAATAACAGAGAAATTCACATTTTTAAAATACCATTATTATTGTATTATTATTATTAGTGAAAACCATTATTATTAATATTATTAGCACCGTATGTTCTTCCTTTTAAATTTATTTGTTTTTATATTTTTTGTTATTTTATATTAATACACTTTCGATACATAGTTATTTATATAGTTTATTTATTTTTTGTATGACTTTATTTAAATTTAAGATATTGTTTAAGTGATTTAAATTTAATATCAAAAGAATTTGAAACTATCAATTAGAGAGAGAAAATTAAGTTAAAAAGAAAGAGAAGTTGAAAGTTATAAAAAAATAGAACCCGAGAAAATCGATTTTAGCAATTATTTAATGAGTATACCATAAATTAATCTCCTTTGTAGATTCTTCTTCTTCTTCTTCTTCTTCTTCTTCTTCTTCTTCTTATTATTATTATTATTATTATTATTATTATTATTATTATTATTATTATTATTATTATTACATCTCATGTTACCCATGTGCCAATTTGAATAATGAAAGTTGGAATATTTTTCCTATTTGCTAAAAGAAAAATATAAAGTTGTCCTTTTTAATCTTTTGTGACAAAACAATAATACTTAATATAAAACTAAGTGCAACCTATATATAGATGAGAAAAAAAGTTATTTTAAAATACTAAAAGTAAATAAAAAAAATTAACATTTTTAAACATAAAGTTCAATTGTTGCTAATATCGTAAGATCATACCTGGTATGAAATATGTCAAACATATTTGGAGAATAGTTTTAAATGTATTTAAAATCATGTCATATAACTAAGTCTCATGATTAATTATCTGTGGGATGCAGTGATTGTAAGAGCTACCTAGGAACCAAGTTCGATTCCAGCAGCGAACAATCTTTAACCCTATTGGAGACATTCTAGACCGAACCGATTATGAAAAAGACTATGTACTCCCTTATTTTCAAAACAATTGTCATTTAATGTTGTTATACACTTATTAATAAAAAAAATCAACAAAGCTGATATCTTTTTAAATGTAAATAGGTTTTGTATTAATTGTACTTAATTATATGTAAAAATATTGTTGGAAAAAAAGTTTACAAAAATTAAAAGGACAATTACTTTTAAAAAAAACAAAAAAACAGTGTTGCGAGTGATTAAATATAATATAACCTACATGATAAAGTTAAAATATAATTAATATGACACCAGGTATTTCATCTTTTGTTTCTCTTCCTTGCTATATTAGTTGTACAAAAGAATAACATATCTTCATTTATTGCCCCTCTAATTATTCTATTTCACAAATTTTATACTTTATTTTTAATAAATTTGATGTTTTTACTATTTTAATTATGTAATTTCTTAAGATATCATTTTTATTAAATACTCAATAATAACAGGAGCGAGAAAAATAATGAGATTAAGTTGGACAAAAAATAAATTGGATGATAAAATTGAAAAATAGAGGAGAATAAAGATAATACAGTTAATTTAATTGTATAAAAGTTTGTATGTATACTGCTAATCGTTGCACCCATCCCATGTCCTTCTCATGGGCTCAGGGTATACCTTACACCGCAGCTCCTGAACCAAGAGATACTTATTAATTATCAGTTTATACTTTTTTTTCTCTGAGCCAGTGGCAGTCAACTTGCTTGTGTCTCTGCTATCAGTACTGGTCTAAAAGATCCATTGGATAATTGACTCTCAAGATTTTTATTCTCTCCACCAGTATGGTTCACCATAATGCCCTATCAAAGTGTATGAAATGAAACGTAACAGCCTTTTTGGTACGGCGGGTAAGGAAAAGAAAAAAAATGTACGAAACTGAGTCCGGTGAAAGGAAAAAAAAAAACAGGGAAAGTTAATCTCTACGTACAATCTGAAGGGGAGGAACTAAAATCTATAGACCTTGCAGAATTAATCCACTTCTCAGTACCAAACACATAGGTCATGGCAATTGAATAAAGATGGCAATTTATACTAGCATCTTCCCCTTGAGCGATAGCTTGCAGCTCCTAAGATGCGAAGGCGCAGGCATAACATAACCTTCCTTATTTGATGTTTTGTGCAAGACTAGTCTCATACTGCAGTAATCACCCAAGTTGAATTCTCATTCTAGTTATGTGAAGCTGAAGTGACATACTAATTACTAAGTAGAGTTATACCCAGGTATGAAAGCTGAAAATTTTATACTTCCAAACAAGATTATTTTCTTTTGTCATTTTTTATCTTGTAATTCAAGAAACATCTATTGAAAGTCTCTAAAACATGTTCCTAACTTTCACCTAAACACGTACAAGCTACTAATAATGAGTATTTTCTATATATATATATATATATATATATAAAAGGCAACCCCATTACCACGAACAATAGAGGGGCAGATTATGCATAGTCACATATAATTTGACCAGCAAGCAGGGTGTTGAACCTTGAGAGAAAAGTATTTGTAACTAATCTATCTTATATAGAAAATGGAAGAAACCTGAACTTTTTCAGGGTCCATCATTCCTGGCATCCACAAACGCTACCACATGGGTGCCTGAGTGAGTCACATGTGCTGCTTGATCTACAGAGAAACAAGAGTCATCTTTAACTTAAAGGCCTATCCTCAGAAACCATGGCCCCGATTCATTTCTACCGCTTCTTTTCCACATTATGATATCATAATATCATGTTTCCTTTCTCTTTTAAAGTTCCCATTCCATCCTCTACCCACACACACAAAGGAAAGCCAAAACACTCTAGAAAGAAGCTTCACGTAGTAAACTACAAGGTCGCAAAGGGAATTTCAAGAAACAAGTGGGCGATTTTTCTCGGAGACGCTCTGAGTCCAAAGAAACAAACTAACAAACACCCTACGGGACCACAAACCCGCTAACGTGATGCCACCTCTGGTACTCTCGTTCCAATATCTACCAAAATATCTACCGGGAGAAGCTCCTATAAACAATTCCACGCGTTTGGACCATAACTAGTTCTGGATTTTTCATCCTTCACTTCATAAAGGCTTAAATAACGCGTCAACGATACCACTAACAGAAGAGTTTACGTTTCCATTCGAATATATCATGCTATCTATGAAGTATCTATGAAGTGATTCTAATGTACGGGATAGCGGACTAATTAAATTCACAAAAAAATGCAAAATAATAACCTAAACATCAAACTTACTATAGTATCGCCTAAAATTTGGCACTTGGCACTCATGAAAATTGCATTTCATTCAACTAATAAAATCAAACTCCATGCAAAAAAAAACAGAGACAGCACACAAAACGAGTTCGTTCTCATTTCGTTTTCTCGTTTTGATTTTCAAATTTCGTCAAAATTTCTCGTTAGCAAACAGAAACAAACTTCTCGTTCTGAATTCTGAATTCGTTCAAGTCACCGAGAGTATACCATTGATCGTCATGACTAAATTAGAATGCGAAAATTAAGAAACGCAACAATCTCAGATGCCTTGTGGGATCTAACTCTCCGATTCAAACAACTGACAATCATATCACAGAGACAGATGCATGTAGTAGAGAGAGATAAATCTGACCTGAATGACGCGAAGTTCTAGAAAGTATGAATGCTTCTTCTTTTTCTTCTTCTTCTTCGTTGAAGAGGTAAACCAATTTGCGGAGAGAGAAAAAGAAGAGAGAATTGAGGTTTCTTCCTAAAAGGGAAGAGGTAAATGGAAGGGTTTATATAGAAAAAAGGAGAAGGAGAGAGACAGAGTGCGCATTTTGCAGACATGGAATGTCGTTCGTCACAAAAGCATTGCTTTTGGCGAGGCAGAGGAGTGTGGGGGGCGGAGTAGAGTAGAGTAACCCTGCTTTGCTCCTACCAATCAATTGGAGGGAATTTTGTTTTCTTTTTATTATTATTTTTTAAATTTCCTTTTTCTTAATCATGTTTATATTTAACACAATCCCATTTTTCTCACACGTGAGTTCAAAACTTAGATAGTTAACAACTAGAAAGATAAAAGCAATATAGTGTTCTTTCTGTTTTTAATGCACGAGTACTATAATAACGTATAATAACGTCGTTGGACATGGATGTCAAAGTATAAGGTTCCTTCTGTAAAGAAAAAAAAAAACTACTTTAAAAAACCACATTTTCTCTTACTTTCGACTTATTAATTCTATAATATTAAATTAAATTATTAAATAAAATATTAATAAAAGTGATTGTAAGAGGATAGTATAAACTTTGATGATCTCTAACGTACAAGGTCCAGCCATTACGTCTTATTTTCCGTTTCAAAGAGATTTTGACGTGGAAATGAAAATATTAATCTCTTACAACTTAATTCATCAATATTTAAATGGATAATGATATATTGATAAATTTATTTTTTTATACAATTGTGTTATAACTTTCAATATTATTATTTTAATATTTTTTATATTATTTAATTATAAATTTATCTTTTATTATACATATTTGTATTTAAATCAATCATATCCAGAGTTACATAACTCTTATCATTATCAAAGTATCATTTCTATGAAAAATTATTTATATTTAAAGTTTAGGATGTTACATATAATTATTTCTTCAATGCACTTTTCATGCCTAAGTTTTATTCTCTTTTTATATAGTTATTCACCAATTACTAATAATTAATATTAAGAGTTAAAAATGTTTTTTATTCTAATATTTTAATATAAAATTGATTTTTTTTTTCAAATTTCAAATTTTCTGAATATTTATAATAAGTAAACTATTGAAATAATTCATTATTAATTTCTTTACGTAGTAAACGAATAGAATTTAAAATATTTTATAATGACTCATCCTATTAAAGTAAATGTTATAATTATAATATAATTAAAATTAAATTAATTTTTTATATAAAAAAATTAATAATTTATTTTAATAGTTTTTTTATTACAAATATTCATGTGATTTAAAGTTTAAATTAAAAAGAAAAATTAATTTGACATGGACAAAAGAATATATTTAATCTATAATTAAATAAATAACGAAAACAAAACTATCAGAATTCAACAGTTGGAAAATTCCGAAGGGGAGTTATGTGCAATTTGTTTATGACATTATTTTTACTTTACAACTTCAATCCCGTTTGGTGTGCCTTGGGATGCCTCGCAAGGAATTGCTCTAGTTGGAAAGAATGAATCTTGAGTTATATGTTTTTTTTATAAAGATTCCACGTACCAAAGTGGTGAGATATTAATAAGCACCAAATTTGTATTATATATTTATAGAATGAAAATTGATGTGATAAATTAAAGTTGGTTTTCAGCCACCGTTTCACTCTTTGCAATCATATTTATATTCTGTTCTGGAACAAGTCTTCATCATGCCCAACTATAAGGTCTAAAAAATATGAAAAAGATCTTGGCCCAAATGCAACTTTTTGAATGCCAACAACTACCAAGTAATTTGTTAACTACTCAATTAACAATGGGTGCGTAATCAGACAAGTTTTAATTAAAATGTCTTGGTGAAAATGTCAAAATGAGCGTATGGACCCACGTTTATTAAATAAGTTTGGTAAATAAATTTTGTGAGATACATTGGTGGCTTTATAATTAAACTAATGGACTTAAATTTGTGTTTAATATTTATATTTTGGCTAAGTTTTGTCATTGTGGTTTTTATTTGATTTAATCGTTAATCATAGTTAATTTTTGAAATTCTCTTTGTTTTGACATTTGTATTTTCTGCAAGAAATTGTATCTACTGTAGAACATATTTGGAGCAAGAATGGTTGGATTTTGATAATCTACGTATTCGTTGAAAGCTAACAAAAAAGAGTGATAATTCTCTATTTACTTGTTTTTTTTACTAATAGTATTTTTTAAAGGTTTTTTAAGTTTTTTGAGATTAACAATTATGGTGAGAAACATAAGAAGATTGTCATTGGACACGAACTTAACCAAGTGATCTAGAGGAAAAAGAGAAAAACATAATTATATAGTGTTGATGATGATGAACTGTGGAATTAAAGAACATATAATGGAAAGAAACAAGATGGAAACCGAATAGGAAAGGAAGAACACAAGAACATAAAAATGAATGGAAATGGTGCAAATAATAAAGGAAAAAGATGAAGAGATGAAGAAAGCTTATGGAAATGGAGTAAGGAATCACGCCATTTGAAGGGTGAAGGAATTCCAAGATGAGTGGTGAGGAGCTGTCACTTGAGGTGCATTACTCTTAAGATAAGACCCAAGCACAATTTATGAGACAAAGTTCACTAATCACTCAAGCATAGTTTCTCTTCTTAATTCAAATTCAAAATACATGAGGCAAGACACCCTTTATATAGGAGAAAGTGACTTGGGGAGCAAGAGTGGGAGGGGTAGGGGCGACATTTGTGAGAAACCTTCTAGAAGGTACGTAAAAAAACCCTAAACCTAGGTGCACATGTCATGAAAGGTGGGCTTGACATAAGCCCAAATTACTAAGCACAACCTACTCTAGCTTATTTTTCTATTTGGACCCCTAAAAAGAGCCAAAATTATTTACAAAAACTTTTCTTGTTAAAAGACAAGAAGAAAGAACATTTGATGCTCTTAGAATTAAAGGCCTTAAACAAGAGGGGGCTGAATTGTCTAGTGAAAGATTTTCAAAAATACTGGAAAAGAATGAAAATTAATGCAGAATCACAAAAGAAGCAATCAGATCAACCAAGAAACAAAATTGTTTTAAATTGATTCCAGAGAATCAATCGGTTGTTTATGCGAACCAACCGATTGTTTTTGTCAGCAGTTTACAAAAACACAGATCAAACTGTTTTAAAGCAGTGAGGGATAGAGAGATTCACACACAAAGTTTATACTGGTTCACTCTCAACCTGAGCTACATCCAGTCCCCAGAAACCCCTTGGTATTTCACTAGGTAATCAACCACATATTACACAACACAAACACCAAAGAGGTGATCTTGAACCCTTCAAGAACACTCACCCTCTTTGAAACACAAACATTACAAGTCAGAACACCCTCTGATTGTAGACATCAGTACCTATCAAGTTTAACAAATATTGAAATGAAATACAAGTAAGAACATGAAAGATCACACTTGATACAAAATGGATACAACATATGCTATTCCACTCTTAACCAAAGCAAAGCCTAAAGCAGTCTTACAATCTTGGAAAACTTTTAATCTCTTTTGTAATATGATCTCTCTCTCTTATTTTAGAGATGTAAACACCAATTATATAGCTTCAAAAATACTCGTTTTAGACTTTATATCAGGGGCCAAAACAAATTTGAATCATGAAAAACAAATTTAACAGACTTAACCAATTCTGTTAAGATTTTTAAAAAACAATCGATTGAAAGCACAAATCATAGAAGTCTTCGGTACATATTGATTCAAAGATTGACCACACCCTTCCAGAAATGGTTGGTCAAACTCATGGAGTTTGTTTTTTCTATTGAAGTCAAACAGAGTCATACATATTTGGTTGCAGATGCATTATCTAGAAAAGATATAGTGGAAAACATGGCTATCACTACATTCACTCCTGACAGTGATTTGATAGAAAAAATTAAATTGTCATGGAAACATAACACTCTCTTACAACAACTCATACATGATATTCAATCTAAGGCTCATACACATTATACATGGCATCAAGGTATTTTGCACAGAAAAGGTCGATTGGTGGTGGGAAAAGATGCAGTTGTGAGAAGGGACATTCTTCTTTAGTTACATTCTATTGTTGTTGGTGTCCATTCAACTAGAGATGCTACTATAAAAAGACTGGAAGCTATCTTTTATTGGAAGGGAATGAAAAAAGATGTCAAATCTTTTGTTATGAGGTGTAAAATATGTTAAAGGTGTAAATATGATGCAACTGCTTCTTCAGGAATTCTACAACCTTTACCAATACCTGGAAGAATTTGGCAACATATCACAATGAATTTTATAGAAGGATTACCTTCTTCACATGGTAAACATGTCATTTATGTGGTTGTGGATAGGTGGAGAAAATCGGCCCACTTTATGATCTTAAGCCACCTTTATTTTGCTACTGAAGTAGCCCAACTTTCCTTGATAATGTGTCAAACTGCATTGTTTTCCTGACTTTATTATTGTACTGAACCATAGCGCTAGGCTCGGTGTTTAGCTGATCGGACATCGGCACCTGTGTGAAACTTGTCAGCTTGGTGGTTTGATCTAGATAATGGGCCACGTAAGTGAGCCCCCCAAAGATGTGTGTGTTGAAACTCGTATATGTGTAAGGGTCAGATCAGCGAAAGTGCATGTGGTGTGTATAGTACATTTGAGTCTAGCACAAGTAAATACCCACTAGAGACGCCTAGGCCCAAGAGCGCTAGGGTTTTCAGGGGTAAGTTGCATGGATGATACGTAAAGGCTAGTGCGTCTACAGTGACAGATGGGCCCCATAGTGTTGGTACATGAGTTGGTACCTTGACGACCATGCTGTTAAGATTATGCACTCCAAGGAGGAAGATTATGTGCAGTGGTTAAACTAAGATTGTGTGACATCGTAACAAAATGTCTTCCCATCAAAAACCTACTTTCACTCGAGATAAGTTTCTCGTGAGAGGGGGAGTTGTTACAATGAGGTAGTTTGAAAGTAGTCTATAAAAGGGACTTGAGATCCCTGGTAAAGGTACACCGTTTCTAAGACTGAAACTATTTACTTACTCATTGTTTCTTAGCCCAGTACTAACTTGATCGTCGAAGTGCAATCAACAGGTAGGGCCCCCTTTGTTTCAAATGGAGTCGCGTTCCAATATCCCAGGGAAAAAGCAAATTCCAGCAGAGGCAGATGGAGTCACAATCTGCTCCCAGAGTCAACCGACGATCAGGTCAACCGGCAAGAACATTTGGTGCCCACCGTGGGGCCCAATAAAACTAGGTCCCATCCACAGTTGTTATCAGAGCTCTCAAACGACATGAGGAATACAAGGCAAGGCACTGCTGGACAGAAAAAAGGCGACAACGTTACCATGCAACAACTCATGGAGACTATCCACGCTCTTCAGCAGACAGTGGCGACATCCAAAACTGATCAGGAAAGGGTTTTGGTTGAGGTTCGAGCCAAGCAGGCACTCAGGCAAGACCAATTCAGGGTCGAGTTGGATGCATCGTGGACAGACAACGAAGAGCTACGCCAGGCCAATGAAGAATTGCACAAAGATCTACAGCAAATGGTGGAGCGTACAACAGGGGAGCAAAGCCCGCCCATTTCAATTAAGGCTTGCTCCATGCCATTCTCCCAGGCGATCATGAATTCCGTGATACCCACCAATTTCATGACTCCAAAAATCACTTTCACAGGCACTGAATGTAAGAGTTGATGGCTTAAACAAAAGAGGGGGGGGGGGGGGGGGAGGTGAATTGTTTAGTGAAAGATTTTCGCAAAGACTTGATTTAGAATGAATCTTTATCAAACAATCAATATAGGCAATTAAGGAAAGCAATCAAACAAAAACTATTATCAAAATTTTAACCGGTTAAAACTTCGTTTTAGTCGGTTGTTTATAGCTGCAACAGAAATGAATTAACACAAACAATTAGAGAGTTTGAGAGAAGAAGAGATTTACAGAAAAGTTTTATACTTGTTCACTCACACAGAGCTACATCCAGTTCTCAGAAAATCTCTGAGTTCCACTAGTAATCACAACCAGATTACAACACACCACAAAGAGGTGACTTTTAATCCCACAAAGTATACTCACCATTTTTGCAACACTTCACACCTCAAGACAGAACAACCCTTTGCCTTTACAGGATTTTCAAACAAACACAACAGTTAAAAGAAGTACTATTACAAGTAACTAAACAAGGATAGAAAACACCTAGATTTGCACAATACAGGAAACTCCTATGACCAGAACTTGTTACCACAACAAATCTCGAACAACAATCTTTCACTTTTGAAAAAATCTTTTCAAAAAACGAATCTTTTTCTTTGATCTCAAATCTGTATCAATACTTGTTGTATTTGAATGTGTATTTTGCTTTGAAAGAGAGACTATATTTATAGCTTTGAAATGTAGTCGTTTAAGACAGTTTTGATCATTGAATCAGTTAAAACAAGTTTTCAAAAAACTGTTATAAAAACACACATTTAACTGGTTGAAACCACGATTTAACCGATTGAATGAGTTAAGCTGTTGCATAACTAATTCAAAAAGAAGTTTCAGAAACCTCAAGCTAGCTAAGTGACAAACAACCGATTATCTCGATGATTCAACCGGTTGTTTTCCCTTTTCTTGGAAAAACACTTTGTTTCTTTTAAAACTGATTGATCAAGCTTTGTGTAGGAATTAGAACTGATCTTAACAAGGATTCTAAACAACCTAATCTAAACCCAAACCAAAAAGCAGTATAACTTCAAGCTTCATGTGGATTTGAAACATCAATGCTCCAATGTTCAACACTAAAGACCCGGAGGCCCACATCACAGCCTTCCACACACCAAGGATGAAGCTATGACGGTGCACGCCTTCAGCGATTCCTTAATACGATGTCGGCTGAAGACGTTTAGCGAAATCCGACGCCGAGCTGTCGCCCACATCGGCACAGAGGAGGAGGTAATGGTAAAACGAGGAAGCACTGAATCGACAAGACCTCGGGAGAACAGTTGAGCCCAACCTATGAGTGATGGCATTCCTATGAGCTCTTCTTTGAGTTTTGGTGATGAAACTTGCGGAAGCTTGTAGAGGAGATGAGCAAGGCCTTCCTAGGAAGTATGGGTGCCTTGAAGGTGCATGAGAGTGGGGAATTGGGGAGGTTCGGCCAACCCCTTTGAAGGTGGTGAAGTAAAGATTAAAACCTAGATGCTAGGCAAAGAGTAGTGTATGGCACAAAATTGGCAGCATAACAATACTCTATTCAATCTTGCAAATACATGAGCCAAGCACCTCAATTTATAGTGTTTAGAGGGCTGGAATTTGAAGAGCCAAATACAAATGAAATGCTAGCCAAATTACATGCAAGTATGAGCACATGGAAGCACATGGAGCACATGGCACATGGGAGCACATAGGATGGTGGCTTCCAAAATTCAGCATGTGAGGTAGGTTCTAGAATTCTTCCATGTGCTAGGAGTTCTAGAACCTTATGCTCCACTTAGGCTAATTGTGGGCTGGACCTAAGTTTAATTAGGAGTAGGAAACTCTAATTAAACTTAGGTTAGCATTTTAGGTACCACTTTGCATGTTTCAACACATTTACAAAAATATTTAAACTATGCTACTTTGACTAGAAAAATAAGAAAAACTATGACACACTAGAGTCTATGACATGTAAAATGTGTCCTCTTGACCCCTCTTTGACTATGATTCTAGTGGTTGCCTCAAGGTAGCATTTTGGTGGCCTCTCAAAGGGTTGGTGCTGGGGCCTCGGGTACATGAAACTGCGACGGAGAAGATACCACCACCTAGGCATACACCTTACGAGCCGAAAAAGCATCATACTAGGGCACGAGCGAAGGGAGGCATGCCCTATAGACACAAGTTTAGAGTAAACCTCAAGGAGATGATCGCTATCCCAAATGTGGCTGACAAGCTAAAGCCACTCCCAAAGAGTGACAAAAGGTTGGGGCCAAGCAGGGACACCTGGTGCGATTTCCACCAGGCCTTTGGGCACGGCTTGCACAACTGTTTGGCACTCGGACACCAATTGTATGATTTGGTGAAGGATGGGTTCCTGAAGGAATACTGGTCATGAAGCCTCAACAATAGTAACCCCAATAGGGGATTAGGGACATGAAGTACCAGTCCATGGCGAGGTCAACATGATCTCTGGGGGTTTTTCAGGAGGAGGATGCACCACCTCCCAGTGAAAGAAGTATGCTAGAGAGGTGATGGTAGTAGAAGCATGGGAACTTGACCAGTCACCTGAGCTCGACCTCTACTTCACAAAGGATGATTTATAGGATGTGGTCCCACATGACAAGGAACCAGTGGTAATCTCAGTAGTGACAGTAGGGAGAAGGGTACACCGAGTCCTCATCGACCAAGGGAGCTCGACAGATGTAATGTTTTGGTCGACCTTCAACAACTTGTAGTTGTCGACCGACCAGCTGAGATCTTACAACGATTGTTTGTACGGTTTCGATGGAGACCAGGTAGAAGTAAGGGGACATGTGGAGCTAAGGACGACTTTCACAGAAGGCACCACATCTCGCACCGTCAGTATCAGGTACCTTATCGTCAACTGTCTTTTGGCTTACAACATCCATTTGGGCAGACCTGCCCTAAATAGGATAGGAGCAGTGGCCTCGACGAGGCATATGAAGATGAAGTTGCCTTCCCTTGAGGGAGCAATAATCACCATTAAGTCTGACCAGAAGGCGACAAGAAGTGCTATGAGAATAGTTTGAAGACAAAGAGAGGGATATGCTCGATCACCAGCCAACCTCAAGGGGGAGAGGGGGTCGCCCGTGCAGAGATGGCCCGGAAGAGGCGACCTGAGCCGGCAGGTGAGGTGCTGGAGAGGGTAATAGGGGGAAAGAAGTTCAGGCTTGGCAAATCTCTAGACTAGGAAATGCAGGACCAGATCGCCGAGGTAATATCATGGCATCTGGACTCCTTTACGTTGTTTGCTTGGGACATGCCCTACATCGACCCTGATTTTTTGTGCCATCGTCTCACGATGGATCCAAACGCCCGGCCTGTACGCCAGAGGCGGAGGAAGTTCAATGACGAAAGACGCCTGATCATCAGGCAAGAGACCCAAAAGCGGTTGAGTACTGACCACATAAGGGAAATTCAATACCCTGTTAGCAAACGTAGTGTTGGTCAAGAAGGCCAACGGGAAGTGGAGGATGTGCGTCGATTTTATGGATTTGAACAAAGCCTGTCCAAAGGATTCATATCTGTTGCCCAACATCGATGCCCTGGTGGATAGCACGTCAGGTTGTAGACTTCTTAGTTTTCTGGATGCCTTCTTGGGATATAACCAAATCCGGATGCATCCTAGAGATGAATGCAAGACGAAATTCATGACGAAGCTCTCCAACTATGTCTATAAGGTGATGCCATTTGCGCTAAAGAATGATGGCGCGACCTATTAGAGGCTAATGGACAGAGTTCTCGCCCCTATGATAGGGCAAAACGTGTAGGCATACATGGATGATATGGTCATCACCTCCCAGGAGAAGGACCAACACATTGCTGACCTAGAGGAGCTATTCACCACAATAGCTAGGTATAATTTGAAGTTAAATCCTGAAAACTGCATATTCGGGGTAGAAGCAGGGAATTTCTTAGGGTTCCTCCTCACCGAGCGGGGGATAGAGGCGAACCCCAAGAAGTGTGTGACAATCATAACTATGAGAAGCCCGATCTCGGTGAAGAAGGTACTACAACTGGCAGGAAGAATAGTCGCTCTGTGTCGGTTTGTATCAGTAGGAGAAGATAGGGGGCATCCCTATTTCCAGTGTTTCAAGAGGAACAACCGGTTTGTGTGGACAAACGAGTGTGAAGAATCGTTCCTCAAGCTGAAGGAGTACCTGGCCAGCCCGCTAGTTTTGTGCAAGCCGCAGCTAGGTACCCCTCTCCGCCTATACTTTACCATTACAGAGCGGGCGATCAGCTCAGTCATAGTCCAGGAGCTGAATCGCGTCTAGAAGCCTATATATTTTGTTAGCAAAGTATTGCAGGGGCCCGAGATGCGCTATCAGGCCATTGAGAAGGCGGCTATAGCAGTTGTATTTGCAGCACGAAGGCTCCGCTACTATTTCCAAAGTTTCACGGTCATCATGATGACCGACCTTCCCATATGCAAGGTTTTGCAGAAGCCTGATGTGGTGGGTCGGATGGTGCGTTGGGCGGTCGAGCTTTCCAAGTTCGATGTGCAGTATGAGTCGAGAGGACCAATAAAGGGTCAAGTTTATGTTGACTTCGTGGTAGAACGTTCGTCGGCAGCCACACACCAGGACAATGGAAGTTTTCAGTGGGTCCTCTCTGTGGACGAGTCCTCTAACCAGCAAGGCAGTGGGGCTGGTGTCATCTTAGAGGGACCAAATGGGTTACTGATAGAGAAGGCCCTACGATTTGCTTTCAAGGCTAGCAACAACCAAGCTGAATATGAGGCCTTGGTGGTAGGAATGTTGCTAGCCAAGGAGATGGGTGCTCGAAGCTTGTTAGTGAAGAGCGACTCGCTGTTGGTAACTAAGCAAGTTACGGGCAAGTACCAGGCCAAGGACCCCAAGATGGCCGCGTATCTAAAGTACATCATGCTCTTGAAAGAGGCTTTCACTACGTTTGAGTTGGTGCACGTCTCTAGAGAACAGAATGCCCAAGTTGACTTGCTCACGAAGCTCGCCAGCTCAGGCAGGGGGGGCAACAGAGGAAAGTTATCCAATAAACCCTAAAAGCGCCCATGACTACCACAGGTTGCGCAAAAGAGGTCCAACAACTAAGCATTCTCGAGGGTGGAAGGAGAGGTCACCAGTCGTTGACCTAGAAAACGTTGAGGGTACCCAAGATAAGTGCATACGACTTGTTAGTGGGAGAATCGTCGGATGTTTTCCTGGTCGACGTGGGTGAAACTTGGATGACACCTTATAGGCGATACCTAATTGATGGTCTACTCCGGCAGGAGCCTACGGAGGCCAGATCGTTAAAAAGAACACAAGCATGTATACCCTGGTAGATGGAAAGTTATTCAGGAATGGCTACACTCACCCTATCTTGTCTTGTGTGAATGGTGAGCAGTGCACACGGATCATGGCTGAGCTCCATAAAGGTATCTGTGGGAGTCACATTGGCGAACGAGCTCTCTCATCAAAGGCTGTTCGAGCGGGGTACTACTGGCTGACCATAAGGGAGGATTGCACGAGGTACGCACAACGGTGCAAACAGTGCCAACAACACACCGATTGGCATCATGAGCCCAGAGGAGTTGCGGTCGATCCATAGCCCATGGCCTTTTCACCCATGGGGGATTGACTTCCTGGGTCTGTTTCCTCTAGCAGCTCGTCAGATGAAGTACTTGGTGGTAGCCATTGAGTACTTCACCAAGTGAGTAGAAGTTGAGCCTGTGGCACAGATCACAACCTACAAGGTTCAACACTTTGTATTGAAGAACATAGTTTGTCGTTTTGGAATCCCAAAGCGATTAGTGTCTGACAATGGCACCCAGTTCACAAGTCAACAGCTAGGCAAACTATGCACAGAGCTCGGCATCAAGCAGGTGTTCGCCTCAGTAGAACACCCCCAAACAAATGGGCAGGTCGAATCTGCTAATCGAGTCTTGCTCAAAGGCCTAAAGAGGAGACTGGAGAAAGCAAAGGGAACTTGGGCAGATGAGGTTCCTAGAATTGTGTGGGCTTACCATACCACTCCCCAATCCACCACCAATGAAACACCTTTTAGCCTGGTGTATGGATCAGATGCCATGATTCTCGTCGAGATCCAGGAGAGTTCACCTCGATTCCAAAACTTCGTAGCCGAGGAGTCTAACGAGGAAAAAAAAGGTAAACTTAGACTTGCTTGACGAAGTCAGAGAGGAAGCGCGCATCAAGGGCCGAAGCCTTGAGGAGGAGGGTGGAGTATAGGCAGAAGTTCAAGCTAAAACCTCGACAGTTCCAGGTTGCCAACTTGGTAATGCAAAAGGCTCACCCCTATTAGTTGGAGAACAAGTTGTCTCCCAAGTGGACTCTCCCATTCCGCGTAATAGAGGTGCTCGAGAATGGAACGTATAGACTTGAGACCTTGGAAGGCGGGATTATTCCCCAAACATGGAATGGGGCCAATCTTAAATTTTATTTCAGTTAATTACGCTATTGTATGCAATTCGAACGTTTCAGGGGACACTCTTTTTCCCTTATCAGGGTTTTTTAATGAGGTCGTCCAATAAAAAGTCATTTGAAAAATATGCTTGCAATATATCGTGCTAACAATAGGGTTCATAACGAATCAAGGTTCATAACAAACCTCCCCTTGTTAAGACACCAAGAGTGGGAACCGAACCTCCCTTTGGTAAGACACCAAGAGTGGGATCAATAAGGTTCATAACGAATCAGGGTTCATAACGAACCTCCCCTTGGTAAGACACCAAGAGTGGGAACAATAGGGTTCATAACGAATCAGGGTTCATAACGAACCTCCCCCTTGGTAAGACACAAAGAGTGGGAACAATAGGGTTCATAACGAACCTCCCCCTTGGTAAGACACCAAGAGTGGGAACAATAGGTTCATAACGAATCAGGGTCCATAACGAACCTTCCCTTGGTGAGACACCAAGAGTGGGAATAGTAAACCTTAGTGAAGTCTCCCCTTGGTAAGATACCAAAAGTGGGAGCGAAGTCTCCCCTTGGTGGGATTCCAAAAGTAGGAGCGAAATCTCCCTTTTAGGGAGTAGTAAGTGTTAGAATATATGGCCTTAAACGAGAGGGGGGGGGGGTGAATTGTTTAAGAAGGATTTTTGAAAACTTTTAAGCTTAGAATGAAAATACTTAAGAAGAACCTTGATTGAGAATTCAGTTTTTCCAAAACAAACAGCAAAAGCACAAAGCTGGAAAAACAATCGGTTGTTTTAACGAAACAATCGGTTGTTTATACCAGTTCCAAAATATCAAACTGAATTAAAGAGATAGGGATAGAGAAATTGTACACAGTTGTTTATACTGGTTCACTCCTAACAAGAGCTACGTCCAGTCTTCTCAGAAACCCTGAGGATATCCACTAAGCAATCACCACTTGATCACTTACACCACAACCAAGAGAATGACCTTGAACACCTCAAGAAACACACTCTCCTTGGCCAACACTAAGATTGCTGATCTTGAACACCTCAAGAACACACAACCATTCTCAGCAACACACACAAACGAATTGTTCAGCAGTTTACACAGATTACACTTGTTACAGATGAATATCTGAAATCAATACAAGTAGAATCCCTATTCAGCACCTTGATCAATCTCTCAACTCTTTAGCAATCTCAGAATACTTTGAAAAACTCTTCTTGGATGAAAACTTTGTTTCAAGATTCTTAATATATCAAAACTGTTTTTCAGAATATATATAAGAATATAGTTTGTTATCTAATCTTAACAAACTCTTAATTACATTTAAAATAGATTGGTCAAAGCATTTAATGACTAGAGCGTATTCAGTTAAAGCATTTAAAGCTCAGTCAAAGAAAACAGTTTTTCTGTTATGGTTTTAAAACAAACAATCGATTATTTCCTTGAATCAATCGGTTGTTTTGTTACTTAACAAAAACACCATTCAAAAACAGTTTTCAAACTTTCTCAAAACACCTAAGTGTAAACAATCGGTTGTTTCGACAAAACAATCGGTTGCTTCAACTTAGTTTGAAAAACGTTTTGCTTTGTTAAAATTGAGATGCTAATTGCTTTGAGATTTAATCTAAGTGTTGATTACAACATTGAACTACCCCAGAACAAGGCTAAAACCAGCACAGCAGCATCAAGCAAAGCAGAGGCTTCATCATCCTTCAAAGGATTTAGATTCTTCAAAACATTGAACACCACTTGGTTCAACAGTAAGGCTCATAGCAAGTCAAGCAATACCTCTTGCTCTGAGAGCTCAGGTCACCATTAGCATGAACCACAGAGAAACCTCCCTTTAGGGGGTACATACAGATAAAGCAGAGCAATTTGTACAGGAGGACTTGCTGACCAACGAAGCTCTGAGCTCAGGTACCCTAAAATATAAGTTTACAATTGGTTAAATAGGAGAACCGTGCTACTTAGGTATGAACGATCATTGGCGTTCAATTAGTTTTCAATATCGTTTCAAGACATACACTATTATCAAGCTAGCCAAAGTCAGAAAAGGAAATATTCATTTACATATATATACACACCAGAATGGTAAGTTGTTCGTTAAATTACAAAAGGAAGGCAATAGCGGGGAGTTCCCCATGACTATTCCTCATCTACTAGTTGTCCATCTACGACAACTTTACCTAACCCTGTTTGGGAGAGATCCAGCCAGGGTGCACACAGGTAACTTGGGCCATGGCATCTTCAAAGCCCACTACATAGGAGTCAGCGATATCACTCATCAGCTCGTCCTTGGTCTTTTGGAGAAGTTCCTCCTTTTGCGCCAGCTCCTCCTTCTGCCTGGCCACCTCTTCGTCCCTACTGGCCAACTCTCCTTTCAACTTCTCCACTTCAGTGCAAAGGTCGTTGTTCCTGGTATATAGTCCTAAGGCCTCCTGGGACTTCCCAAACAGGAGGGCCTTGGTCTCCTGGTGAGTTCTTCGAAACTCCTCCACCTCCAGGGTAAGTCCGGTGACTTGTCGCTTGAGCCCAACAGTTTGGAGGACTTCTTCGTTGGCTAGTTCCTTCGCTTTATGCATCTTGGAGAGGAGGAAACAGTTCACAAATAGGGCTTCCCTCAGTTGCCTTGACATGTGCTCCATCAAGGGATCCTCCTCCAAGTTTTCTAGTCTCCCTTTAACTTTAGCAGAGAGCATCATCTTTTGCAAGAAGGAAGCTTGGTCTGAGGAGGAATCCCACTGGTCTCCCTCCGAGGCACTTTCCCCTCTGCCCTACTGCAATGCAATGTCGCAAGGAAGGGCTTGAGCCCAACAGTTTGAAGGACTTCTTCGTTGGCTAGTTCCTTCGCTTTATGCATCTTGGAGAGGAGGAAACAGTTCGCAAATAGGGCTTCCCTCAGTTTCCTTGACATGTGCTCCATCAAGGGATCCTCCTCCAAGTTTTCTAGTCTCCCTTTAACTTTAGCAGAGAGCATCATCTTTTGCAAGAAGGAAGCTTGGTCTGAGGAGGAATCCCACTGGTCTCCCTCCGAGGCACTTTCCCCTCTGCCCTACTGCAATGCAATGTCGCAAGGAAGGGAAGCGCTAGGGGGAAAGTTCCGGTATGAGGGAGCTCGGCCATCCGAGTCAAAAGGAACGAAGATGGCGGCGACAACTTTTCGCTTCCTCTTGAAGACGAGTCCAGAGCAGGTCTTTTCGTCCTTAGAGGGGGCAGCTTCATCCACCGTTTTAAGCTTTTGGTCCTTAGTAGAAGGGGTTGGAACAGTTTACTCCTGTTTGGCAAAAACTACAAGGTTCTTTCTCTTTTGAGCGTCCAACATACTACCTGCATGAGAAGGAAAACAAAAAAAAGTTCAGCAAACACACACACGCAAGATAGTGCTAGCAGGAGTAAAGGGAAGGGGGATACCAATGTATGCCTTAAGGCCCATAGGACTGTACTCGTTCTTAATCAGTTTGGCAGTGCTAAACACTGCTTGGAGGTTGGAGAGGAAGTCACACACCTCTCGTTCTCGCGAGGGTAAATCTTCAAGGCATCTGGGTCTTTTGAATTTGTGTTTTTGTGTCCAGTACAGAGGAATCCCGTCTAGAAGACTTGGATCGTTAGCATTGGATTGGATCTTGAAGAATTTACCCTTGAAGCCTTTGTATGATTGTTGGAAGAGGGTCATCAAAACTCTCACAACAACCCCGTTTAAACTCATCCACAGTTTTCGACTTGGGTTCTTGGCTTCGAAGAAGTAAAGGAATACATCCACTGATGGCAGATGGCCAAAGTGGTGGCACGAAATGGAAAATGCCCGAACAAACGCCCAACTATTTGGATGTAGTTGGGCAAGGGCGATTTTGATTTTGGTAAGAAGGGCCCTCTCAAAACTAGGAAAGGGAGGCGTAGAAGGAGTTTTTCTGAAAATGGTGGAGTAAATGAAGCAGCACAGGCCCTCTAGGTCTGATGACTCATCACAGCAAACTGGCTCATCTTCCCTACAAGGCACAACTTTAATGAACTTGTCGTGCTCTTTGCCAAAAAGACAGTTCTTTTTAGGGTGCTCGCTCTTCCTATACGTTACTATGCTCGCATGGGTGGTAAACTCGGAGGTTTCCTCTAAAAGGTCACTAGAAGCCCAGGGATATAGGGTTTTGTAATCTGGGGTTTGGTATTCCATCTTACTGGGAATCTATAACAAAGAAAGAAAACAAATGCAATACCCAGAAGAAGAAGTGCATGCGTTTTTGAAGTACGAAGCAAGCAAGCAGAAAAATAGAGGCATTAACGATCATGGATACGAGAAATATAAACAATCCCAGCGCAGTTATGAGCAGATTAAAAGCGTTGAAATGATAGACCAAAGGTAGTCACAAGGTAAAAAATGTACCTTGAGATGATTAGTGAAGGGAGGCGAGGAAGCTTGTTTGGAGAGGAGAAAGCAGGGAATTCAGAGCAGAGTGTTTGAAGAAAATCGCGAAAGTGGAATGAAACAGTGAAGGGAGCGTAAAATTGAAGGGTTAACGTATAGGGGAAGCGCAATCGGCAACGTTTTCCAACCGTTGATGTGGCCACGTGTATGCTGGTGAGACGTCACCTCAAGGCACTGTGCACGTCGCGTCACTCACAAAACATGTAGGTCGCCATAGACGAGCAGTTAGCCTCTTCACTGGAACAAGTTCCAGCTCGAGCCTGGGAGGCTTGTGTTCTGAACTAGAGCGCTGAGCTCGATGGTCTGATCGAGATAATGAGCCACGTAAGTGGGCCCCCAAAGATGCGTGTGTTGAAACTAGTTTTTTTGTGGTAGTTGCATGAATATATTGTATATATTTGATAGACGAGTCTCTGTAGTAGTGATAAACATTGGTTTTCAAGAAATTAGCATGAAATGAGATGAAACTAGTTTTTCTGTTGTAGTTGCATGAATATATAGTATGTATTCGATAGATGAATCTCAATAGTAGTGATAGATATTGGTTTTCAAGAAATTAGCATGAAAAGACTTCAAACTATTTTTTTTGTGGTAGTTGCATGAATTTATTGTATTAGTCTCTATAGTGGTGATAAACATTGGTTTTCAAGAAATTTGGATGAAAAGAGTTGAAACTAGTTTTTTGGTGGTAGTTGCATGAATTTATTGATATATTTCATAGATGAGTCTCTACAGTAGTGATAGACATTGGTTTTCAAGAAATTAGCATGAAAAGACTTGAAACTAGTTTTTTTTGTGGTAGTTGCATGCATTTATTGTATATATTTGATAGATGAGTCTCTATAGTAGTGATAGATATTGGTTTTCAAGAAATTAGCATGAAATGAGATGAAACCAGTTTTTTTGTGGTAGTTGCATGAATTTATAGTATATATTCGATAGATGAGTCTCTATAGTAGTGATAGATATTGGTTTTCAAGAAATTAGCATGAAAATACTTGAAAGTAGGTTTTTTGTGGTAGTTGCATGGATATATTGTATATATTTGATACATGTGTCTTTAGATAGTTTATAATAGTGATAGATATTGATTTACAAGAAATTACCATGAAAAGACTCGAAACCAGTTTTTTTTTTATGTAGCTGCATGAATTTATTGTATAAATTTGATAGATGAGTCTCACTAGTAGTGATAAACATTGGTTTTCAAGTAATTAGGAAGAAAAGAGTTGAAACTAGTTTTTTATTGGTAGTTGCATGAATTTATTGATATATTTCATAGACGACTCTCTACAGTACTGCTAGACATTGGTTTTCAAGAAATTAGCATGAAAAGACTTGAAACTAGTTTTTTTGTGGTAGTTGCATGCATTTATTGTATATATTTGATAGATGAGTCTCTATAGTAGTGATAGATATTGGTTTTCAAGAAATTAGCATGAAGAAAAGACTTGAAACTAGTTTTTTTGTGGTAGTTGCATGAATTTATTGTATGAGTCTCTATAGTAGTGATAAACATTGGTTTTCAAGAAATTAGGATGAAAAGAGTTGAAACTAGTTTTTTGGTGGTAGTTGCATGAATTTATTGATATAATTCATAGATGAGTCTCTACAGTAGTGATAGACATTGGATTTCAAGAAAATAGCATGAAAAGACTTGAAACTTGTTTTTTTTTGTGGTAGTTGCATGAATTTATTGATATATTTGATAAATGAGTCTCTATAGTAGTGATAAACATTGGTTTTCAAGAAATTAGCATGAAATGAGATGAAACTAGTTTTTTTGTGGTAGTTGCATGAACATATAGTATGTATTCTATAGATGAATCTCAATAGTAGTGATAGATATTGGTTTTCAAGAAATTAGCATGAAAAGACTTCAAACTAGTTTTTTTTGTGGTAGTTGCATGAATTTATTGTATGAGTCTCTATAGTGGTGATAAACATTGGTTTTCAAGAAATTAGGATGAAAAGAGTTGAAACTAGTTTTTTAGTGGTAGTTGCATGAATTTATTGGTATATTTCATAGATGAGTCTCTACAGTAGTGATAGACATTGGTTTTCAAGAAATTAGCATGAAAAGACTTGAAACTAGTTTTTTTTGTGGTAGTTGCATGCATTTATTGTATATCTTTGATAGATGAGTCTCTATAGTAGTGATAGATATTGGTTTTCAAGAAATTAGCATGAAAATACTTGAAACTAGTTTTTTTGTGGTAGTTGCATGAATATATTGTATATATTTGATAGACGAGTCTCTGTAGTAGTGATAAACATTGGTTTACAAGAAATTAGCATGAAATGAGATGAAACTAGTTTTTTTTGTGGTAGTTGCATGAATATATAGTATGTATTCGATAGATGAATCTCAATAGTAGTGATAGATATTGGTTTTCAAGAAATTAGCATGAAATGACTTCAAACTAGTTTTTTTGTGTGGTAGTTGCATGAATTTATTGTATGAGTCTCTATGTGTAAGGGCCTTATTAGCGAGAGTGCATGTGGTGTGTATAGTACATTTGGGTCTAGCACAAGTAAATACCCACTAGAGACGCCTATGCCTAAAAGCGCTAGGGTTTTCAGGGGTAAGTTGCATGCATGATACGTAAGGGCTAGTGCGCCTACAGTGACAGATGGGCCCCATAGTGTTGGTACCCTGGCGGCCATGCTGTTAAGATTATGCACTCTAAGGAGGAAGATTTTGTGCGGTAGTTACACTAAGATTGTGTGACATCGTAACAGAATGTCTTCCCATCAAACCTACTTTCACTCGAGATCAGTTTCTCGTGAGAGGGGGAGTTGTTACGATGAGGTAGCCTGAAAGTAGTCTATAAAAGGGACTTGAGATCCCTGGTAAAGGTACACCGTTTCTAAGATTGAAACTGTTTACTTACTCATTGTTTCTTAGCCCAGTACTAACTTGATCGTCGAAGTGCAATCAACAGGTAGGGCCCCCTTTGTTTCAAATGGAGCCGCGTTCCAATATCCCAGGGAAATAGCAAATTCCAGCAGAGGTAGATGGAGTCACAACCTGTTCCCAGAGTCAACCGACGACCAAGTCAACCGGCAAGAACAATTACAAGTGATAGAGATGCAATTTTTGTGATGTAAGGATTTAATGGCTTTTAAAGGTATGCATGTTCAATTGTCTGCTGCCTATCATCCTCAAACGAATGGGCAAACTGAGATTGTTAATAGATGTTTAGAGACGAGTTTTTGGTTCATGTGTACAAATGTTCCTCAAGATTGGTCTAAATGGTTAGCTTTGGGTGAATGGTGGTATAATACTACCTACCACAATACCATTAAATCCAATCCTTGCGAAGTAGTGTATTGCCAACAACCACCACTTCATCTTCCTTATTTTCCTGGTGAATCCATAATAGAATTGATTGACAAAAGCTTGCAGAAGAGAGAAGAAGCATTGAAGTTGATTAAGTTTCACATGAAAAGGGTACAAAACAGGATGAAACAACAAGTTGACAAACACATAAGTGATATAACATTTGAAATTGGTGACATGGTGTATGCAAAGTTGCATCCTTTTAACAAACCTCTGAAACTTTTAAGAAGAATGCTAAGCTAGCACCGAAGTACTTCAGTTCATTTCAAATTGAAGATGCTACCTGAAAGTTCTTTTATGATTTCAAGAAGAAGTTTCCAGATTTTAATCCTTGTAGACAAGAATTCTAAGAAGGAGAAGGATTTGTTACATGACAAAACCTTTAGTTACTTTGTTTATCTATTTTTCCTATTGGTAGTTGAACTATATAGTTAGTTATGTTGTTGTAAGGTTGTTTAAGGGGATATAGAAAAAATTCAATTTGGAATTCCTGTTATCTTTCTCTTTAATTCAATACATTCAGAATCCATTTATCCTTTGGAATTCCCTCTTTTTCCAATTCTTCGAGTTTCCTTATTCTCCTATAATTGTCTACATCACTAACACACTGAATAACATTATCCCACTAACTTCACATTTTCGTCCACTGCAAACTGCAATTGAACCAACTTACCAAGTGTCTGATAAAATGTTTGAGACAAATAATTTAAAATTGAAAAACAACTTCATAGTTTTAATCACTGTTATATCACTTTCAGTTGCAATTGATTATCAATTTAATCAAGTTTGCACCGAACAATTCCACTGTATATTTTCCAGCGAGGGATCTACAAATGCAATAGAGAAGGAAATGATACTGTTCCGATAAAAAAAATCACTGAGCAAACATCACCATTGAGTGATTCCGGATTCAGCAACTGTTTCAGTCATCTTCTTCAACATTTTGCCGGAATTCGAAACTTAAACGCGCATCGACTTGAAGTTATACAGTTTCGATCAGATTCTACACCGCACAGTGATTCACCGTTGCAATTTCTCCTTCGTATTCGTACTGATTGGACTCACGAATTCAGTGGCAGAATGGTGTAATTTCGTTTCAAAATCTTGACAATATTAAAAAAAAAAGGATGTGACTAAAAACGCACAAGTTCCATTAAATTTGAAAAACAGATCAGAATTATATTCTCACCACCGTAGATTTCTATTTGCACCACAACAAAATTTCAGGAAAATTTTCGAAAATTCCGAAACTTAATTATTTTTAAAAAACAATAATGGAAACTTAACTCCAAAGAAAATTATCAACGATATAAAAGCAGTTTATGAACTCAAAAATAAAAAACACTCAACATCTCTAATGCTTTGTTTGTCTTTAAGCGCAAAAAGATTGTGAATAGAGAGACAAAGAAAGTGTAGGAATCGAGAACAAAAAAAAAGTAAAATATCAAGTAAATGTAGCACAATTTGGTGAATTAAATTTTCCGCCCAACGAGAAGATATGTGAAGATGTATTGTAGCTTCCGAAGATAATCGATTGTAACATTTATATAATTTATTATCATTTTAATACTTACGTTTTTTATAATAAAATAAATATATTAAAATAAAGAATATTAAATTTCATTTTAGTTATAATTTTTAAAATTATTTTTTATATTAAATTATTTTAAAATAATCATTTTATAAATTACATTTTAAATATATTAATATAAAAAAGATTTATCATACTACATCAATCAAATCATCTACAATCTTTTCACTCATTTCTGCCCTATTTTCCTTAATCCAAACATATCACTTTCCACTCTCTTTTCCTTCATTTCTTACCTTTTTCACTCAAATTCATTCCTTAATCCAAACACACTAAACTATGTGGAAATTTGAAAAAAAAACCTTGTTGCCCCGCTTCCTCCTTGCTTCCCGACTTCCTAACATAGTTCTCGTGCATACGCGCCAGCTTCCCCACCACTTTTGCTTCGATCCACGTTTTAGGTTTGTGTGTTTTTATTTATTATTTAATAATATATTAAATTTTATTTAGTATATATTGAACATGTTTGTTCTGAGTGTAAGGGTGTCCGAGTTTTGACAATTTTGATTTAGTTTTTAATGATTAGATATTGTTTTTATATATTGAATGCACTGATTCTGAGTCCAGGGGTGTCCGACCTTTGGCAATTTGAATTTGAATTTTAATGATTAGATATTGTTTTTACATATTGAACACACTGATTATGAGTCCGGAGGTGTCCGACCTTCAACAATTTTGATTTAGTTTTATAATGAATTAGATAGTACATTTGATTATATGAAACATGTTGATGTTGAGTCCGAAACACAAACATAAATCACCACTACCTTAAAGAATGGAGGAAAATGAATTTATATTGCTCCGTATATCTATGAGTAAGTCCATATTCATTAAATAAGTTCTACTAAACCATTGAAATAAGAGAAACTAACTAATTTGTTATATAGACGTCATTGACAACTATTGATCATATCTGTTTAAGATCATACCGTTGCATAGTTTTGCTCCTTGCATATGAAACCTTCTAATTATTTTAAACACGTTATAGATAGGTACGACAATTGCATTTAAAATTTATTATTACTTATCATTACATAATATTATGAGTTCTAACATGAAATCTTATTATTTCAATGCTTATTATAGATATAACATGTTGAGTGGGAGGGGAAGTGCAAATGAAAAAAAGACTCACTCGGATGCACCTTAAGGTATTTAAAGTATATTTGTTCACTCACTTTAATGTGTATCATTCATTCATTTAATAACATTTATTTTGGCTTGCAGTGCATGATGCAATGGTGTGGAAATAAAGAACAAATGAAGCAAGGAATGAAGATGACCAAATGGTAAAGACATAAACAAGAACATAAAGATAAAAGGAAAAGGTGCAAGGATGAAGCAAAATAAATATAACAAAAAGATGAAAAGATTAAAGAAAGCTTATGGATATGGAGATGGTGTCACGCCACTTGGAGTGTGGGAGACTCCAAGATAAGTGGTGTATAGCCGCCAGTTGAAGTGCACTGCACTCACAAAAACACTCCTGTAGAGTTTCTTTACTTAATTCAATTTCAATGTCTCAATACATGAGGCAAGGCACCCTTGACATAGGAAGGAGTGACTTGGAGAACAAGATGAGTTAAGGGTAAAATGGGATGGGGTGAGGGGCGGCCTAGGGTGTTGACCATGGTCAAAACCGCCTCTTAGACATAGCTTCTAGAAGTTAGGTTAAAAGCCTTAATTCTAGGTGCCTTGTCTTGAAAATGTGGGCTTGACACAAGCCCATTTCGCTAAGTACACTCTCATTTATGCTATATGAACTTACTCTAGCTTATTCTTCTATTTAGACCCCCAAAGTAAGCCCGATTTATTTACATAACTTTTATTGTGGAAAGATAAGAAGGAAAAATTTATGATATTTTGGTTTATATCTAGTTCTTCTTCTGTTGATTCTCTCTCGAGGTTTGGTGGGACCTGACTTTGTATACGAGATGATTGACCTTTTTGTGAAGTGCTTGGTGTATCCTTAGTCATCTGCTGGTTGTTGTGGTTTGTATCATGAAGGAAGAAGAAAAGCCAAAACCTTAAACCTTTATAAACCCTTAGAAGTGAAACAACTTTTTTCAATCTTAAACTGTTGCGTTTGTTAAAAGTGACATCACTTATGCTGATGTGTACCCTAAAGAGGTACAAATTAACCTAGAAAGGGTCTTTGTCATGATCAGTGCAACATAGTATCAAAATCCCTCATTAATACCCCATCATTGCTGTTTATTTTGTTTTTTATTTTTTATTATTAATTTTATTTGTATTTGTATGTTTAGATCTTATAGAAAATATACAAGTTAAACTCTCACAAATGTGGATGAGCTTATGCTCCCTTATGCTTATGCTGTATTGAAAATGATTCTTCGTAAGAGTCAAAAATCGAATACTCGATTTTCGAGCTTGGGGACCTTATGTACTACCCTATACCTAATTAATGAGGATTTATAATATATCGTGTGTTAATGGTTGAAAACTGCTAAAACATTTATGACTGTTCACCTTATAGGTTGATAGTAATTACCCACGTTACTCACAACTCGACCTTAACTGCTAAATCACCTTAATAATAGGGCACACGTAAGGAAGAACGTGGCCTAAATGGTTACTTTATCATAACCACTTTATTGGGCCTTTACTTAAGCCCATGAATTTATAAATACTTCAATTCTCACCGGAAGTAGATATATCTTATTATCAATTTACTCACATACAAAATCATTTGTATTCTTACTGACTTGAACATCGAAGAATTTATTGCAGGTGCTTCACCACTCGGTAGAAAACCTCGAAAATTCTTTCAAAATTCACATACTCCCCGGAAGAAGGACAACTCATCCTCGATAACAACATGATGAAAACTCATATAGCCTTGAAATTTTTGACTAAGAAGATTGGAAGAAGAAAAAGGGTCTCAAAAGACTCTCATCTTTGGGAGAATTAATTGTTGTCTGCTCTTCCATTTTTTTCTCTAGTTTTATAAACATTTTATAAAGTAGTATAGACTTTATTTTTTGCTTGTACATGGGTCATTTCCTTGGGCTATGTTTTGGGACAATTTTCATGGGTCATGTATTGGACCAATTTGAGTAGGGTGTAAATAGAAAAAGAAAGAGTTTATCTAGAGTTACAATTAGGTCTCCTTGGACCCAATGCAACTCTAGACCATCTAGGGTGCACAAATAGAAAGCATGGAATGACAAGGAAGGTGTGAAGGTCCACATGTCATCTCCTTAATGGAGAGATTTCCCACCAATGTCAAAAGGTCATTTGTTTTCATGGGAATGGAGAGGATTCTCTCCAATTAGAGGAGGACACTTGTCAAACTCTAATTTGAGAGGATTTGCTCCAATTAGAGAGAGTCACTTGTCCTTCCATGAGTGAAGAGTTTTTAGGGTTAAAGTTTGCATCTTGGCTGCCATAGCACTATAAATACAAGTGTTCTCCTTGTAAATTAGCTTTTAATAGACTACTAAATTGCTGCCAAAATTTCAGCCTCAACTAGTCTCTTAACTCACTCTTTTCTAGCGTAGTGCTTTAGCAAGGAACCTCTTAGGAGTTGGCCTTACCTCTCTTAAGCTTCATTATCATTCTCCATACACCAATACTTCACATTTTCTTTTACTCATTTTAGCTACCCAATCCCACCAAACTCTGCACCCCACAATACAAAACAAAAGATTCATGGCAATGCAAACTAGGATTACATCAGAACACCTTGATATTTTGGTAGCATATCATAATATATGAATTTTAAAGAATGTTAAATTTTTTGAGGATGACCATGACCTAAATAGTCCACAAGCAAGTTTAGTCACACTTGTACTCATTTATTTTCTGGTGCATTAGTGTAGTTGATCACTCTTTTTTTTTCGATTTTTAAGATTTAAAATGGATGATGATACTCTGAATATTCGTGTGCTTAAGAGTTCTGTTTTGGTGCGGAGGCTATTTTGAAAAAACTACCGAAAACCTGATCTGCAAGCAGATATAAAAACAGAAATTAATTATTTTTTATAAGACTACTTGGTTGATGGTGAGCTCACATGAATTTCTGTCGTCATTGTTAGAGCTTGTTTTTTTGGGTGGGTGACCTGTTCAATATGACCACTTCTAGGATTTTGTTGTAGAATTTAATCAGTTAAAGTCCTTATATGAATGACAATATGTAAAATAACTTTGCTGGAGAATAATGTTGTCTCCAACTTATATAACTTAATGTTGTCTCTAACATCTAATTAGTGCCTCAAAGGTCATTTGGTTAACCTATAATGACTAAAAAATTCAATAATGACATGGATTGTGTTCTTGATCCACTCTCATTGTATTGTGGCTTGGTCTGTTCATGTTCTATTGACAAACCTTTTCTTTGATTATAGTGATTTAATCAGTGTATGAAATGAATTTCACATTTTATTGAATTTGGAATGATAATTTTGATAGAACAGATAACACACTAAAAACATTTTCCAGTTAAAAGTAATTGATTGTGGGAAGATTTTAGAATTTTCCTTTTAATATTTTAGTATAAAACTATATATTTTTACCCTAAAAACACCATAACTACCAAATGATATTTCCAGCTAACTAATAACTGCTTCCTACTTCTAAGAATGTCTAAATAATTTGCATTGGAATTATTCTAATATTAATAATCACCAATTAAATTAAGTCATTTTCCAACACCCAAATCGAAATTTGTAAATAAAACAAATCGTAATTAAAAAAAATAAGATATCTCACTAAAAATGATGGTAATAACTTGGTGTTAGACTTTATTGGTTAATGAAAAGTTTAAGGTTATATCTACGAAAAAAATTATAGAAATTATTTTAGGAACAGAGAATGAAAATGAAAAAGAAATATTTTGATTATTTTTCGTTCTTCATATTATTTGGTACATAATCCATCTCTACATAGTATATGTTACATAATCCATTTATATAGATAGCTCTTCCACTTGGAGATATGTTATAGGTGAATCCATAGTGTCAAAAAAGAACTTGAGACTCCAAGTTGGCACTTGGAGACATTGCTTTTGGACAACATTTCATCATTCTCTTTACCTTTGCACCACTTTGTAAGGTAACGCACACCATTCACACATGTGTATCTAACTTTCCTTCATTTTTTTATTATTGGCATATGTTCTAAAGAATAAGATGTTATGTAAAATCTTAATATTTTGTTGGGTTGGATGTTTTTTTTTTGAACTCTAGGAGTTGGTTTAATGGATTCAAGACTTAATATTTTATTATTTTAAATATTTGTGGTCTCATATTTGTACTGAGTATATTTACAAATTTATATTTATATGTTATGTTATGGAAGATAACATAAGAATATGGATCAAAATTTAATAAATTATTGATCCTGCCTGTTGACAGGAACGCTGGAGAATGCCTCGTCAAAGGATCGACGTGCGCACCGCTTCTCACCTCCGTTCCTCTCCTGGATCTACTTCAAGAACCTGCAAAGAAACGACACGACGCCGCTGCGGCCGATCGCACTCCGACGCTCAAGTCAGTGACGGTATCACCAAATACTAAGAACGAGAACCGTGCAAATCCTCTCTCACAATCAGCTCTATCACTCGCAAGCGTAAAGTGTATGAACTGAACGTGCGTACCTCAGAAAGTCTGTTAAGAGCTCTTATATACCTGATGGCTTTCTCTCTCCTGGCAGTTGCAGACTTGGACACGTGGCTCGCATCCAACTGTACACGTGCCATCATCTGGAGGCTCCCTGACTTGGCGCTGCTTCTACTCTCATTTTGGCTAAGTTATTTATGCATGGTACTGCCCAGTGCATAGCTAACTTAGGAGTGCGATCTCTACTGAAACTGGCGAGTTAGGGCCTTCATACACCTTCCCTGTGGTCTCGCCGGCCGCCTTCATAATCTGCTTCCCCTTCGTCTTCGGCGATGTGCTTGTTCTGGCGATCTCCGACTGCTTGGCCGCCTGGGTCTACATCTGGCGACTTCATCTTCAACATGGCGATCGCGTATTCTGGTAATCTGGAAATCGGAACACGCCAACTTAACAATCGGCGACTACACGTGCCTCCCGAACTCCTTCCTATCTGCCAACCTGGCGCCTTGTCAACACGCCTACACTGTAGCAGGATGCCACGTCATCATACCCGACCACCAGGGCGGTACACAAGCCCCCCAGTCTTAAGCGAAGACTTGTCTAGCGAAAAGACTGAAAGAGCCTTCGTTAACACTGATCTACGTGGCACTGACGCAGAATTCCAAGCGATTGTACTTTCTGCTGCTCTGACGCTCCACCAAACCCTTCACTCATCGTTCGACACGTGGCTTCATCAACGGCTCTCTTCATCTGCCGTTAGCGCTTCCTAAAATCATTTCAAAAACCCTTAAACCCATTACGCTCCACTGTTCCATCACTTTCTTCGTGCTTGCAAACGCTCTCACTTCCTTCTGCAAAAGCTCTCGACGTTCTTCAGCGCTCTAGATCACCATCCCCCTTCACCGTCTTCCTGATCATCGAAAGGTAACTACTTTCCTTCATCTGCTGGGTTTCCTTGCATTTTCACCGATTTGCATCATCCTGTAACTGCCTGGTGCATACGCTGTGGGTTGTTTTTCCATTTCTCCTTCTGCGTAACTTAGGGCTTTGTCGATCGTCGCAACGAACATACACCCGTTCGTTTTTTCACCTTCCTTCTGTGATCGAGTCAGCCTCTGTAATCCCCTGATCGTTTTTTTTTTCTTTCCTCTTCCTTTGCAGTTGCTATCATGACTCGCACAAAGATTACCCCGAACCCCCCTCCATCAGCGCGAAACCTTCCTTCACAAGCACACGACTCAACACAAGTTCGTGGTGCTTCCTCTTCGCAGGCTGAGAGGCCTGCACCTTCCCAATCTGCCCTGGCTCAGGCGACTCCATCTAACGCTAGAGGAGCCCCTGTCCCTCTGCCAGACTTCAAAACTCTATACCCCTGGGCTAACTCAACCCTTCTGAAGGAGACCTCGTCGGTGAACACTGCGGGAGCAGTTTTGCGGTTGACCAAGGGGGACGAGGCCTATCAATCGTTTCACAAGGAGCACGACGAGAAGATGATGGTGCTGCCTTGCCCCGCCGCTCTGCCAGTGTGTGCTGATGACAAAGTAAGCGCCGACGGGCCCTTCTGCTTTGTCTATACAACTTTCTTCAAGAAGGTCAGGCTCAGGTTTCCTCTCACCCGATTCGAGAGGGAACTCTTGACCGAGCTCAACATTGCTGCCGCCCAGCTTCACCCCAACAGCTGGGCGTTTGTTCGAGCCTTTCAAATAACATGCGACCACCTGGGGTTGCCCGCGTCGGTGGACGTGTTTTTGTTCCTTTTTGAGGCCAAGCACCCAGGAGACCGCCTGTGGGTCAGCTTGAATGCAATTGCTGGGAGATCCATTTTTACCATCTTCCAGCAATCGTACAAAGACTGGAAGGGGAAGTTCATCCAAGTACGTGCAAACGACAAGGACACCTCCCTTCTTGATGGCTTCCCCTTGTACTGGGTGGACAAGGGGAAAAAGGAGTCCAAGAGCTGCTTCAGGAGGCCCAGAAGTTCTGATAGCATGGGAGCTTTGGACAGAGACCTCTGTCTATTCTGGAAGAGGGTGTCGGATGCCAACATAACATTCCTGACCCCCACCTTGATCTCCTTCGAATTCTTTGAGGACCAGCTAGAATTCCAAATAGGTTAGGACATCCAAACTGTTGCTTTGATACTGCTTCTGATATTGCTTCTGGGCGTCTTGTGCGATACGCACAAGACTTTGGTTTTACCTTTTCTGCATATACTACCTGTTTTGCTGTTTTATTACCTCACACACTTGTCGTTTTCTTCTCTGAGCTAACTCATGCATTTTCGTTTCATGCAGACAATATGTTGGGTAAAAACATGCTCGCCGACTTAAAGGCGCTCGCCCGAAACCACGGGTTGGCGACCGGTTCCCAAACGGTGCCCAACTCGGCGGTCGAGAAGGCCATCGTTCATGGGCGATCACCGCCCAAGGAACCCACCCAGCGCAAGAAACTGGTCCTTAAGAGGCCTAAGCGGAAAGCCCCTCAAGTCGTCCAAGAGGAGGAAGAAGAGGACGACGAGGTCACAGAGGATGGCCTTGTCACGAAAAGGAAGAGGGTGGCACCATCTTCTCCACCTGCTCCACCCCCTCTTCCAACCTCAACACCACCATCAACGCCTGCTCCTCCTCCCTCATCGCCAACACCACAAGCCCCTTCATCACCAGTCCAAGCAGTTCCACTGGCCACTGCGCCACCTGCAGCTGAGGCCCAAGAGCCAAATTTCCTGGAGGACCCCCCAAGTGCCTCCACGCCACACATCTCAGCTGGAGGGGGCCCCCCTTCAAACACCTCAGCTGCAGGAGATGTTCCAGTCGGGGATGAGGTTGCTCATACCTATCCAAATCTAATTACCGAATCCCCGATTGCGTCGCCACGCCAGGAAGCAAACACTGGAAATCCTGCTAAGGAAGGTGGCGGCGAGAACCCTCAACAAGCCCCCCTGGCGCCTCTCCAAGCAGCAAACCTTTCCCTTGAAGTCACAAGGATGTGGGAACCTCTGACTGCTAAGTTGAAAACCATAGCGGAGGATATCCCCGCGATCATAACGAGGGCTGTGGAGAGCTCCACCAGGAGGCTTCAAGATGATCTCTTCAACCTCAAGACCGAAAATAGCACTATGAAGGTTGAGGTGGAGAAGATGTCATTCAGCCTGACGCTCGCAGAAATAGAACACTCCCGAGTGGAGGATGCCCTGAATACCGAGCTCAGGCTGGCGCGCAAGGAAGCTGCTGACCTTCGCCGCAAAATTCATGATCTTGCCCAAGAGAAAGTCGAGTTGGAAAGCAAAATCGTGCCTCTTCGCACCAAGGCGAGCGACCTGGAGGCTCACATTCAAGCTGATGTCGCCAAGTTGCAAAAACTGGAGCAGAGGTCGATCGACCGCGAGAAGCTACTTGGGCAAGTAGAAAAAGCGAGGGACGACGCCATGGCTGATCTCGCCGAGGCAAACAAGGAAAAAGGAAAGATGGCTGCCGAGTTGACCCAAGCTCAAACGGAATCCAAGAAGGTTACTGACGACCTTCTCCATGCTCAAGAGACCAACGAACAACTCCGAAAACAGGTCGAAGAGCTGGAGTAGCAGAACAAGGAGCTCAAGAAACAGGTTGAAGAACTTCAAAGGCAAATTGAAGAACTTAAGCTAAGCTCTGCTCAGATTCTGGTTGCTGGATTCGAAGCCGCTCGGGAACAATTCGCATGCCTATTCCCCGATCTCGACCTCAGCATGGTGTCGTTGAACAACGAAGTAGTAGATGGAAAGGTCGTTCCCGCCGAAGACTTAACCAACTCCACCTCATCTGCTACTTTATAATTTCGCTTGTATATACCTTGTAATAAAAACTCGTGCATATGTGTTTTGAACAGATACTTATTTCAATCACAAAACTTGGATATTCTCTCGCCTGACTCCTTTTAAGCGCTTTAGCCGTCTTTGTATGTTTAACTTTGTCGGATTTAACTTAACAATTTTGCGAATACGACTTTTTGACGTAACTGCCTTTGAGCCAATTCAAACTTTAAGCAATAATCACTTTAAACAACTTGTATTCTTAAGGCAACTAACCTTATCGCAAGAATACCCTTCGAACAACGAACTGTAACTCAATCATTGGCTCAAACAACGTCCCACTCGACCTGCTTTATCAAACAAGTCTTTCAACCTTCTCGCCGTCGTTTACACTCTTCCCGATCGCCAAGACCCCTTAGTAACATCAGCTTTTCCTAGCCTCATGCTTTGGCAACCGTTTCTTTATCTGGGGTAGAAGCGCCCTTCGGGATCTTCCTTTGCCCCCCTGAACTTCAGAGCAAAAGACCGGTTGACTAGGCGTTCTCTTCGAACCTACCTCAGCCACCTTTCAAGCTTCTTCCACCCTCTGCGCCATACCTGAACTCGTTCGAGACGAGAAGGATTTTATCTTGCCTATGCTCGCACGTAAGCGAGAAGGTCTTTTAACTCGCCTGAACTCGCTCAACGGCGAGAAGGTCTTTATCTGGTGCCTCAACTTGCCCAGGGTGTACATCTCCTCCCCCCTGGATGCACTGAGGACCTTTTCTTTCTCTCGCCTGCACTCGCTCGCCGGCGAGGAGGTCTTTAACTGGCCTTAGCTCGCACAACGGCGAGAAGGACTTTATCTGGTGCCTCAACTTGCCCAGGGTGTACATCTCCTCCCCCCTGGATGCACTGAGGACCTTTTCTCTTTCTCGCCTGCACTCGCCCGACGGCGAGGAGGTCTTTAACTTGCCTCTACATTGCCCCAGGACTTACATCTTCTCGCTCCCAGAAACACGGAGGACTTTTTCTCTTTCTCGCCTGCACTCGCTCGACGGCGAGGAGGTCTTTAACTTGCCTCTACATTGCCCCAGGAGTTACATCTTCTCGCTCCCAGAAACACGGAGGACTTTTTCTCTTTCTCGCCTGCACTCGCTCAATGGCGAGGAGGTCTTTTACTTGCCTCAGGACGCGCGAGGGCGTTGAGGTCTTTCATCTGGTGCCTCCGATCGCCGAAAGACGATGAGGACTTTAAAACTTAACTGGTGCCTCCGATCGCCGAAAAACGATGAGGACTTAAAACTTAACTGGTGCCTCCGATCGCCGAAAAACGATGAGGACTTAAAACCTTTTAGAAAGCACGCGATATATCTTTTCTTGCCTTAAATCATGTACAAATGACAAGGTCTTTCTTCAAAACCTTTGAAAATAGCACACATGCAATCTGAAAACACCTTATACTTCGAAAACTCTTCTTTTATTGGGTGGCCTCATTAAAAACCCTCCTTAGGGAAAAAAGAGTGCCCCCTTCAAACTGTTTTAACAGAGACATTGTAACATAACACTGTGTTTGTCTTTACTTACAAAGCTCTTAACTATAGTACAACTTCAGGTGTGTGGCGTTCCAGGTACGAGGGATCGCCCCTCCTTCCAGCGTCTCTAAGCGGTAGGTCCCGTTCCCGAGCGCCTCGTTTATTCTGAACGGTCCAGTCCACTTGGGTGACAATTTATTCTCCATCTCGTACTGGTGGGCCTTCCTCATCACCAAGTCGCCCTCTCTAAACTGCCTTGGCATCACCTTTGAGTTGTATCTTCGCTCGATCCTCCTCTTCACCGGCTCAGCCTTCAGCCTCGCCTCTTCCCTGACCTCATCCAGCAGATCCAGGTTCAGCCTTCTCTCTTCATTCGAGTCTTCCTCTACGAAGTTCTGGAATCTCGGCGAGCTCTCCTGAATCTCCACTGGAATCATGGCGTCACACCCATAGACCAAGCTAAACGGGGTCTCATGGGTTCCTGACTGCTCGGTGGTGTGGTACGCCCAGACTATACGGGGCACCTCCTCAGCCCAACTTCCCTTGGCTTTCTCAAGCCTTCTCTTCAATCCTCTCAACAACACCCGATTAGCTGATTCCACCTGGCCATTTGTTTGAGGGTGCTCGACGGATGCAAACACTTGTTGAATTCCAACCCCTTCGCAAAGCTTCTTCAACAGGTGGCTTGCAAACTGCGTCCCATTATCCGACACCAGGCGCTTAGGCACTCCAAACCGGCACACAATGTTCTTCCATACAAAACCTTCGATCTTGTGTGCGGTGATCTGGGCCACTGGTTCTGCTTCAATCCACTTGGTGAAATACTCAATCGCCACCACCAAGTACTTCATTTGCCTGATCGCCAGCGGGAAAGGTCCCAGGATGTCGATTCCACAAGTATGAAACGGCCAAGGGCTATAGATCGACTTCAACTCCTCGGGAGGTGCCTTATGCCAATCGGCGTGCTGCTGGCATTGTTTACAGCATTGGGCATATTTCTTGCAATCTTCTCTCATGGATGGCCAGTAGTAGCCTGCACGGAGAGTCCTCGCGGCCAGAGCTCGACCCCCGACGTGGCTTCCACATATACCTTCGTGGAGCTCTGCCATAATTCTCGTGCACTTCTCGCCGTGTATACATTCCAGGAGCGGGTGAGTGAACCCAAACCTGTACAGATCGCCGTCAATCAACGTATACTTGCTGGAATTTTTCTTTACCTTCCTGGCTTCTGTTGGATCCAGCGGGAGGAGGTCATCTGCCAGGCACCGTTTGTATTGTGTTATCCAAGTGTCTGGCTCACGGTCGGCGCAGACCTGCATCACGTCCACCTTCTCTCCTCGACATGCTCTAATTCTTGGCGATCTCAGAGTTTCCTGCGTCAAGGACTTATGGCTTCTCGCTGCTCTCTCCGTCGACTTGCTTATTTGAAGGACCAGGTGATCTGCTACGAATGCTCTTGGCGTCTTCAGAGTTTCTTGAATCACCGTCCTCTGCCTACCCCCCTTGCCTGAGCTGGCGAGCTTAGCAAGCAAGTCAGCTCGGGCATTCTGCTCTCGGGGCACATGTACTACTTCAAAAGAGGCAAAGGAACTCTTCAATTCCTGCACATACGCCAAGTAAGCCGCCATTTGTGGATCTTTAGCCTGGAACTCGCCTGTTACTTGCCCTGTGACTAGCAGCGAGTCACTCTTAGCCATCAGCACCCTAGCTCCTATCTCCTTGGCCAGCAGAATCCCGGCGATCAGCGCCTCATACTCTGCTTGATTGTTGCTGGCTTTGAAGGCAAATCTCAACGATTGTTCGATCAGCACGCCGTTGGGTCCTTCCAATATGACTCCAGCACCGCTACCCTGCTGGTTCGACGATCCATCCACCGAGAGTACCCAACAGAAATCGTCTCCTTCAACCCGCGTCGCCTCTGATGAGAGCTCGACCACGAAATCTGCAAAGATTTGCCCCTTGATCGGGTCTCGGGGCTCATATTTAATGTCAAACTCTGACAACTCCACTGCCCACTTCACCATTCTTCCCGCAACGTCAGGTTTCTTCAAGACCTTCTGGATGGGCAGGTCAGTCATCACCAGTATTGTGAAACTGTGGAAGTAGTGGCGCAACCTCCTCGCCGAAAACACCACAGCCAGCGCAGCCTTCTCCAGGGCCTGATATCTCGTTTCTGGGCCCTGCAACACCTTGCTCACAAAATAAATAGGCTTCTGAGCCTGATCTTGATCCTGGGCGAGCACCGCACTCACCGCCCTCTCAGTTACAGCAAAATACAACCTGAGAGGGGTTCCCGCCAGCGGTTTGCACAGAACCAGCGGGCTCGCTAGATACTCCTTCAGCTTGACGAAAGCTTCCTCGCACTCTTTCGTCCAAGCAAACTTATTATTGCGCCGCAGACATTGAAAATAGGGATGCCCCTTTTCTCCGCTAGCTGACACGAAGCGAGATAGGGCTGCCATCCGACCTGTTAGTTGCTGGACTTCTTTCACCGTAGCCGGGCTTCTCATCGCCAAGATGGCGGCACACTTGTCCAGGTTAGCTTCTATTCCTCTTTCAGTCAAGAGAAAACCCAAAAATTTTCCAGCCTCCACGCCGAAAATGCATTTCTCCGGGTTGAGCTTTAACTTGAACTTGGCGATCGTCGTGAACAATTCTTCCAAGTCCACAACGTGCTTGCTCTTCTCCTGCGAGGTCACGACCATGTCATCGACGTAGGCTTGCACGTTCCTTCCCAGCATCGGTGCAAGTACTCGATCCATCAACCTCTGGTACGTGGCCCCCGCGTTCTTCAGCCCAAACGGCATCACCTTATAGCAGTAGCACGACCTCTCCGTCATGAAGACTGTTTTTTCTTCGTCCATGGGATGCATCTTGATCTGATTATAGCCCGAGAAGGCATCCAGGAAACTTAGCAGCTTGCACCCTGCAGCACTATCAACCAGGGCATCAATGCTTGGCAAAGGATACGAATCCTTTGGGCAAGCTTTATTCAGATCGGTGAAATCGACGCACATGCGCCATTTCCCGTTACTCTTCTTCACCAGTACGACATTTGCCAACCATTCAGGGTACTGGACTTCCCTGATGTGGCCTGCAGCGAGGAGTTTCTGTGTTTCGTCCCTGATCGCCTGCCTCCTCTCCTCATTGAATTTTCTTCTCCTTTGTCGCACCGGTCTCACCATGTTGTCCATCGCCAGATGATGGCACAAGAAGTCGGGATCGATCCCGGGCATGTCTGAAGCGGACCAGGCAAACGCGTCCAGATGCCGCTCAATCACCTTGGCGATCTGGTCCTGGAGATCGACCTCCAGAGATCTTCCGAGCTTGAAGATTTTCCCTCCGATCTCCTTCTCGAGCCACTGCTCAACAGGTTTGGGCCTGGATTCTCTGGCGATCACCGCCCTGGCGATTCCCTGTTCCTTTGCTTCCTCAGGGCGATTCCGTGCCTCTTCCTCCTCCAGGCCAGCATTCCTCTCCCCCAGCTCAGCATCCACCATTTCCACGTCTCTTCTGGCGGCCTCCTCTGTTACCGGCGGTCTAGGCTTCACACCGGGAGGTGGGGTGGTTGTTACATAACTCACTGACCTTTTGTTTTTCAGGCTATTCTCATAGCACCTTTTCGCTTCTTTCTGATCAGACTTAATCGTGATCACCACCCCTTCCATGGACGGCAACTTCACCTTCATGTGCCGAGTCGACGGAATGGCACCTATCCTGTTAAGAGTGGGCCTTCCCAACAGGATGTTATACGCTGAGGGGGCGTTTACGATGAGGTACTTGATTTTTTCCGTCCTCGACCCAGCCTCATCTGTAAACGTGGTTCTTAGCTCGATGTACCCCCTGACCTCCACCTGGTCGCCAGCGAACCCATATAAGCACCCTCCATAGGGCCTTAGCTGGTCAAGGGGCAATTCCAGCTGCGTGAAAGTCGGCCAGAACATCACGTCTGCCGAGCTTCCTTGGTCCACCAGAACCCTGTGGACCTTCCTCCCTGCTGTTATCAACGAAATAACTATGGGATCGTTGTCATGAGGCACAACGTCCCGAAGATCCTGCTTTGTGAATGTAATGTCCACTTCCGGCGAGTGATCTTCAAACATGTCCACTGCCATCACCGATCGCGCGTACTTTTTCCTCTGCGATGCGGTGCATCCACCACCTGAGAAACCCCCTGCAATGGTGTGGATCTCCCCATGGATAGGCATCTCGTGTTGCTGGGCTTCCCCACCTGCTGGCTGGGAACTCGACGCTCCCCCCGTCCTTCTATCCAGCAGATAGTCATTTAGGAACCCGCTCTTAACCAGATCGTCGAGCTGGTATCCTAAAGACAAACACGAGTCCAGGTTGTGGCCAAAACACTGGTGGAACTCGCACCAGGCGTCCGGCTTTGACCCCAGCACCTTGTCGCCCACCTTCTCAGGCGCCTTCAACCTAGCAGATATGTTCGGGATAGCGATCAGGTCCGCTAGTCCCATGACAAATTTGTGCTTAGGCGGGCGATTGTATTCTCGGCGTGCTGGTTGTTGGCGCGCTGGTTGTTGGCGCGCTTGGCTTCTTCCCTTATTTCTCCTATCGTAAGGATAGCGAGTCCTCTGGTCTTTTCTGGCCGCCGCCGCCGTTTCCAGCACCCTCTGCGGCTGGATCCTGGTCTGGGCGCGTGGCCTGGTGGGAGCCACGCTGCCTCTCTTCTCGGCGACTTCACTCTCGTCGGCGATGTGGGCCACCGCAAGTCGCCTGACTTCAGCAAACGTCGCTGGATGAGCCCTGATCAAGGCCTCGCAGAATGGCCCTGGCTGCACGCCCTTCTTGAAGGCATAGACCAGCATTTCTTCATCCTTGGCCGGCGATCTGACCATCTGCGCTCCGAAGCGATTGAGGTAGTCTCTGAGGGACTCCCCATGGTACTGCCTTATATCAAACAGATCATAGGACACCCTGGGCGGTGCCTTATTCACAATGTACTGCTCGACAAAGATTTTCGAGAACTGTTGAAAATTGGTTATGTGGCCGTTAGGCAGGCTCACAAACCACTCCATCGCCGTTCCCTGGAGCGTGCTCACGAACATCTTGCAGTAGACGGCGTCTGACCCTCCCGACAACATCATCTGCGTGTGGAACGTGGTCAGATGAGCCTCTGGATCCTCCACGCCGGTAAAAACAGCTTTAACCAGAACCACGCTCGTGGGAATTGGCGTGTTGGTAATCGCCTGAACAAAAGGCATTGGGAACACACGAGGTGGCGTCGACGGCGCCGCCTCTTCAACAGAAGAACGTCCTTGCTGCTCCTGAAGAGCTCGACGCAGCTCCTCAGTTACCTTGCTGAGCTCCTCGTTCCTGGCGCGAGAGGCGACCAGGTCCTCATGTATCCTCGCCTGCTCTACGCGCGAGGCTTCCACAGTTGCCTGCAACGAGCGCATCATCTCTGCCATCTGCGCCATGGTCAGGGCGGCGTCGCCTTCAGCAGCGACAGGCGCCACGGGACTGGAACGATTGCTTCTCATTTTTCTCATTAACTTCAGCGAACCACAGAAATGCAGCGAACAACACTTCAACCACGATCGAATCAGCGATCAATCGGAGAAAACTCAAGAAACTGCGCAAGAACTCAAGAGCACCGAAAACCTTCGAAGAAAACCACAACTTCACCAAAAACCACCGTTTCCCCGCGAACAACCAAACAAACGAAAGAACGCGAATCCACCGATCGAAAAGCCAAACGAACAGTGCAAAACGCAGGTTCACCGAACGAAACTCAAAGAAACTGCGAACGACGGTTGCACCAGCACACAACCACGCAGAAAACCTCGAAAACTTCCACGAACTCACGCTGTTGATGGGAGCAAGTTTTACACGGCCCCACGGTGGGCGCCTGATGATCCTGCCTGTTGACCGGAACGCTGGAGAATGCCTCGTCAAAGGATCGACGTGCGCACCGCTTCTCACCTCCGTTCCTCTCCGGGATCTACTTCAAGAACCTGCAAAGAAACGACACGGCGCCGCTGCGGCCGATCGCACTCTGACGCTCAAGTCAGTGACGGTATCACCAAATACTAAGAACGAGAACCGTGCAAATCCTCTCTCACAATCAGCTCTATCACTCGCAAGCGTAAAGTGTATGAACTGAACGTGCGTACCTCAGAAAGTCTGTTAAGAGCTCTTATATACCTGGTGGCTTTCTCTCTCCTGGCAGTTGCAGACTTGGACACGTGGCTCGCATCCAACTGTACACGTGCCATCATCTGGAGGCTCCCTGACTTGGCGCTGCTTCTACTCTCATTTTGGCTAAGTTATTTATGCATGGTACTGCCCAGTGCATAGCTAACTTAGGAGTGCGATCTCTACTGAAACTGGCGAGTTAGGGCCTTCATACACCTTCCCTGTGGTCTCGCCGGCCGCCTTCATAATCTGCTTCCCCTTCATCTTCGGCGATGTGCTTGTTCTGGCGATCTCCGACTGCTTGGTCGCCTGGGTCTACATCTGGCGACTTCATCTTCAACATGGCGATCGCGTATTCTGGTAATCTGGAAATCGGAACACGCCAACTTAACAATCGGCGACTACACGTGCCTCCCGACCTCCTTCCTATCTGCCAACCTGGCGCCTTGTCAACACGCCTACACTGTAGCAGGATGCCACGTCATCATACCCGACCACCAGGGCGGTACAATTATAGACGCACAAATGATGAATATGAAAGTGGTGTAGAACAATTTATTGAATTTGTCATGAAGAATGTTCCAGATAATAATGGTGTACCGCCCTGGTAGTCGGAAGTGATGACGTGGCATCAAGCTACAGTATAGGCGTGTTGACAAGGCGCCAGGTTGGCAGAAGGGAAGGAAGTCGGGGGGCTCGTGAAGTCGCCAGTTATTAAGTTGGCATGTTTCGATCTCCAGCATACCAGAATCGGCGATCACCGGGTTAAAGATGAAGTCGCCAGATGTAGACTCAGGCGACCTAGTGATTGGAGATCGCCAGAGCAAGCACATCGCCAGAGATGAAGGTGGTGCAGATTATGAAGGCGGCCGGCGAGACCACAGGGAAGGTGTATGAAGGCACCCTAACTCGCCAGTTCCAGTAGAGATCGCACTCCCAAGTTAGCTATGTACTGGGCAGCACCATGCATAAATAACTTAGCCAAAGAGAGAGTCAGGAGCAGTGCCCAAGTCAAGGAGGCTCCAGATGATGGCACGTGTACAGTTGGATGCGAGCCACGTGTCCAAGTCTGTAACTGCCAGGAGAGAGAAAGTAACCAGGTATATAAGAGTTCTCAACGAACTTTCTGAGGTACGCACGTTCAGAATACATTCTTTACGCTTGCGAGTTATAGAGCTTACTGTGAGAGAGGATTTGCACGGTTCTTGTTCTCTTAGTATTTGGTGATTCGGTCACTGACTTGGGCGTTGGAGTGCGATCGGCCGCAGCGGCGCCGCTCTGTTTCTTTGCAGGTTCTTGAGGTGGATCTCGAAGAGGAACGGAGGTGTGAAGCGGTGCACACGTCGATCCTTTGACGAGGCAGTTTCCAGCGTTCTGGTCAACAGGCAGGATCAAATGGAATATTCTATTTTTCATGTGTTAATTGTTTAAAGCGAATACTACCCACTGAAGTAATACGAGAGCATGTTTTCTTTGATGGATTCCTAAAGAGTTACACAAAGTGGACATGACATGGTAAATTAATAGAGATGTCAAGTGCACATGTGTCTTAAACAGAAGCAGAAGAAGTGGATTTAGAAGTACAAGATCAACTAGAGGAAGTGATTTGTGATGTTGGTGATGATGTCTTCAAACATGTGCATGTGTATGAACATTTGTGCAATAATGCAGAAATGCCTTTGTATCCAGGATGCACTTGTAAAGAGACCATATGATCTATCACTCATTAGATTGAGAGTCTAAAAGTTTTGACTATAACAAAAACACTATAAGATGTGTTGTATGCATAACCAAGGTCACTCATGTACAAAGTCATTAAAAATCATATATAAGACGATCATGAGAGTTAACAAACATTATGAACAAATAGACATTGACAGGAGAAATAAGACGACGTAACATATAACATGCTAAAACATAGTCTTCATAAATGGAAATATTAAATGATACATGTGCTAGACGTTGCAAAGAATGAATGCTAGACAATTGTGTCATTAAAGGAGAAAGCTGATGTTACACAAAGTGTCAGATAGTGGCAAACACTAGTGTGAACAAAAGATTAATAGACACCAATGAACATGGAGAATGAAAGAAACCAAAACTCCTAGTCATGGTCAGCAGACCACCAATAAAAATGACAAACATTTTCTCAGAGGAACTCACTAGGTGATGTTCAAACATTGAATAGCTATATAAAGATATCATAAAGCATGGTAGACGATGTGTACAAAAGAACATAATGTACCAATATTAACATACAATGTTAGAGAGAGCTAAAACAATTGACAAACGCTGAAATCCTTGAACGCATCAGACAATGATCAAGTCAACATGAAAGACGATCACACGTTGGTCAATCATTTCATAGGGAAGTTTCTATACTTAGTAATTTAAGTACTTACATGATCAAATGATTATCAAATGTTTTCTAAACTCATTTTGATATTGAAAATTAAGTGAAAATGAGTTAAATCAAAACAAACAATTGAAACTAAGAATCTAATGTGTTTGCAAAATTGATTTGAAATACGGTGCAAAATTGATTTGAAATACGGTGCAAAATTGATATTATGAAAATATATGTGCTTTAATGTTTTCCTAAGTGATAATATTCTAAGTGATTATAAACTTTTTTTTAATACATTTATGTTTTATTGTTCAAATATAAATACTATTAGAAAGATTTCAAAAAATAAAGCACATTCGTCACATACATTATAAGGTTTTTCGAAATATGTTTTGTGGAAAACATTCAAGAGAAATGTGTTTTAAGAACATAAAGACGCGTACAAAGTCAATATCCAGAGTTTCCATACACAATCTCTGGTTAAAGAAACAATGAAACTGATGAACAAGACTTGTACAATCAAGCATTAAAGCGTTCATTCAGTCATTGTTTAGAGGAAATACATGCAACGAATTTATTATGAAAGCAATCATGTGGCAAAGAAGTATTTGGAGATCATATCAGAACATTATGATTTCAGTGTCTGATATAAGAATGAAAGATATGCAATATGAAGATTCAAAATTGAAATAGATCATGCACAACATTCTAATTCCCTTAGTTAAGGAAATTATTTGAAATAATGAGTATGTGATTAATAAGTGAAGAACGTGATTTAAACTCATTCCATATACATATAGACAAATATAAACATTCAAAGGAATGAAAAGAAAGGAAATAATTCAAAGAGCTTCAACGAAATATCAAAAGAAGATGACACGAACATTACTTCAAGAGAAACATTTCCTATCTCAGCGTCTACTTCAATAAAAAAGAATCAAAGTGAAAAAGATAATTGAAGAATTAGTCACAAAGCATTCAAGGGTTAATGTTCACATTAGATGATTAAAAGGAAACATAATTTATTTTGTTACTAAGTAACATTCTTTCAAAAGGTAACATGATGCCAACATGTAATTATGATGCGACGAAAATATTGTGTTTGATGAGTATGAAGTATATAAAGATTCATGCATGTCCAAACGATTGTGTTGTACAAGAAAGAATTTGAAAAGTTACATTAGCAACCACAATGTGGTATCACGATACAAGAAGAAAGATGGTGATTCTGAATATGATGTTGGGAAGGGTGCTGATATTTTCCTATAATTTTAATGTTGAAACAATTATTCATTAATGTGAATGATGCAAAACTGATTAGATGACATGCAAATGGATATAAAAAGATGGTCATTTAAGGCATTTAGTAGATGGTTTTCAATGAAAGCAAAAATGATTCACTATTCCCAAATTTTGACAATGATCTAAGAAATATTAGGCTTAGACTTGCTAAAGATGGAATGAACCCAAATAGTAACTTGATTAGTAAACATAGTCCATGGCTTCTGTGATTCTACATGAAATGCAAATTCATCATGTTATCTTTTATGCACTACAAGAAATACATGGAGTATTTTGCCGTGAGCGTAGCTCAAAAGCAACGATTTTTGTCCTATGGTCACGCTTGCTTTCAAAATCGTTTCCTTAAACTAGTAAAATACGCAACACTTTTTTTTGTCAACATTTAGGCAACACTTTTTATTATAATTTTAAACAAAGTGTTTTAATTAGTGCATAATTTCTTATCATTATTATTATTACTATTATTATTATTATTAATATTAATATTATTAATAACCTATTTAAAAGAAGGAATCAAACTTAGGTCCTATGAGTAAACATAAAACTTATAACCACTACACAAGACAAATTTTGTTGTCATATTACGATTATTATAATTATTCTCATTATTAGTATTATTATTATGATTTATATTCTTAATATTGTGATTATTATTGATAATAAAAAATATTATTATTATTAATATTTTTATTATTATTGTTAATCATATTATTACGATTAATACTAATAATACTGTTATTGTTATTATTAATATTATTAATTGTTCTCACCGATTGATTTTGTCGCCAGTTGACTTTGGTGACAAGCTCTAGCTCCGGTCAGTCTCTTCTGGAGTCGGTTCTACGGCTTGTTGCATTGAAATGTGGCTTCATTTGAAACAGAGAGGACCTTATTTGTTGATTACACTCCGACGATCAAGTCAGTAAGGGTTTAAAATTTAAGAAGTATTTAGTTCCAGGTTCAGAAACAACGTATCTGTACCTGGGGTCTCAAACCCCTTTTATAACTTATCTTTTGTAACAACTTTATCTCATGAGAATCTAATCTCAATTAAAAGCATATGTAACAGGAAAAAAATATGTTTATGGGTGCCTTCTATCCCCCAGGTATGGAAAGGCCATGAGCTATATATTGACTGCAACTCCTCAGGTGATGAATGATGCCAATCAACATGTCTCACATAATCCTCCTTCATGGTTGGCCAATAATACCCAGCTCGAACGACCTTAAACGAGAGAGCTCTTCCTCCCACATGAATCCCACAAATGCCTTCATGAAGCTTTGCCATGATGTGTGTACATTGATCTTCACTTCCGCAAGTGAGAATGGGATGGGTATAGTCATGACGGAACAACTTTCCATCCACTAGGCTATACTTATTTGCATTCCTCTTGATCTGGCCCTTACAACACTTTTCTCATAAAGTAGACATGCTTTTGGACCTTGTCTTGCTCTTGCACAATGACCGAGCTGATTGTCCGATCTGTGACTGCAAAGTAAAGACGATGAGGAGTACCTAGCAGTGGTTTACAGAGGACAGGTGGGTTAGACAAGTAGTCCTTCAACCTGATGAAGGCCTCTTCACACTCACGCGTCCACACAAAAATGGTTATTCTTCTTCAAGCATTAGAAATAAGGATATCCCTTATCTCCACTAGCTAGCAATAATAGAGAGAAGGCAACGATTTGTTCAGTCAACTATTGGACCTCCTTCACACTGACAGGGCTCCTTATTCTTATGATAGTTGCGCACTTGTCCGGGTTCACTTCTATACCTCATTTAGTGAGCAAAACCCAAGGAACTTCCCTACTTCCACCTTAAATACACATTTTTCTGGGTTCAACTTCAAGTTGTACTTTGCTATCGTGGTGAACAGATCTTCCAAATCAGTGATGTGCTGATCCTTCTCTTATGAGTGACGACCATGTCGTCTACAGACGCCTGCACATTCTGCCCAATAATTGAGGCGAGAATTCTATCCATCAACCTTTGATAGGTGGCACCATCATTCTAGAGACACCAAAGGGCATGACCTTGTAGCAATAGCTGGAGAGCTCGGTAATGAAGGCATTCTTGCTCTCATCTCGGGGGTGCATACATATGTGATTGTACCCTGAGAACGCATCTAAAAAACTCAACAATTGACAACCTAAGGCACTATCCACTAAGGAATCTATGCTCGGCAGCGGGTAAGAGTCCTTGGGACAGGTCTTGTTTAAGTCAGTGAAGTCGACACACATTCTCCACTTCCAATTAGCCTTTTGTACCAATACTACGTTGGCCAACCACTCAGGATATTGGATATCCCTTATGTGGCCAACATTCAGAAGCTTTTGCGTTTTTTCTTTGATGATCAGACGCCTTTCCTCGTTAAACTTCCTTTTTCTATGCACTACCAGTCTGACCTTCTTGTCCTTAGTGAGCCTATGGCATAAGAAATTTGGGTTTATCCCGGGCATGTCCGTGGATGATCAAGTGAAAGCATCCATATGCTTCGATATTACCTCGACTATCTTGTCTTGTAATTCTTGACATATTGACGTGCCGAGCTTGAACTTCTTGCCTCCTATCACTTTTTCCTAAACCTCACCAGCGGGTCCAGGTCGCCTCTCGTTGGCGACTTCAGCTTGTGTGATCTCCTCTGGCTCTCTCGCCTGAACAAAGATTGAGTACACTCCCATTCTACTCTTTAGGCTGCTCTCGTAGCACTTCTTTGCCGCCTTCTGATCAGACTTGATGGTGATCACGCCTCCATCAAGGAGGGAAACTTCATCATCATGTGCCTCGTTGAGGACATCGCGCCTAACCTGTTCAAGGAGGGTCTTCCCAAAAGAAAATTGTAGGCCGAGACAACATTAACTACAATATACCTGATGTTAATCGTACGAGCTGGGGTGCCATCTGAAAAAGTCATCCTCTGCTTGACATGTCCTCATACATCCACCTGATCTCTCGCAAAGCCAAACAAGTAACCATCATACAACCTTAATTGGTCAGGGGACAATTGCAAATTATTGAATGTCAACCAAAACATTACATCAACTGAGCTCCCTTGATCAATGAGAACTCAATGTACTTTACTTCCTATGGTGATGAAGGATATCACCACCGGATCATCTTCATGAGGGACCACATCTTCCAAGTCAAAGCTCGTAAAGTAGAGGGCGAGCTCTAGCAGTTGGTCAGGTCTCATCGCCTCTACTATCATCACTTCTCTCGCGTATTTCTTACGCTTAGAGGCAATGCACCCCCTCCCGAGAATCCTTCTGAGAGGTTGTTCAGCTCACCATGGATTGGTACCTCAAGAACTTGGTCCCTGAGAGCAACCTCTTCCTTCATCCCTTCCTAGTCCCCCTCCAGATATTCCTTCAAGAATTCGTCCTTCACAAAACCTGCCAACTGATAACCCAGAACTATACATCGCTCCACATCGTGCCCAAATCCATTTTGGAATTCGCACCAAGCATCCTTTTGTGGCCCCAAATTCTTGTCAAACTTCTAGGGGAACTTTAGTTTTTTCCACAACCCGTACTATGTTCAGCAACTCCTTGGGTCGAAATGTCAAATCTTCTCGAGCCTCGCATTGGACATGTTCTTCTAGTTTGGGTATGGTGCACGCCTCGAGTCCGTCCTCTTCTTGGTCGTGGTTTCATTGATCCTCAGATGTCGAGATCGGCTACCCTCCTTAGGCTTGCTTTGCCCTGGATATGTGCTAATGTGCTTCACAGCCATTGCCTCCTTCGTGTTGATGTGAGCGACAACCTGACGTCGTATTTCAGCAAATGTCACTACCGAATTCCTGATTAGTTAGTCACTGCATGGCCCTGCCATGACTCCCTGCTCGAAGGCGTTGACCATCGGGGGCTCGTCGTTGGTCTGGAGCTTCACTGTGAACTTCTAAAACCTGTTCAAATAACTTTTCACAGACTCACCTTGTCTCTGCTTCACGGTGAAGAGATCAAATGAGATCAGGGGTTTGGTCTGGTTGACGCAGAATTGTTCCTTGAACAACTCGAAAAACTAGTTGAAGGACATGTGGCCGTCCAGAAGGCCATTAAACCATTGCAGGGTTATACATGTGAACTTACCCTTGAACATCTTGCAATGGATAACATTTGTTCCTCAAGAAATGATCATATGGCCGTTGAATGCAGTAAGGTGCTTTTCAAGGTCTTTTACTCTCGTGAAAACGATCTTAGGCATTATGTACTGTGGCGGTACAAGCGCATCCATGATCGCCTACGAGAATGGATTGGGACGAGCTCTTGGTTGTGCTCTCGGAACTCGCTCCCTTGTAGAACGTTGATCAAGTTATTGTAGATTCTTGTGCAATTCCTCATTGGCCTTACGCAATTCCTCATTGTTTTCTCGCAAAGCATCTATCTTCGCCATCATTTGATTCTGCCTGAGCAAGAGCTCAACTCGAGCTTTTGCAATAGACTTTTCCTATTCAGCTTTGGCCTCTACCATTAGCCTTTCCTACTCGACTTTGGCTTCGATCATCAGTCTTTCGTGCTCGGCTTTGGCCTCTCGTTGGATCCACTCCTGCTCTCGCCTGTATTGCTCGTTGGCCTCTTGGAAAGCTTTCACTGTATCCATAAGTTGCTGTAGGTCGGGGGCGTCATTCGCTTCAAGTCCCAGCGGTACTTGTCTAGTGTTCCTCACATCGCTGGAAAACTCACACACAACTGTGGATGGGATCAAGTTTTATCGGGCCCCACGGTGAGCGTCAAATCTTCTCGCCAGTTGACTTTGTCGCTGGTTGACTCTAGTAAAAAAGATTTAGCTCTGGCCTGTCTCTTTTGGAGTCGGTTCTACGTCTTATTGTGTTGGAATGTGGCTCCATTTGAAATAGAGAGGGCCCTACTTGTTGATTACACTCCGACGATCAAGTCAGTAAGGGCTTAAAATTTAAGAAGTATTCAGTTTCAAACTTAGAAACAACATACAACTGGGGTTTCAAGCCCCTTTTATAACTTATCTCTTGTAACAACTTTCTCTCATGAGAATCTAATCTCAACTGAAAGCATATGTAACAGGAAACATTTTGTTTATGGGCGCCTTCTCTCAAGGTGCTACAACAGAAAGGAATCTTATATTTAATGAGAGCATAAAATAATAACAAAATTACTACCTGCCAGCAGGGCACAATCTTAGGCACAACAACAGGGAGATATTATGCTTATGTGGGCACCCTACTCATGGTGCAATGTTATCCTTTACCATGCATGCAACTTAACCACTATATGCCCTAGAATACACATACTTAGGTTAAAAGAAACATTTACTTTACCTAGCCGCCACATGTACTATACGTATCCCTAGGTTCAAAAATACCCTTTTACTAGTAGCCTTATACTAACGTATAAAAAGGTTATTTTAATTATGTCTTAACGAACCTATAAACAAAACTGGGCCTAACACATGGCCCACTTTATAGGCCCAGCAGTCGAGTTGTCCTGCCCACTCCATGCACCGAGCTCCGACCATTGAGCACTGAGCCTTGAGCGCTCTGTCCATAATATTATGATTGTTATTGATAATAAAAATATTATTATATTATTAATATTTTAATTATTATTGTTAATCATATTATTCTGATTAATACTAATAATATTGTTATTTTTATTCTTAATATTTTTAATAATATGAATAATAATATTAGTATTATTAATATTATTTTCTATTATTATTATTAATAATAATATTGACATTATCATTAATAATATTTATTATTTTATTAATAATATGAATAAATATTAATAATTTGGATTTCGATTTTAGAACGTATTTGTTTTCAATTTTGATTTGTAAGCTATATTTTAGGTCACAATTTTATTGTTTAGCCCACACATTCTAACGACAACACTTAAAAAAATGTGGTATGAATTCGCAATGGTTTTACAAACATGATTTTTGGTAGTTCTTAAACCACACTTGTAAAATCGTTGCATTTTCTATGTTTAGGAAACAATTATATAAGTGTGGCCTAGTTTAATGTTTTAAAAAGTAAAAATGGTGTAGTTATGATCTCAGGTCCAAGACAACCAATAAATGATATTGATATTTATTTGAGCCCACTATGTTATTAGATGAATGGATTGATGTTTTTGACAGTGTACTGGTGACTCTTTTAAGTTTCATGCCATGTTAATTGTAACCAACGACTTTCCAACATATGGTAATTTGATTGGGTACAACATTAAGGGCCACAAATCATGTCATATATGCGAAGAAGGCACATGTTATTATCAACTACAACATGGAAGGAAAATTGTGTACCTTCGTCATCGAAGATTTCTTAGTTTAAACCATCATTTTCATAAATTAAAGAAAGAATTTAATGGTGTTTAAGAAAATGAATTTGCTCTTACGACTTTAAGTGGGTCACAAGAATTTGAACATGTGAAGGACATCAAGGTCGTTGCTGGAAAGATGCAAAAGCATGTCACAACAAGAAACATATTGGAGGGTGTTTGATGTGAGACATTGTATAGATCTCATGCATGTAGAGAAAAATGTGTGCGATAGTATTATCGAAACAGTTCTCAATATTCTTAGCAAGACAAAAGATGGTGTCAATGTTCATTTGGGCATGGTTGAAAAGAGTATAAGAGAACAATTAGCTCAATAGTCTCATGGTAAGAAAGAGAAGAAAAGTTTAGGTGAGTTTTTATGAGGTGTGAAGGTTCCATAGGGTTACTCTTCCAATGTGAAAAGACATGTCTTCATGAAAGATATAAAATTACTTGGGTTAAAAAATTATGATTGTCATGTTTGGATTTAACAACTTCTACCTGTAGCTATTTGGGGGATATTGCCAAAGAAAGTTAGATATGCATTCACTACATTGTACTTCTTTTTTAATGCAATATGTAGTAAAGTTATGGACCTTGAGAAGTTGGATCCATTGAAGAATGAGGTTGTAGTTACATTGTGTCAATTAGAGATGTACTTTCCTCCATCATTTTTTATATCATAATGGTCCCCTTGATTGTAAACTTAGTAAGAGAAATTAAACTTTATGTTCCAATGTTCTTATGATGGGATGTACCAAATATAGTGATATATGAAGATATTAAAAGGGTATGTGAAGAATAAATATCATCTCGAAGCATCAATGGTTCAAAGCTATAATGTAGAAGAAGTTATTGACACTATAACAAAAGAAAAGCATATTACCGATGGTCAAAATTCGTAGGTAAGACAAAAAACTTGTTGGTAAGCGTGCAATATGGATGAAAAAGTGAGGGAAAAACTACATCAATAATATTCTTGTTAGTAAATTGAAGTTGTAGGATTACCTAAATCATGCCATTATGGAATAATTGTTGGTAAAGGTACTTGAAGTGCAAAAGTGATAACATTGACCCATGATTTATCAGTCACTTTTTTATATGCTAAATAACATTTACATAGTCATACCCTACTTAAGTGTTGACAAAGACATTCTAAAGAGAAATCATCTATGAATGCCTAAGACGTGGGTGATTAATGAGAATAACAAGATTTTCTTGAAGTTGTTCAAAGAAAAAGTACAAAGTTAAAATATAACTTCAAATACATTGAAATCGGTAGCATGTGAACCAAAGTTTGATGTCATATGTTTGAGTGAGTATGATATAAAGAATTATTCATTTTATACAAAACCTGAAGATGAAAAATGCACTATGCATAATGGAGTAATGGTGGTTTCTAAATCAATGTATTTCTCTAGTTCAAAGGATAAACATCTTGTGATGACTTTAATATGTTACTTTGGTGTAATTGAAAAATATGGGTTATTGATTATACGAGTTCAGAGTACCTATTTTTTAATGTAAGTGGGTTGATAGTAATAGTGCATCAAAACTGATGATTTGGGCTTTACATTGGTTGATTAAGAAAAGTTCAATACACTAAAGAAATATTTATCATGGCATCATGATAACTCTAAGTTTTTGAATATTTTTTTAGACTAATTGCATTTCCTTAAGGTTTCTTTTATTCTTATTTTCTACTTTTAGATTATATTTGTATTTTCTCGAAAAGAAATAAAGTTTTTACAAACATGTCATAAAATAGTAGTTTACAACTTTTATTTTGCTTGAATTGTCTCACATGTGCATTGATAATTTGAAAAGACAATTTTTGAACTAATTTTAACTTGGGAAAGCTTAAATGAAGATATTGAAGTAATGAAGATTGGAAATCAGAACTCAAAAAGCAGAAACTATGCAGAAACAGGTTGTAGACGGTCAATAGTTTCTGGTTAACCTACATTAGACGGTCAACACTGAATTAGGAAGAAGTTGAAGATAGTTTTAAAACCGACTTTTGGGCAAGATTGAAAATCCCATTAGTTTATAAAGATTAGAATTTTGTAAAAAACAATAGAAGTAACACTTTGGGATACACTTACATACTTAGTTGGTTAGTAGGTCTGACAATTTTAGTTACAACGTTTAGGTTTCTGTTATATGACATTTTGAGTTCTAAGTAAGACGCCTTTCAATTTGGTGTATGGGTCAGATGCCATGATACCCATGTAGATCCAGGAGAGCTCGCTGCGATTCCAAAACTTCGTGATATAAGAGTCTAACGAAGGGAGGAAGGTAAACCTAGACCTACGCGACGAGGTGCGAGAGCAAGCACGCGTCAAAGCTGAAGCTTTAAAGAGAAGGGTTGATGCAAACCAAACCAACAAGGAGATGACCAAGGATGCACACTATGAGAAGTCATCTCAACAATCAAGTGAAGACCTCACCAGAGGAAGAAATGGACACGAACCAGAGCATCTAATGTTCTTCCTGTTGATTTTCCTAAAGAATAAAACAAGTTGTAAATAATTTGGGCTCACTTTAGGGGTCCAAATAGCAAAGATATGCTAGAATAAGGTGCCTTTAGCATAGTAGGGGCTGTAGGTATCATTTTAGCTTGTTCTTAGCCCTTTAGGAAGACATTTTGACCTAGTTTTTATAAGGACAAGCCTAGGATGCGGGTTTGACTTAGTCAAACCCTAAGGCTGCCCATTTTTTCCCTTTTCCCATCCTACCCCTCTTGCTTGTTTTCCAAGGCTCCTTCACTTATAAATAGGAGGCCTACCCATTGTATTTTACATGTTGAAATTGAATAGAAAAGTTACTCTGCACAAATATTGTGAGAGCTTGAGTGAGTATTGTCTCCTCTTCCTTTTGGTCTTATCTTGATGAGAATGAAACTTTCAAGTGGCGGCCTAGCACTTATCTTGGTGGTTTCCACCCATCAAGTGGCATGACCACCCACCACCATCTCCATAAGTTTCTTCTTCCATTTCCTTCATGTTTCCTTTCCATTAATGATTCCTAGTTTCCTTCTTTATTTCGACAATTGCATACATGTCACCGTACAATGTCTTTTTATCTTTGCCTTTGTGAAATGCTCCTTCACACCTACTTAACCACTTGGTTAAGTTAATGTCCAGTGAGAATTTTCCTAAGGTCATCACCATTAACTCCAAAAATCTCAATCTTAAAGTAAAATGTCACCAAATGAAAACATCTAAAAATCAACTCACATCAAGGGTGGAGCTACAGCAAAAATCCAAGCTGAGACATCGACAATTCCAAGTTGTTGACTTAGCAATGTGAAAAGCTCATCCTTATCAGTTGGAGAATAAGTTGTCTCCCAAATGGACTGACTCATTCCGCATGGTGGAGGTGCTCATAAACGGGTCCTACAAGCTTGAAACTCTGGAAGGTGGAGCCATAGCTCGGACGTGGAATGGGGCTAACATCAAGTTTTATTTTAGTTGATATATTTTTGTCAATTTTTTATGAACAATTCGAATAATTAAGGGGACACTCTTTTTCCCTTACGAGGGTTTTCTAATGCGGTCGCCCAATGAAGAACTGTTCTTGAAAGATGAGTTACCAGAATTATTTTTTGGCACACGATAAGGCGACTTGGCCGGTGAATTATCCGAGTAAGCGCCATGTGTGTATAAGTAGTCATGAGAATATTGAACAAGGAAACCTATTTCCTTGGGAAGATTCCAAGTTTAGGTATCTTGAAGTTCGTACAATTCAAATGGGGAAGCCTCTTCTGAGTAAGATTCTGCGCCCGAGCACCCAGAATTGGCTTAAGGCTATTTTACTGAGGGTAGGTAAGCCAACCTACCTTAGCATCGAAGAGTTGACTCGGTGTAAGCCAACACACAAGTCAGAAACTCTAAAGCGAATGGTAGGCAAGCCAACCTACCTCAACATCGAAGAGTTGACTCGATGTAAACCAACACCCAAGTCAGAAACTCTAAAGCAAAAAGAAATTGTGCCCTTGGAAAGATTCCAAGATTAGGTGTCTCGAAGCTTGCATAATTAAGATGGGATAACCTTTTCTCAGTAAGACTCTGATTTCAGGCGCCTAGAATTGGCTTAAGACTATTTGATCGCTAAGGGCAAGTTAGTCGACCTACCCAGCATAAATTTTTTTGACTTGGTGTGTAAGCCAATACCCGAGCCAGATACTCTCAGTAAAAAGTTAACTCGGTAAAATTCCAAGTTCAGGCACTCCGAAGTTGTGATTGTCAGAGGCCAGGTAGGAGGATCTTTTCTTGGTAAGATTCCAAGTTTAGGTGTTCTAAAGTTCATGGTGATTCAAATGGGACGACTTTTTCTCAGTAAGATTCTGAGTTCAGGGGCCCAGAATCATGTTTAGCCATTACTAAGATTGTTTGGCTTAACTCAGGGAAGACGACCTTTCTCGGTAAGACTCTGAGATCAGGCACCCTGAGTATGTACTATAAGGGAAGATGACCTTGTCTTAGTAAGATTATGAGCTCAGGCGTTCCAAAGTTTCATTTTCCATAACTAAGATTGTTTGGCTTAAGTCAGGGAAAACGACCTGCCTCGGTTGTAAGAAATGATGGCTTAAACAAGAGGTGGGGGGGTGAATTGTTTTATAAAAGATTTTTGCAAATACTTGGTGTAGAATGAATCTTTAACAAACAACTCAGATAAGCACTTAAGGAAAGCAATCAAACAATCCAAATGAAACAGATATCAAAATTTTAACCAGTTAAAACTGCGTTTTAGTCGGTTGTTTATAGTAGCAGAATTATCAAATAGTTTGAGAGTTTGAGAGAAAGAAATATTTACACAATGGTTTTATAATGGTTCACTCAATCCCTGAGCTACATCCAGTTCTCAGACAAATGGTAGGATTAAAAACAACATAAGAAAAAAAAAATTGAAAGCAATGAACTAGAATGAAGGACTATCCTCCCTTTCAAATTGTAGTTCCAAAATCTGTCTCTGGACTTCTTCAATTTGCTCATCCAGTGTTGAAAAGCGTGTATCCATGTTGTTAAACCTTAATTCACACATTTCATAAAGGTTCCTTTGATTCTCAGCAAAGGTGTCCATACGATTGATCATCAGCCTCTCAAAAGGTGACATTGTAGTCAACCTTTCTCCCATGTTGATGTCATTCTGAACATCCTCTTGAGTTGCAGCAACTGGTTCATCTTGCATTGTTGCCTCCTCAGGTTCATCACCTTCATTCGTTCCACTTGGGCCATCTTTGTCACCATCCTTGCTTACCCATCTTCCACCAATTTTAGTAAATCCTATCTTACTTAGGGATCCACTATTGATCTCACTGGAGGGCTTGATTACCTCAACTAGCTCCCTTTCTATATTTACTTAAAAATAATGAAGAAACTTAGAGATCAAAATAGCATAGGGATAATGAAAATCACATAATCTCATGGATTTTTGCATGTGTTCTTTGATTGTGTGAATCAAATTGATCTTTACTTTGTTCTTGATACAGTAGATCAGCAAGAGATCTTCTTCAGAGAGAGTTGAATGATTGCTCCCCCTAGGTGTGAGGATCCATGAAACTATGAAAGCCACAAGCCTTTCATCAAGCTTTAGTCCACCAACTGAAAAATTCCTCACTTTGGAGTGGGGATTCTTGAGACAACCTTTGTAAAATTGTATTTTGTTGAACTCTTCAACAACTCCAAGGTTTTCTCTATTGATCCTCAGTCCAGAGGACTTTAGCCCAGTCACAGCAGCCCATACATCACTTTTGATGACCATATCTACACCTTTTACATGTGAAACAAGTGAGTCACCATTAAATTGAAGGTCTGTGTAAAATACCTTCACCAAATCTGGATATATGTTGCCAGTAAGCTGTAGGAATCTTTTCAGTCTTTGCTCATTGAGAATACTTCTCACAAAGTCCAGCTTTTGTTGTTTCATCCAAGTGAAGGAAACCACCTTGGGTGTGTTCACACTCTTTCTACTTGTTTCAAGTAGATACTTGTTTATGAGATCAACATCACCTGAAAACCATCCTTCAAGTTTTCCACTGCTCTAAACACCCCTGGATTTCATTCTCTTAGCTGAAGGAGGAGTTTCATCCATTCCTCAATTCAAAAGAAATTTATGTAGAGAAGCTTTAGAGAGAAGCAAAAAATAATAACCGGTTATGTGTGTGAGAAATTGCAGCTGAATGCACTTATTTTTATAGCTAAAAAACCTTGTCAAAGTTGGTTGTATTCAACACAAAAATTGAATCAGATCTGAACCATAAAGCTGACATTGTCAGTCAAATCAGAAAGGTACATATTCACATGTGATTTTGACCAAACTTTAAAGGCAGTTTTGATTTTCAAGATTTGGAGGATTCTGATTTATTAGACGCAAATGTGGCAGAGGTGAATCATGTTCAAACAGGAAATTAAAGCAATGTTGACCATAGTTATTATTGGGTTGAACAAAATCTCAAATTAAAATTTAAAATTTGAAAACAGATTTGCCCAATGTTTGCCAAAAAGAAAACAATCGGTTGTTTCGAAGAAACAATCAGTTGAATTTTTGTACTGATGAAAACAAACATTTTTTTTTTAATTTCTCATGTTGTATACAATCATAATTGATTACAATGTTCAAAAAATATCAATTGTATAAGATACATATGAAATACAGAGTAATTACAATCCAAACAAAGGAGTATAATCAGTGAATTTGGATTCAAGAATAATTGTTTTTTAACAAGAAAGAGAATAAGAGCTACATTCTCAGATTTCAGAATACACAAATACAGGTAGTTCATGAAATCAAGCAAGGATACAGGTTTTAGAAGATTTTGAAAACCTTGATTTAGTTTACAGAAATACTCTTGAGGTCTTGTCCTTACTGAACCTTCAAGTAAGGTCAGAATTTTGCAAAACAAAGCTTTGTCAAATTACAAGATTTGATCCCTTAAAAAATTTGGGACCTTCTGTGTTAGTTTTGTCTTTTGAACCAACAATACATCTAGGAATCCATTTAAAGATGCCTTTAGGCACAAAGGATTTCTGAAACCTGCAGTACTTGACAGAGTGACCTTTCTTCATGCAATAGAAACATGTAACAACCAGTTGAATCGTCCTTTTATCCGATTGTTTTTGTGGAGCATGTGAAAAAGGTTTTGAAATCTTATTTTTCTTGCTCTAAGGATAGAAGCCTAAACCAGATTTTCCAAAAACACATTTTTGAGATGCAAGAACATCTTTAAAATTAGACTTTCCAGTTGTGAGTTTGTCCAAGGTTTTCAAAAGATAGTAAATCTTCTTTTCAAGAAAATCACAATTTTCACAAACATTTGACTCACAACTACAAGAAGAATTTCTGTAAACTAAATCAAGGTTTTCAAAATCTTCTTTTGATTTTCTCAGCTCTTCCTTTAAAGATTTAACCTTGTTTTCCAACCAGTTATTCAGACCTTTCAACCGATTGAGAGAAAGTGCCTATCGGTTGCCTTCATCATGGGTTTTGTTAAAAGCATTAAGCAATTGATAGTAAGTGTTACCTTTACTTGATGAAGTAGAATTCATGCTACTGGTTACTGAAGCTTGAAGGCATAGATTAGCTTCCTCATCCTCTGAAGAACTTGAAGATGAGACATCATTGTCATCCCATTCTACATAGGGCTTCTTAGCTTTTCCCTTTTCCTTCTTAAAGTCTCCCTTTTCTTTGACTTCATTGTTGGGACATTCAGCCTTGATATGATTCTGTTATCCACAACCATAACAGGTATATTTATTAGAATTAAATTCACTAGGTTTCTTTGAACGATACCTTTAAGAAACTTGTTTTTTCTTCAAGAATTTGCTGAATTTTCTTGATAACAAACTTATGTTTTCCTCATCACTTCCACTGGAATCTGGTTGTTGTTTGCAAGCCTTAAGAGTTATGCTCTTATTGTGCTTGTCTTCACTCTCTTGGATAGCAAGCCTATTTATTCTAAGCTCATGTTCTCTAAGCTTACCAAACAGAGATGGAACATACATTGAGGTGAAATCCTTTGATTCAGAGATGGCAGTGACCTTTGGCTGCCATGTTCTACCAAGACACTTTAGTATCTTGATGTTAAGTTCCTCCTTATCAAACATCTTACCAAGACTCATAAGATGGTTCACAATGTGAGAAAACCTTTTTTGCACATCACAGATGGATTCTCCCTTTTTGCATCCTGAAGAGTTCATACTCTTGAATCAGAGCATGCTTCTTAGCTCGCTTGACATCAATTGTACCTTCATGTGTGAATTCTAAGATGTCCCACATTTCCTTGGCAGAGCTGCACTGTAAGACCTTGAAAAATTCATCACAGCTTAAAGCAGATGTTATTACGTTCTTGGCAATCCAATCAAACTTAGCTCTTTTACTTTCAACCTCAGTCCATTCTGATGAAGGTTTATCAATTAAAACCTCATCTCTTTTACTTGAGGTATAAAGGGACCGTTTTCAATTGATTCCCAAATACCCTTATCAGTTGAGTGCATAAAGATTTTCATTCTTACCTTCCAAAACTGGTAAATAACCCCACAAAATAGTGATGGTCTGTTTATGGAAGCACCTTCCCCAAAAGGCATTTTGTCAGCCATCAAAAGGAAGGCATTTTGTCGAAAATACTTGGTGTAGAATGAATCTTTAACAAACAACTCAGATAAGCACTTAAGGAAGGAAATCAAACAATAAAAAAGAAACAAATATCAGAAGTTTATAGCAGCAAAATTATCAAACAGTTTGAGAGTTTGAAAGAAAGAAAGATTTACACAATGGTTTTATACTGGTTCACTCAATTCCTGAGCTACATCCAGTTCTCAGACAATCCTCTGAGTTTCCACTAGCAATCAACACAGATTAAAACACACACCACAAAGAGGTGACTTTGAATCCCACAAAGCCTACTCACCCCCTTTGCAACACTAAACACCTCAAGACAGAACAACCTCTGTCTTTACAGGTTTTCAACAACAAACAATATGTAAACGAAGTACAATTACAAGACACTAAGCAAGGATAGAAAACACCTGGAATTACAAAACCAGAGATTCTATGATCAGCACTTGTCACCACAACAAAGCTTAAAAGTAATCTTGCTCTTTTTGAAAATACTTTCAAAACCAAATCTCTTTCTCAAATCTGAATCAATACTTGTTGTATTTGTTGTATGTAAATTGATTTGAACGAAAACTTTATTTATAGCATTTGAAAAGCAGCCGTTGTAGGCAATTTTGAACAGCCAAATCAGTTAAAACAAGTTTTCAAAAAACTGTTATGAAAACACACATTTAACCGGTTGAAACCACGATTTAACCGGTTGAATGAGTCAAGCAGTTGCACAACTGATTTAAAAAGCAGTTTCAAAACATCTAGCTAGATAAGTGACAAACAATTGATTATTTCGACAAATCAACTTTGTTTTCCCTTTGCTTGGAAAAACACTTAGTTTCTTAAAACAGTTTTGATTAAGCTTTGCATAGGCTTCAGGACTGATCTTAACAAGGATTCAAAACAACCTAATCTAAACCCAAACCCAGAAAGTAGCACAACTTCAGGCTTCATGTGGATTTGACACATCAAAGCTCCCATGCTCAACATTGGTAAGACTTGAGTTTAGGCGTCCCGAGCACGTACTATGAGGTAGGATGACCTTGTCTCAGTAAGATTCTGAGTTGAGGTGTCCTAAAGTTTTGTTTGCTGCAACTAAGATTGTTCGGCTTAAGTTGAGGAAGATGACCTGTCTTGGTAAGACTCTGAGTTTAGGCACCCTAAGTATCCACTGTGAGGTAGTACGCTCTCCTCTCAGTAGGATTCTGTGTCCAGATGTACTAAGCCGCAATTAGCTGTAACTAAGAGTGTGTAGTTAAAGACAAATAAAATGACCTCACTCGGTCAAAATACCAGAGTATACGACCTACCTCGGCATTGGTGAAACCGCCCAAGCTCGAGCACTTTGTAAGAAGAGCTAAGATTAACCCTGTGGGGTAGCATTGCATCACAAAGGTGTGAAAAGTAGACTTGATGTGTAAGCCAACACCCAAGTCAGATACTCCAAGCAAAGAAAGGAAATTACTTAAGAGTAGACTTGTTGTGGAGATTAACAGCCAAGTCAGATACTCCAAGCAAAGAAAGGAAATTACTTAAGAGTAGACTTGATGTGGAGATTAACACCCAAGTCAGATACTCAAGTCAACCTTGATGCTGGGGAATTTTGCGTTCAGAAAGCGAGTGGTCCTTCTAAGCATGCAAGTCCTGTTCAACAAGATTGAGAGGCCTAATCCTTGCTCACGTGATCAAGTAACACTCAAGCGAGTAAGACGTTCTTCGCGGTCAAGGGGTATGAGTCATCCACTGTTAGCTCTACAAGAGCATTGGGATTTCCCATACTTAGTTGGTGCCTTACGTTATTTAGGTAGTTGGTTATATTACTACTAGATGATAAGTTTATGTTCCCGCCGGTTGGCCTAAACGTCTTCTTGCACTCACAACAACCTTCGCGTCCAAGAATTCCTCCACTCCCACAGTGCTTCCTTCTAATCGATGAACTGAAAAACAAGAGACAAAGGGCGCCCGCACGACCGTTTGCAGTTCGACGCTCAAGTCAAACTCTGGGCAATGAAACACCAAAAAACTCTAAACTCTGAGAGCTCTGTGTGTGTATTCTCTCTATGTGTTTTCGCTTTAGAATTGTGTACCTTATTATGTTGGTTGTTACTCTTTATATACTCTTTACTGTTTCTGCCCCTTTCGCTAACTGTGACTTAGGCTTACTGCAGGTGTGTCTTAGTGTCACTATCACCCATTCTTAGGGCCATCTAATGCGTAAGACTCCCTTCCCAAAGTGCAACCTCCACGGGATGACCACTTGGGTGCCAACTCATGCACCCAATCTCTGGGCCATCTGCCCTGGGGAGTGCCCTAGCTATTCACGTGCCTTGCATGCAGATCACCCATGGAACGTGACCCTTACGAGTCATCTCTTTCCCAACGGCTCTTTGATTGTGGCTCACGTAAGAATATCTTGGAACCTGATTTTGGTACATCAAATCTGTTGCATCTACACAAAATCCAATTAGTTAGGATACCCACACATTAATTTGCATGGATCTGCTGGTCAATAACCGTAAAAGCAGTCAATAATAAAGTGAGAGAGAGAAAAATAAATCTTTCTCTTTCCTAGTCACAGCTGTGATTTCTGAAACAGAGAACGAAACATGTTAAAACATAAAACAACAGATTGAAATTTTCACTGCAGAGGACAATTCAAGCTAATTATACCCAATTCATTTAAAAGAAAGTGAAACCTGTCTTTAGCAAGTGGTTTAGTGAATAGATCAGCTAATTGAAATTCAGTACCAATGAATTGTATATCACATGTTCCATTAGCTATATGTTCTCTTAGAAAGTGATGTCTAATTTCAATGTGCTTAGTCCTTGAGTGCATGACAGGATTCTTAGACAGATTTATGGCACTTGTATTATCACAATTTATAGGTATGTTATTTAACAGAATACCAAAATCACTTAGCTGCTGCCTTAGCCATAAGGTTTGAGCACAACAACTTCCAGCAGCTATGTATTCTGCTTCTGCTGTGGAGAGAGCAACACAAGCTTGCTTCTTGCAATGCCAAGAGATTAGACTTGATCCAAGCATGTGACAAGTCCCACTTGTGCTCTTCCTATCAACTTTGCAGCCTGCAAAATCAGAATCTGAAAAACCAATCAAATTCAGAGATACCTTGTTAGGATACCACAATCCAACATCTTTAGATCCTTGCAAATATTTCAGAATTCTCTTTGCTGCATTGTAGTGTGATTCCCTTGGATCAGATTGATATCTAGCACATAGACATACAACAAACATAATGTCAGGCCTGCTGGCAGTTAGATATAATAAGGAACCAATTAAACCCCTATATTTCGTTTGATCCACTGATTTTCCTGCAGAATCTTGATCCAGCTGACAACTTGTTGAAATAGGAGTGCTGATTGCTTTGCATTGATTCATATCAAACTTCTTGAGTAGTTCCTTGCAGTATTTTTCTTGGCTTATGAAAATCCCATCCTTGAGTTGCTTAACTTGTAGACCAAGGAAGAAATTCATTTCCCCTAACATTGACATCTCAAACTCACTTTTCATGGTTTTCACAAAGTCTTCACACATCTCTTCATTTGTGGATCCAAAGATAATATCATCTACATAGACTTGCACAAGTATGATATCTTCACTTTTCTTCTTTAGAAAGAGAGTTTTATCTGAATTGCCACGGCCATATCCTTGAGACAGCAGAAATTCACTTAGCCTTTCATACCATTGCCTAGGTGCTTGCTTTAATCCATATAAGGCTTTCTTAAGCATGAACACATGTTCTGGATTCTTGTGATCTTCAAACCCTGGAGACTGAGATACAAACACCTCTTCATTGATGTAGCCATTTAGAAATGCACTCTTGACATCCATTTGAAACAGCTTGAAACCTTGTATGCTGGAAAATGCTAGAAGAAGTCTGACAGCTTCAAGACGTGCTACTGGTGCATAGGTTTCACCAAAATCAATACCTTCTTCTTGGTTATACCCTTTAGCAACCAGTCTTGCTTTATTTCTAGTGATAGCTCCATGTTCATCCATCTTGTTCCTGTACACCCACTTGGTTCCTATGATGTTCATCTCATGCTTCCTTGGAACCAAAGTCCACACTTCATTGTATTCAAACTGGTTCAGCTCTTCCTGCATTGCTGTTATCCAATTGCTGTCTTGCAGTGCTTCTTCCAGGCTTTTAGGCTCAATCTGTGACACAAAAGCTACTGTTCTGCAGAAGTTGTTGAGTGAATTCCTTGTTGATACTCCTTTCTCAATTTTACCAATTACATTGTCAAGAGTGAGATCCCTTGGAGTCTTCCATTCTTTAGGCAGTCCTGCATTCACAGTAGATTCTTTGACAGAATTTGGATTAGTAGCATCAAGCTCACTAGATTGATTCTGTTGCATAATTGTTCTTAAATCATCCAACCAGGTTCATCCATAACAGATTTGGGCACAGAAAAATTTGTTTCATCAAACACAACATGTATAGATTCTTCAACAGCAAGCAATCTTTTGTTATATACTCTATAAGCATGACCATTTATAGCATAACCAATATGTATTCCTTCATCTGATTTAGGATCAAACTTCCCCAGATTATCTTTACCATTATTTAAAACAAAGCATTTGCAGCCAAACACCCTAAGATGACTAATGCTAGGCTTCCTACCTTTATACAATTCATAGGGAGTTTTCTTAAGAATTGGTCTAATCAATGTTCTGTTAAGCACATAAGAAGCAGTATATACAGCATCAGCCCAAAAATATTTAGGTAAACCAGATTCATTTAGCATAGTCCTAGCTAACTCTTCTAGTGATCTATTCTTTCTTTCAACAACACCATTTTGTTGGGGTGTCCTAGGAGCAGAATAACTATGTATGATCCCATGTTTTTCACAATATTTATCAAACTTTGCATTTTGAAATTCTCCCCCATGATCACTACGAATCTGTTTTATCCTATTTTCATTCTCATTATGCAGAACCTTAGCAAGTTTCTTAAAGGCTTTATATGCATCATTTTTAGAAGCAGGAAACAAAGTCCATGTATATCTTGAAAAGTCATCAACAATCACCAAAGCATAGTAATTTCCAGCTAAGCTAGCAGTCCTAGATGGTCCAAACAAATCCATATGTAAAACATCCAAAGCTTTATTTGAAGAAACCATATCTTTTGACTTAAAGGAAGTTCTAATCTGTTTTCCCTTTACACAAGCATCACACAACCTGTTATTTTGAAACTTTATGTTTGGTAAGCCAGAAACAAGTTCCTTAGATTTTAGCTTGTTCAAGTGATTTGTGTGCATGTGAGCTAGTCTCCTATGCCACAGCCATGACTCATCATTTTTAGATAGCAAACACTCATTTTCAGAACAACTCTTTATAATGTCAAGGAGATAAATGTTGTTTACCCTTTTTCCAGTGAACAACACCTTACCAGAATTTTCATTTGAAATTGTACAAGTATTGGCTTCGAAATTGACCTTGTATCCCTTGTCACACAGCTGGCTAATGCTTAGAAGACTATGTTTTAGCCCTTCAACATATAGGACATTCTCAATAGTAGTTGAGTCTTTAGTACCAACATCTCCTCTTCCAAGAATTTGTCCTCTATTGTTATCTCCATATGTGACATGCCCTTCAGCTTTGAGTTTCAGATTTATGAACTGAGTCACATCACCAGTCATGTGCTTTGAGCAGCCACTGTCTAGATACCACTGGTTTCTCCTGCTGTTTTTCTGCAACAAAACAGATTTAGCACATATGGTACCCCTTTAGTCTAGGGTCCAGCATGATTAACACCTTTCCTTAGGAAGCCATTTGGCCAATCCTTTAGGAACAAGATATCTCCTAGCCTTACATGTTCTAGATACATGACCAGATTTCATACAATAAAAACATGTTGCAGTATGCATTGTTTTTGAATTACTAAAGGAGGAAAAACCTGTTTTGGAAGGAACAAAGAAACTGGACAGCTTTTTCACATTACCTTTCATTTCAGGATTATATCCTAAACCATTTTTATTGAAAACAGCATTCTGTGAACCTAATAAGGTTTCAAGATTTTATCTTCCCTTAGTGAAATTTGAAAGCGTTTTCAACAAATACTCAACCTGTTTTTCCAGCTTTTTGCAATTATCACACGTTTTAATTGATGCATGCAAACATGTCAATTCAAGACTAATTAATTCAGTTTTAGCTTTGTGCAGTTCTTCTTCAAGAGCTTTGACCTTTGGTTCAAGTACCTTATTTACTTTATTCAATCTGTTGCACATTACAGCCAACCTGTTTGCTTCATCATGTGTTTCCTTAAAGGCTAATAGCAGTTGATCATAGTTTTCAGAATCAGTGGAGAAATTACTTACTGAGTCAGAGTTGGATCCCTCATCATTCACCATGAAGCAAAGATTTGCTTTTTCACTTTCAGTTGAAGAATCACTAGATGAGGATACATCATTTTCTTCCCATGAGATATATGCTCTTCTACCTTTCCCTTTGTCATTCCTCTTGCTTGCTGATTTTTCTTTACTTTGATTGTTTGGACAATCAGCTTTTATATGACCTGATTTACCACATCCAAAGCACGTGTAATTGGAAGAATTTAAATCAATAGGTTGTTTGGAATACCTCTTTCTCTGCTGAGTTCTGTCACGGTTTTTCTTTCTAAGAAATCTGCTAAATTTTCTGGTGAGCAGACTCACAGTCTCATCATGTTCTGGATCACCTTCTTCCTCACTTGTATCATGTTCCATGGTAGTTTTCAGACCAATTCCTTTGGCCTTCATTTCCACTGTTTCTTGTTCTTTCAATCTTTTCAGCTCAATTTCATGTTCTATCAGCTTTCCAAAAAGTGCAGCAGTGGACATCTTGGATAAATCTCTGGATTCTGATATTGCTGTTACCTTAGGCTGCCAGCTCCTATCAAGACATTTTAATACCTTAATGTTAAGCTCTTCCTTGTCAAAGACTTTACCAAGGCCAGTGAGGTGATTTACAATGTGTGTAAATCGTTTCTGCACATCTGCAATACTTTCTTCAGATTGCATTCTCAATAGCTCATACTCCTGAATTAGTGAGTGCTTCCTTGCCCGTTTCACATCATCAGTTCCTTCATGAGTCACTTCTAGTACATCCCACATCTCCTTTGCTGAGTTACATTGAGAGACTCTAAAGAACTCATCCATATTCAGTGCAGAGGTGATGATATTCTTGGCTAAAGAATCATATTGGGCCTTCTTCTTCTCAGTTTCACTCCATTCAGACCAAGGCTTCTTTATTGTTTCATCTTTGACAACCTGCATAGGTATAAAAGGTCCACTGACCACGGCATCCCAGATTCCCATGTCAATAGATTCCATAAAGATCTTCATCCTGATTTTCCAGAAAGCATAGTTAACACCACCAAACATAGGAGGTCTATTAATAGATGCACCTTCAGCAAAAGGCATTTTAAACTCAGACATCATACACACACTTGAGCAAAATACAAGCCCTAGCTCTTGATACCAATTGTTGGGTCTATTAGTGTCTAAGTTCAAGAGGGGAGGGGTGAATTGAGCTTATAAAATTTTCGCAAGAACACACAATTTTTCAGTATTCCAGAGGCAAAAAGAACAGATTGTTTTTACATGAAACAGATTAATTCTTCAGAGCAGTCTTGGCACAATTTGAATTTTGTTCAATGTAAAATTGTGTTCAACAAGAAATATAACAGAACTAGATCAGCTTAATATTGTGAGGATGAAGGATACAGCTATGCTTAGAAATCAATCAAAAGCTACACAACACAAGATTTCAAGAAGTATGATCTTTTCTCAGGTTTTAATGAATGATCAGTTTGTTCACAATTCACTTAAACCATTATATGCAGCAACCTTGTTTATGATCAGAAAACTTCAACAAATCAGGAAGAACAGTTTTCACTTAACCCAGAATTAACAGATTCAATTTAAAAAGAACAGATTTAGTTCTTGACAGAATTAAGCAAAAACCAGAAAAGAGTGCAGGGATGAGAATACAAGATACACACGTTTTTATACTGGTTCACTCATACAGAGCTACATCCAGTCTCACCTTACCCCAAGGTGGAATTCACTAAAAACAGTACCAATCACTTACAAAACCAGCAGTTCTTGAACACTACAAGAACAACACACACAATGCTGAAAAACCCTATTTCAGCACACCTTGCACTCCAAGAAACCCTATCAAGGAGTGACTAACACTTACACCTTTACAAAACAGAATAAAGGAAAGATTACACCTGAAAAGAAGATGCAAGAACTCAAAACCAGTAGTTCAATTTGCTGCAGAACTGCACCAGCACCTTCACCAAGATTCAAGGTTTCCTAGAACAAGCACACTCGAAAATCTCTTTGGAAAACCTTTCAAAAACTCTTTCAATCCTTCTTCTCACATGGAAATTGTTTGATCTCTGTCAAAAGCGTAATTCCTCAGCACTAATTCATGTGAGAGAGTTATTGTTTATATAAAAACCAGTTTCTAACTTCTTTTCAAAAAACAGTTGAAAAGCAGTTAAGAAAACAACAGATTCAGTTTTGAACTTAACAGATTTATTTTGTAAAAACTGCCAACTCATCTTAACAGAAATAACTGTCTGAGTGGTACCTTTGGTGCCCTAACTAACTTGTGAAAAAACCTTTCAGCACACCAAAAAATAAACCTGTTCTTTCACAGTAAAACAGATTAAAGTATAATACACAGGCCAGCTCAGCTTAACTGAAATAACGAACTGAGCTTTCCCTTGGTGCCTTAACAGAAATTTAGAAAGCCTTTTAACAGAGAAGAAATAAACAGATTCTTTCTCCATAAAACAGATTTATTTGTGTCCTGTTTTAAAACTGTTAAAACCATTTTAAAAAGCTTTTCAAAAACCATTTAACGAAAGCCTTTTTAACAGAGAAGAAATAAACAGATTCTTTCTCCATAAAACAGATTTATTTGTGTACTGTTTTAAAAATGTTAAAAACATTTCAAAAGCTTTTCAAAAACCATTTAACCACATCATGTGCTTGATCTAGACTTGGTTAGGCATCTAGGATAGGTTACACAGCAAAAAGGCAATCATACACACTTACAAGCCTAATTACAAATGGATCTAAAAACCTATTACAATCTTCAAAGCACTCAAGCCATTTTCTTCATCAAACACACATCAAGCCTTGGTAGGGAAGAAGCTTCCTCCAGCTTCAACAGCTGAAACCTCCTCCCTCACCTCTATTGTGAACTGGAGGGTATATCTAGACAGCGAGCTCGAGTTCCTGGGTAGGGCGTTTGGGAGAGAGAGCGACGCTTACATCTCGGTTCGTCTCTGTGCAGAGGGCGAACCTGTGTGCATAGACAACCGTGCCAACGAGGGAGAACCCTTCTTCTTCTTTTACCAAACGGTCTTTAAACGCATTAGGAAGCGCCTCCCCTTTACCAGATTCGAGAGGGAGCTGCTAACCGAAGTGAACGTTGCCCCTGCCCAGCTGCATCCCAACAGCTGGGCCTTTGTGGGGGCCTTCTGTATTCTTTGCAACCATTTCGGCCATCCACCTTCCGTAGACGTCTTTCTTCAGTTTTTCGAAGCCAAGAATCCTGGGAAGAACCTCTGGGTAAGCTTCAGCAGGGTGACAAGAAGAGTCATCCTTACCCTGTTTTAGCAATCTTACAAGGGTTTCAAGGGGAAATTCTTCAGGGTGTGTTGTTCAGAGCATGATCGCACCTCTTTGGATGGGTTCCCTTTGTACTGGGTGGGGAAATTAACCTTTAAAAAAGCCAAGACTCTTGATGAGCTATCCTTTGCTGATCGCGAGGTGTGCCAAGTGCTGGTTAGCCTTGGGGCAGTCTTCAACACCGTCGAACTCATCAAGAATGAGTACAGCCCATTCGGACTTGCTGGCTACATCGGTATAGAAACCTGCTTCTGACTTTTCCCTTATCTCTACTCTGCTTTACTCTTATCTGTTACCTCATACTTATGCCTGTGCTGATTTCTTACTTAACTTTGTCTTGCCAAGTTCTCATCTCTTCTTGTTCTGGGTGTAGGCATGATGATGAACGAAGATAAGCGAGCAAGGCTGGATGAGGTCTTGGCTCTTCGTGAAGAGGCGGCCACTGGTGCAGGTGCCCCAGCTCTCTCTGCTCCATAGGTCGCACCAGCCGCTCCTTCTCCTGCCCTCTCAGCCCCCCTTGACGTTGTGCTTCTAGTTGCCGTTGGGGCTTCTCCTACTCAAGCCCCCCTTGAGAAAGGCAAGAGAGTGGTGGAGATTGTGTCTGACAATGATGCAGACACCACAAATGACCTTGTTTTCAAACGGCGTAGGGCAGGGTGGCGGTAGCGGCCAATTCCCACTTTTCCTCCGCTAGGCGCCCTGGACTCGCTCAGGGATCACCCACCCAGCGCCTCATCCCCCCAAAGCCTCTTTGCGCTCGAGGGTGGCGGTGAAAGCGTCCCTAAGTCTGCCCATGGGAAGCTCAAGTGAAAAGGTTGTGCGGGAGAGCCTGGCTGTCAGCCTTGGCGAGTTCTTTGCCCAATCTGACGCCTTTTCTCACGAGGCGGAGTCAAAAGCAAAGGAGCAGCTGGCTTTGGCTGAAGAATTGGATCTGGCGAAGGAGCAACTGGCCCAACAGGCTCAGGTCTTCTCCGACCGTGAGACCTCACTACAACAGAAAGTAGGTGCCCTTCGCTAGGCTAATGTAGAAACCAACAATAAACTCTTTGACAAGAGCCAAGAGTACACCACCCTGTAGGCCCGGGTTGTGCCGCTGCGTACCCAGGTGGTGGCACTCGAGGAGGAAGCCGTGGCCAACAAAGCTAGGATGGTCAAACTTGAAGAGTGGGCCACGGAATGGGAGGTGCAGTTGGGGAAAGTGGAGGCTGAGCTCACTGCACAAACTGAAGCCCTTGAGAGGGCCAAGGCGAACTTACCACACAGGCTGAAGCCTTCGGGAGGGCCAAGGCGGAGCTCATCGACGATGCCGCCGAAGCCTATGCAGCGGGGTTCGAGTATGCTCTTTCTCAGGTTGCTTGCAAGCATCCTGAGATGGACGTCTCCTCCTTCGCGACGTCGAACCATATTGTGGATGGGCAGATCGTGCCTAAGCGCCCTCAAAAGGAGCTTGTGTAACTTGGCTGAAATTGTGCCCTTTTGAACATGTATTTAATATAACTTGCACCTTTCTTTACTTGTTTTGTCGTTTTTCCTTGCTAACCATTCTGCCTTTAACTGCCAACTTGCTAACAACACTTTAATGCTAATATCTTTAACATACGTTGACTTTGAAATATTCTGAACCTTAGGTAGCACGCTCCCTAGCCATTCTGCTCCCTTTGCGTCAACTGCTTGGCCACCTGTGATGGAGGCGGGCATGCGTGAACCTTTAGCTGGCCTTACATTAACTCTTCTTAGATAAGGGAAATTCTTTTGTTGATCCTTACCCCTGCTTTATGGTTAGGGAGAGTATACTAATTGGCCTCATCTTTGCCCCTAAGGCAACAGAGGACTTAACTGAGAATCATTTTGCTTAGCCTTAGCGTTCACACTTGAGAGGAGGCATCCTACGCGGGAGCTATCACTCTCTCTCAAGGCTTCTGGCCTCAAGGCGTGTGACTGGCCTTGTCTTTACCTAAAGGCAAATGAGGACTCAACTGTCCGAGCCCTGCTGTTCGTATTTGGCGTCCACACTCGAGGGGGAGGCGTCCTAACGGAAGCTGCCACTCCCTCTCAAGGTGTCTAAACACCAAAACGACAGGTTCGTCTCTGTGCCGAATCTTGCTGTTCGTACTTGGCGTCCACACTCGAGGGGGAGGCATTCTAACGGAAGCTGCCACTCCCTCTCGAGGTGTCTAAACACCAAAACGACAGGTTCGTTTATGCATTGTACAAAAATTCGAGAATGTGTATACTTCAATCTCATTTTTATTGGGTGACCTCGTTAAAAAACCCTTAAAAAGGGAAAAAGAGAGTCCCCTTGAAACTTTGTACAATACTAGAGTTCAACTGAAATAAAACTTGAGATTGGCTACATTCCAAGTGCGAGGAATTGCGCCTCCCTCCAAAGCCTCAAGTTTGTACGCCCCGTTGCCAAGGACCTTCGTCACCCTGAAAGGACCCGTCCACTTGGGGGACAACTTGTTCTCCAACTGATATGGGTGAGCTTTCCGCATCACCAGGTCGGCGACCTGGAACTAGTGGGGTCTCACCTTCGAGTTGTGCTTGTACTCCACCCTTCTCTTCAGTGCTTCAGCTTTAATTCTCGCCTCCTCTCTGGCCTCATCCAGTAGATCAAGGTTCACCTTTCTCTCTTCGTTGGACTCCTCTGCCACGAAACCCTGAAAACATGGTGAGCTCTCCTGAATTTCTACTAGAATCATTGCGTTCGACCCGTACACCAAGCAGAAGGGTGTCTCTCTGGTGGTGGACTGTGGCGTGGTGTGGTAAGCCCACACTATTCTAGGAATCTCTTCCGCCTAGGTTCCTTTAGCCTTCTCGAGTCTTCTCTTCAGACCTCTGAGTAGGACTCTGTTGGCAAACTCAACCTGCCCATTTCTCTGGGGGTGCTCGACTGATGCGAACACCTGCTATAATCCAACCTCTATGAATAGCTTGCCCAATTGTTGGCTCGCAAACTGTGTGTCATTGAAGGAAACTAGACGCATCGGTACGCCAAAACGACACATTATATTCTTCCACACGAAGTGTTGGATCTTGTGAGTTGTGATTTGTGCTACTGGTTCAGCCTCTATCCACTTCGTGAAGTACTCTATGGCCACTACAAGGTACTTCATTTGTCTTATATCCAAAGGAAAGGGCCCCAGAATGTAGATTCCCCACGTGTGAAATGGCCATGGGCTGTAAATCGACCTCAGCTCTTCTGGCGGTGCCTTGTCCATGTTGGCGTGCTGTTGACACTGCTTGCACTGTTGGGCGTACCTCGTGCAATCTTCTCTCATCGTTGGCTAGTAATAACCTACACGAACGGCCTTCAATGCCAAGGACCAACCTCCAACGTGGCTACCACAAATCCCCTCATGGAGTTCTGCCATTATTCGTGTACACTGGTCTCCACTCACACACACCAGAATCGGGTGGGTGAACCCATGTTTGAACAACTTCCCATCGACAAGGGTGTATTTGACAGAGTTCCTCTTTATCTTCTTAGCTTCAGCGGGCTCCAATGGAAGCATCTCGTCGGCTAGGTAACGCCTATAAGGTGTCATCCATGTGTCCCCCTCCTCAACTACGCATACCTGCATTGGCTCCCCCTCTAAGACTGGGTAAGCGCTTACACTGGGCGTTCTCAGCGTCTCCTGAGTCAACGACCGATGACTCCTCGCCCTTCCACTATTCGTACCGACCTGGTGAATGCCCACCATGTTATCAGCAACGAATGTTCGCGGTGCCTTGAGGGTTTCCTGTATGATCGTCCTCTGCCTTCCCCCTTGCCCGAACTGGCGAGCATGGCTAGCAAGTCAGCTTGGGCATTATGCTCCTTTGGGACGTGCACTAGATCGAACACTATGAACGAGCCCTTCAGAATCTGGACATACCCCAAGTACGTGGCCATCTGTGGATCTTTGGCCTAATATTCCCCGGTCACCTGTCCCATGACTAAAAGGGAATCGCTCTTTCCCAACAAGCTCCGCGCTCCCATCTCTTTACCTAAGAGCATCCCGGCTATGAGGGCTTCGTACTCTGCCTGATTATTGTTGACCTTGAAGGCGAACCTTAGGGCCTGCTCAATCAATAGCCCATTTGGTCCCTCCAAGATCACGCCAGCTCCACTCCCTTGCTGGTTGGATGACCCATCTACGGAGAGCACCCATCTGAAGCTGGCCTTCTTCTCTTGCTATGCATCTACCGGGGAGAGCTCTACCACAAAATCCGCATACACCTGGCCTTTGATGGGGCCTCGGGGTTCGTATTGAACATCGAACTCCGGGAGCTCCACTACCCAACGCACCATCCATCCTGCCACGTTCGGCTTCTACAGCACCTTCCGGATAGGTAAGTCCGTCATCACCACCACTGTGAAACTCTGGAAGTAATGACGAAGCCTCCTAGCCGAGAACACCGCGGCTAGAGACACCTTCTCTAGGGCTTGGCATCTCACATCCGGCCCTTGCAATACTTTGCTCACAAAGTATATTGGTTTCTGTACTTGGTCTTGCTTTTGGACGAGGACCGAACTGATCGCCCGCTCTGTCACAGCGAAGTACAATCGGAGCGGCGTACCCATCTGTGGCTTGCACAACACGGGAAGGGTGGCCAGATACTCCTTTAACTTGAGGAATGCCTCCTCACACTCTTCGGTCCACACAAACCGGCTATTCCTCTTCAAACACTGGAAGTAGGGGTTGACCTTGTCCCCTCCAGTTGATACAAATCTGGACAGGGCGGTCATCCGCCCTGTCAACTGCTGCACTTCATTCATCGAGACCGGCCTTCTCATGGCTAGGATTGCAGCGCACTTCTCCGGGTTCGCTTCTATCCCACGCTCGATGAGTAGGAAACCCAAGAACTTACCCGCTTCCACCCCAAACACGCACTTCTCGGGGTTCAGCTTCAACCGGTATTTAGCTATTGTCACAAATAGCTCTTCTAGACCAGTCACGTGCTGATCCCTGACCTACGAGGTGACCATCATATCATCCACATAGGCCTGCACATTTCGACCTATCATGGGTGCAAGGACCCTATCCATCAACCTCTAGTAGGTGGTGCCCACGTTCTTCAGCCCAAAGGGCATCACTGTGTAGCAGTAGCAAGACAGTTTGGTCATGAACGTTGTCTTGCACTCGTCCCTGGGGTGCATCTTAATCTGGTTGTACCCAAAGAAAGCGTCTAAGAAGCTAAGCATCCTACATCCCGAGGCACTGTCTACCAAGGCATCGATGCTTGGCAACAGGTACGAGTCCTTCGGGCATGCCTTGTTGAGGTCGGTGAAGTCCACGCACATTCTCCACTTCCCATTGGCCTTCTTCACCAAGACCACATTTGCCAACCATTCAGGGTACTGAATTTCCCTTATTTGGCCGGCACTCAGCAACTTCTTTGTTTCTTCCTTAATGACTTGCCGCCTCTCTTCATTAAATTTCCTTTTTCTCTGGCGGACAGGCTTGACCTTGGGGTCCATGGTGAGGCGGTGACACAGGAAATCTGGGTCTATGCCTGGCATGTCTGAGGCGGACCATGTGAAAGCGTCTAGGTGTTGTGCTATCACCCCAGCAACTTGGTCTTGCTCCGCTTGGTCCAATGACTTACCATGCTTGAACGTTCTGGCCCCGATCTGCCTTTCCACGATATCCCCTGCTGGCTCAGGTCGCCCTTCTCGAGCGCTCTCTGCACGGGAGACCCCCATGCGGGCGTCACCGTCTCTGCTAGGTGGGCGTTCTGTAACCATGAACACCCCCCTCTTGGCCTTGAGGTTGTTCTCATAGCACCTCTTAGCCTCTTGCTGGTTTGACTTGATGGTTATCACATTCCCGCTCAAGTCCGGCAACTTCATCTTCAGGTGGTGTGTTGACCCTACCGACCTCAGCCTATTCAAAGCTGGTCTTCCCAACAGAATATTATAGGTCGAGACAGCGTTAACCACCAAGTACCTTATACTTTTCGTGCGGGATGCAACACCGTCCGTAAAGGTGGTCCTTAGCTCCAAATGCCCCAGCACCTCCACCTAGTCTCCCGCGAAGCCATACAAGCATCCAGTGTAAGGCCTCAGCTGGTCGGGAGACAACTGCAGCTTGTTAAAGGTGGACCAAAACATGACATCCGCCGAGCTGCCTTGGTCAACTAACACTCGGTGCACCTTCCTCCCTGCGGTTACAATAGAAATCACCACAAGGTCGTTGTCATGGGGAATGACGTCTCGAAGATCAGCCTTCATGAAAGTAAGGTCGACGTCGAGCACGACATCCACCGCTTGTGCTTCTACTAACATCACCAATCATGCGTACTTCTTGCATTGAGAGGTAGTGCACTCTCCACCTGAGAAACCCCCCGAGATGGTGTGGATCTCTCCATGAACGGGCATCTCATGCCCCTGGTCCTCACCTGGCGCTGCTGGGGCCTCAGCCTTCTGTGGCTCCGCCAAGTAGTCGTTTAGGAACCCACTCTTCACCAGTTCGTCCAACTGGTGTCCCAACGCCAAGCAGTTGCGTATGGGATGACCAAATGCCTGGTGAAACTCACACCAAGCCTCCTTGTGAGGTCCCAGCTTCTTGTCATTCTTGGGCGGTATCTTCAACCTCTCCGCTATGTTGGGCACAACTATCAAATCTTTCAACTCTACCACGAAATTATGCCTCATAGGCTTACCTTCCCTTCCACACTCCTAGCCTGAGGCTTCCTAGGCTTGTAGGGCTGCTTCTTCGCGGGGGCCCTCTTCTCTGTTGCAGCCTCATGCACTCTCACGGGTTGCGCACGCGCTGGCGCTCGTGGGGGTGCTGGAACAACACATGCGCACTTTTCATTCACCTCTCCTTCTGCTGCAATGTGAGCTACCGCTCGACGCCTAATCTTAGCGAAGGTTTTGGGGCGGCTTCTGATGAGTGACTCACTGAAAGGCCCTAGACAAATCCCCTTTCTGAACGCGTGAACCATCATCGTCTCGTCCTTGGTGTTGAGCTTCACCACCTGTGCCCCAAAACGGTTAACAAACTCCTTCAGCGACTCACCCTAGTAGTGTCTTATGTCGAAAAGATCGTAAGAGTTGGGTGGGGGAGCGCGATTCGCAATGTATTGCTCCCTGAACAACTTTGACAACTGGGCAAACGACGTCACATGGCCATCAGGGAGGCTGATGAACCAATCCATCGTCGTCCCTACCAGCGTGCTCTTGAATAATTTGCACCTTACTACATCAGAACCACCAACCAGCATCATCTGCGTATGGAAGGCTGTGAGATGGGCCTCTAGATCCTCCATCCCCATGAACGTGGCTTTCGATCCCACGAATGTAGCTGGTATCACAGCATCCATAATTGCCTGTGAAAAAGGCATGGGAAATTCCATGGGTGGTGTAGCACATTCTTGTTCCTCCGCTTCACGGTCCCCTGCCTGATTTCGCAAATCACGCCGCAACTCTTCATTAGTTCAGTGTAACTCTTCGTTTCTCGCTTGCGACGCAGCCAGATCAACCTGGATGCGTTCTTGATCAGCCCTTGTCACTGCCATCGCTTCTTGAAGGCCCTGCATAATTTCTGTACCGACCAGGTCATCGGGTGTGATGGCGTGTCTTGCACGTGCTCGGGTGGGGCGCGCTCAGTGGAACACGTAGGTTAGAAAAGATGAATGGTTCAGAAGTGGGCATAGTCGCCGATCGCTGAATTGGCGTTCTTCGGTCTCTAGTGTGCGTAACCGGCGGTCACCAGAGTTACGTCACAGTCGACGTATGAGAGTGCTAGGAGATCAGATGATCAGAGATCGCCGGGGAATGCTAGGAGATCGGGTGGTTTACACGCCGCCACAAGGAGCACATCGCCAGATCTCCCAGTAAACTTAGTTAAATCTGTTGAAGGCTCAGAAGGGTAATTTCAAGCGTGTAAGTTCGGTAAGACGATTGTTGCACCAGCATGGGGCATGAAGGTTGAGTGGGTTGGGGGGAACACCTTGCTCATCAGCGACAGGATTCCCAGAGTGTACATTCGTTGGTGGCAAGGTTTCCCCAGCTGGAACATGCATGGCGTAGCACTAAGGAGGGTGCCACTTGCGACGAGCGATATCACAAAGATGATGCACTTTGTTGCATCCGAAACTCGCCTCGTCAGGTGGTGTTTCATAGCGCATGGCGTGCTGGGTTACTCCTTGAGTTGAGGACTTAGCTGTGTGGTTGGTTACTACACAGAAATAACGTTCAAGTTGCCCCAATCCAGATGACGACACGTGTAGGGTTGGATGTCACCAGTTACTCCAACCTAGATGATGACACGTGTATGGTTGGGAGCAATAGAGAAATGACGCTCAAGTTGTCCTAGCTCAGATGACAACACGTGTAGGGCTGGGCGCTACCTGCTATCCCAGCCCAAATGGCGACACGTGCAGGGCTGGATGCGAGCCACGCGTCCAAAAGCATAATGACCTGGAGAGAGAAGAAACCTAGCTATAAAGGTAACCTTAACAGAATTTGCAAAGGTACGTTTTCATTACGGCTAATTCTGCTAGGGTTGTGTGCCTTCAGTACGGTCCTACAGAGCATATTTTCTCTTAGTTTTTGGGTGTTCTTGTCGCTGACTTGAGCGTCGGAGCGCCATCCTTCCGAACCTAAGAAAAGTAAGAGCAAGGGACCAGGGCGCCCCAGGGAGAGTAATCGCCCCCCGAGGTATGAGTTTGTAATGGGTTTGGCTGATTTGATCGTCATCCCAAACATTGCTGCCAGGCTCAAAGTGCTTGAGAAAATGACGGAGAAGGTTTTGGGGCCAAATCCAGACGCATGGTGCGAGTTCCATAAGAGTTTTGGCCATTCTATCAACTCGTGTTTAGCTCTGGGATACCAGCTCGCCGAGCTGGTCAAATGTGGTTTCTTGAAGGATTACTTACTAGAGAAGCAAGCGGACCAAGCGTCAGGGTCTCAACCGGCGAGCAGCGGAGGGCAACAGCACGAGGTGCCTGTTCACGGCGAGATCCACACCATAGCTGGCGGATTCTCCGGCGGGGGGTGCACTGCGTCGCAGCGTAAGAGGTATGCGAGGTCGGTAATGTCAGTGGAAATCTTTGAGGATCACTCGCCCGACGTGGACATCACGTTCACCAAGAGGGACCTTAGGGACGTGGTGCCTCACGACAACGACCCTATTGTGATCTCGCTTGTCACGGCGGGAAGGACTATCCACCGGGTGCTGGTCGACCAAGGAAGGTCAGCAGATGTGATGTTTTGGCCAACTTTTGAGAAGTTACAACTGTCCCCCGATCAACTGAGACCATATGGGGGCTGCTTGTACGGTTTTGTCGGTGACCAAGTGGAGGTGAGGGGGTATATCGAGCTGAGGACGACCTTCACTGACGGCTTGGCCTCACGAACGGAGAAGATCAGGTATCTTGTTGTAAACGCCCCGTCAGCATACAACATACTGTTGTGAAGGCCAACGCTCAACAGAACAGGAGTTGTGCCTTCGACAAGGCACATGAAGGTTAAGCTGTCGTCTATGGAAGGCATGATCATCACCATTTGCTCCGACCAGAAGGAGGCGAAGAAGTGTTACGAAAACAGCCTTAAGAACAAGAGGTTTGTGTGCCACGTAACCACAACGCCTCCCCCTGGCGTGGAGCCGGAGCGTGAATCCCGACGAGTTTTGAATACGGCGTTAGAGGTGGTCGCTGAGGGCGATGTGCCGATGGGGAATGTAGAGGCGAGGTCAGAGAGCTGGGAGGGAGAAAGAAACTGCTCGGAGACCGCCAGAGAAACCGGTATCGCGAGGGCGCTGATCGCCAGCGAGAGGAAACCTCAGCCAGTAGAGGAATGGCTCGAGAAGGAGATCAGCGGTAAGGTGTTTAAGTTGGGAAGAACCCTGGATAGCAAGACGCAAGACCAAATCGCCAAGGTGATAAGTAGACACTTGGATGCGTTTCCGTGGGCTGCTTCAGATATGCCAGGAATCGATCCCGATTTCTTATGCCATCGTTTAGCAATGGACCCCCAGATCAGGCCCATCCGCCAAAGAAGAAGAAAGTTCAATGAGGAGAAGAGACAGGCGATCAAGGAAGAGACACAGAAACTCTTTGCAGCGGGCTACATCAGGGAGATCCAATATCCAGAATGGCTCGCTAATGTTGTTCTAGTCAAGAAGAGCAGCGGAAAATGGCGGATGTGTGTTGAATTTACAGACCTGAACAAGACTTGCCCAAAGGATTCTTATCCGTTGCCGAGCATAGACGCCCTGGTAGACAGTGCATCGGGGTGCAAGCTGCTCAGTTTTCTGGATGCCTTCTCGGGGTACAACCAAATCAAAATGCACCCCATGGACGAAGAGAAGACCGCCTTCATGACGGAAAGGTCATGTTATTGCTACAAGGTAATGCCCTTCGGGTTGAAGAATGCAGGGGCTACATACCAAAGGCTGATGGACAAGGTGCTCGCACCCATGCTCGGAAGGAATGTGCAGGCATACGTCGACGACATGGTCGTGACGTCCCTGGAGAAAGACAAGCACGTCGCCGACTTGGAGGAGTTGTTCATCACGATAGCCAGGTACAAGCTAAAACTGAATCTTGAAAAGTGCGTTTTTGGTGTAGAAGCAGGGAAATTTCTGGGGTTTCTCCTGTCAGAGAGGGGAATTGAGGCTAACCCCGAGAAGGGCGCCGCCATATTGGCAATTAGGAGCCCCGCCAATGTGAAGGAGGTGCAGCAACTCACGGGGCGGATGGTCGCCTTGTCCCGATTCGTATTGGCAAGCAGAGAGAAGGGCCACCCATACTTCCAATGTTTGAAAAGGAACAACAGGTTTGTTTGGACAAAGGAGTGTGAGGAGGCCTTCGTAAAGCTCAAGGAATATTTGGCGAGCCCTCCAGTTCTGTGCAAGCCCCAACTCATAACACCGCTCAGGCTGTACTTTGCCATAACTGAGAAGGCGATCAGCGCAGTGTTAGTGCAGGATCAGGATCAGATCCAAAGGCCTATATATTTCGTTAGAAAGGTGCTGCAAGGCCCAGAGGTAAGGTACCATGCCCTAGAAAAGGCAACATTGGCGGTTGTATTCTCGGCGAGGAGACTGCGCCATTACTTCCAGAGCTTCACGGTACTGGTGATGACTGATCTTCCAATCCAGAAGGTTTTGAAGAAGCCCGATGTGGCTGGAAGGATGGTGAAGTGGGCAGTTGAGCTTTCGGAGTTCGACATCAAATATGAACCCCGGGGATCGATCAAAGGGCAAGTCTTCGCCGATTTCGTGGTCGAGTTGTCCTCCGAGGTGGCACAGAACGCCGAGGGTCACTTTCGCTGGGTACTCTCAGTTGATGGGTCGTCCAACCAGTTGGGCAGCGGGGCTGGGGTCATTTTGGAAGGGCCCAACGGAGTGTTGATAGAGCAATCATTGAGGTTTGCTTTCAAAGCAAGCAACAATCAAGCAGAGTATGAGGCCTTGATCGCCGGAATCCTGCTGGCTAAGGAAATGGGGGCGAGAGTGCTGATGGCCAAGAGCGATTCGCTGTTGGTCACCAGACAAGTAACTGGCGAGTTCCAAGCCAAGAACCCGCAGATGGCAGCCTACTTGGAGTATGTGCAAGAGCTAAGAAGATCTTTCACTTCATTTGAAGTGGTGCACATGCCAAGAGAACATAATGCCTGAGCTGACTTGCTAGCCAAGCTCGCCAGTTCGGGCAAGGGGGGCAAGCAGAGGACTGTCATTCAAGAAACTTTGAAAGCGCCTCGAGCATTCGTGGCAGACCACCAAGTTCTCCATGTTTACAGATCAATGGGAAGACCGGCGAGAAGTCACAGATCCCTAACGCAGGAAACTCTGAGGGTGCCGAGGGTCAGAGCGCGCCCAGCGGAAGGGGCAAGATCGATGCAGGTTTGCGCTGTCCACGAACCAGACACGTGGATAACGCCTTACCAACGTTATTTAGCGGATGGTGTGCTTCCAGTTGACTCAACTGAGGCCAGAAAAATAAAGAAGAGCTCCAGCAAGTTTACCCTTATTGACGGCGAGCTGTACAGGTTTGGATTTACACACCCTCTTCTTCTATGTATACACGGAGAGAAGTGCACGAGGATTATGGCTGAGCTCCATGAGGGAATTTGCGGGAGCCACATTGGAGGTCGATCGCTGGTGACAAGAACTATCCGTGCAGGCTATTACTGGCCCACGAGGAGAGAAGATTGCAAGAAATACGCCCAGCGTTGCAAGCAATGCCAGCAGCACGCCGATTGGCACAAGGCACCCCCAGAAGAGCTTAAGTCAATTTATAGCCCCTGGCCGTTTCATACTTGGGGAATTGACATTCTGGGACCCTTCCCATTGGCGGTCAGGCAGATGAAGCACTTGGTAATGGCGATTGAATACTTCACCAAGTGGATCGAAGTGGAGCCAGTGGCCCAGATCACCGCACACAAGATCGAGAGCTTTGTATGGAAGAACATAGTGTGCCGGTTTGGTGTGCCTAAACGCCTGGTGTCAGACAATGGGACTCAATTTGCAATTCACCTCTTGAAAAAGCTGTGCGAAGAGGTGGGAATACAACAGGTGTTTGCATCCGTCGAGCACCCACAGACGAATGGCCAAGTGGAGTATGCCAATCGGGTGTTGCTGAGAGGTTTAAAGAGAAGATTAGAGAAAGCTAAGGGATCGTGGGCTGAAGAGGTACCCCGCATAGTTTGGGCATATCATACCACTGAGTAGTCAGGAACCCACGAGACCCCGTTTAGTTTGGTTTATGGATGTGATGCGATGATTCCAGTCGAAATCCAGGAAAGCTCGCCGAGATTCCAGAACTTTGTGGCGGAAGACTCGAACGAAGAAAGAAGAATGAATCTGGATTTGCTGGATGAGGTCAGGGAGGAGGCGAGAGTGAAGGCCGAAGCAGTAAAGAGAAGAATTGAGCGAAGGTACAACTCTAAGGTAATGTCAAGGCAGTTTAGAAGTGGCGATCTAGTGATGAGGAAGGCCCATCAGTATGAGATGCAGAACAAGTTATCGCCTAAGTGGACGGGACCGTTCAGAATAACCGAGGTGCTCGGGAATGGCGCCTACCGCTTGGAGACGTTAGAAGGAGGGGCGATTCCTCGCAGTTGGAACGCCACACATCTCAAGTTGTATTACAGTTAAAGCCTTGTAAGTAAAGACAAATATGAAGAGATTTGAATAGTTTCTGTTAAAACAACTTCAAGAGGGCACTCTTTTTTCCCTAAAAAGGGTTTTTAATGAGGCCACCAAATAAAAGAAGAGTTTTTCAAAGTTTAAGGCTTCTAAGTTTGCATGCTTATTGTTTCGAAAGTTTTAGAAAAAAGACCTTATCACTTGTACGTGATCTAGGGCAACAGCAAAGTTATATTGCATGCTTCATGAGTTAAAAGTTTTAAAGTCCCCGTCGTTTTTCGGCGATCGGTGGCAGTAGTTAAAAGTTTAGAGACCTCATCGTCTTTCGGCGATAGGAGGTACCAATAGTGTAAAAAGCCCTCAGCGCTCTCGTGCATTTTGAGGCAAAAGAAGAAGTCCTCCTCGCCCTTCAGCGAGTGCAGGTGAGAAAGAGAAGAAGTCCTCCTCGCCTTTGAGCGAGTGAAGGCAAGAACAGATTGAAAGGCCTCTTTCCATAAGCAGATCGAGGCAAGATTAAAAGTCCTCAGTGCATCCAGGGGGGAGGAGATGTACACCCTGGGCAAGTTGAGGCACCAAAGAAAGTCCTTCTCACCTCGGAGTGAGTTCAGGCAAGATGAAACTGGAAAGTCAGGGGTGTTCGTGACCTTAAACGACGGGAAGGGAAGGTCGATGGAAAACGCCTTCTCCCCTTTAACTGAAACATCAATATTGACCCAGTAAGACCAGATAAAGCTTCCACGCTTGCGGGCGGTGTGAAGATAGATAAAATCCTTTTCGTCTTGAATGAGTTCAGGTACGGCGTGAAGGGTGGCAGAAGATAAAGGATAACTGAGGTAGGTTCGAAGAGAACACCTCGCTATCCAGATCATTGTTCTAAAACTCAGGGAGGTAGAGAAGGATCCGAAAGGTGCCTTTAACCCCAGATGAGGGAACAATGATCAAGTTATACAAAGAAGAAAGGTAACATCGCCAGAACCCTATGGCGTGAAGGTTGAGACAGTGAAGGGGTTGTACGGCGAGTGCCAGACTAGAAGAGTTCCAGGCAATGACGGAAGTAAGGGGCACTTCACTTGGCAGATCAGGTAAACTGTATTTTAATACTAGTTTGAGTTAAAACCTGCTGCCTAGTAAGTGATTTTATGTTAAGTTTTGTTACCTTAAGTTCACAAGTTTTATTGAATGCCATTGCCGAAGAGTTGATAGCTGCTCAAATTTACTTTGAGTTAACAGCTCGCTAAGTTTGTTATAAGGTTATCAATTTACTCAAGTTAGAAGCGGTATGTGAAGGGTTAAGTTCAAGTATTGCTGAGTTCATGCAGTTGAGTAAGTTTCGCCAGTTATGTTAGTTAAACCAGTTGATTGCGCAGCAGATAAATAAGAAGATTATGTGTGTATATATATATATAGATATATATATATATATATGCATATATGTGCACATGAGCATCGAACAGTTCGAATAAAATGAAAATTATTACAGAACAAGGTAAAGCATGGGGCATGAAGGTTGAGTGGGTTGGGGGGAACACCTTGCTCATCAGCGACAGGATTCCCAGAGTGGACAGTCGTTGGTGGCAAGGTTTCCCCAGCTGGAACATGCATGGCGTAGCAGTAAGGAGGGTGCCACTTGCGACGAGCGATATCACAGAGATGATGCACTTTGTTGCATCCGAAACTCGCCTCGTCAGGTGGTGTTTCCCAGCGCATGGCGTGCTGGGTTACTCCTTGAGTTGAGGACTTAGCTGTGTGGCTGGTTACTACACAGAAATAACGTTCAAGTTGCCCCATTCCAGATGACGACACGTGTAGGGTTGGATGTCACCAGTTACTCCAACCTAGATGATGACACGTGTAGGGTTGGGAGCAATAGAGAAATGACGCTCAAGTTGTCCTAGCTTAGATGATGACACGTGTAGGGCTGGCTGCTACCTGCTACCCCAGCCTAGATGGCGACACATGCAGGGCTGGATGCGAGCCACGCGTCCAAAAGCATAACGGCCTGGAGAGAGAAGAAACCTAGCTATAAAGGTAACCTTAACAGAATTTGCAGAGGTACGTTTTTCATACGGCTCATTCTGCTAGGGTTGTGTGCCTTTAGTACGGTCCTACAGAGCATATTTTCTCTTAGTTTTTTGGGTGTTCTTGTCACTGACTTGAGCGTCGGAGCGCCACCGGCCGCAAAGGCCACTGTGTGTTTTTCAGGTCCTCAGAGAGGCTATCTGCTGTGTGGACTTGGAGGGCACGTGGTGACAAGCTGGTGAGGAAGACTGTGACGAGGCAACGCTCTTGTGCTAAGTCAACCGGCAGGATCAATTTCCATAACTTGTTGCAGGGTAAGACCTTCGCCCCCGATTGGCGCAGCAGATCCTTGCCTCGTATTCCTCATCTTGATCGATTCTCGATGAATCTTGATGGATCTTTTATGTTCTTGTGGTTGGGACAATCGTTTTAGATCGAGTCCCACGGTGGGCGCCAAATGTTGCTGTCGATTGGCCTAAACGTCTTCATGTACTCACAACAACCTTCGCATCCAAGAATCCCTCCACTCCCACGGTGTTTCCCTCCAGTGGATCATTTGGAAAACAAGAGACAAAGTGCGCCCTCGCGGCCGTTTGCATTCGGACACTCAAGTCAAACTCCAGGCAATGAAACACCAAAAAACTCTAAACTCTGAGAGCTCTGTGTGTGTATTCTCTCTGTGTGTTTTCGCTTTAGAATTGCGTACCTTATTATGTTGGTTGTTACCCTTTATATACTCTTTAGTGTTTCTGCCCCTTTCGCTAACTATGACTTAGGCTTACTACAGGTGTGTCTTAGCGTCACTATCACACATTCTTATGGCCATCTAGTGCGTAAGACTCCCTTCCCGGAGTGCAACCTCCACGGGATGACCACTTGGGTGCCAACTCATGCACCCAATCTTTGGGCCATCCGCCCTGGGGAGTGCCCTAGCTATTCATGTGCCATGCATGCAGATCACCCCTGGATCGTGACCCTTACGAGTCGTCTCTTTCCCAGCGACTCTTTGATTGTGGCGCACCCTACCGCGTTGTCCACACCCCATGCATGGACCCTCCATGATCTAGACTTCTCTCTTACCGAGAGCTGAAATGTGACTTGGAGACCACCTTTTTCGGCCCAACTTTACTGTTTGGGTGACCGACGTCCGAGGCCTCCACGCCCTTCGCCTGGATGCCGCCCCCTCCTCGGCTACCCTTACTCGCGAGCCTCTTGAGACACTGGCCCGTCCTCCCAGCCTCCCATCATTCGGGGCCCCACCATCACTGTGGTCCACGCCGAAGTTCGAGGACTGGTCGGTACAGTTTATACTAGTCGCGTTTCACTAAGACATGCAATTTTAACATACTAGTCGAGGCTTACCAAAACTAAAAAGTCAAATAAGCAAATCAAAATACTAGTATCATACATATATGTCCTTAAAAGATCAGGATTGTTCAGAGAGCCACAAAAGGCAGCAGGTTACACAAGTACGCTACTCATCCACAAGTTGCTCGTCCACCACCATCTTGCCTAAGCCAAGTATGGAGAAGTCCATCCCAGGATAGATTCCTGAGGCTTGGGCAACGGTGTCTTCAAAGCCCTCCATGTACGAGTTGGCAGTGTCGTCGGTGAGGGCTTCTGATGAAGATCAAGTAGAGGAGGCTCCTGAGGCCCAAGCCCAAGAAGCCCAAGCCGAAGTGGGGGCCCAAGCCCAACCCATGAGCTCAACATCCTTCATGCCTCAAAGGATTACTAAGAGCAAGGCCAAGGCTTTGGGAGATGAGCATCATTGGATGTATCTCTTTATAATTTCTTTTAGTAGTTTTTTTAGTAGAACACAAAAGAAAGGTGTAGATATAGATATAGGGGATGTTAATGTACAAAGATAAGTCACACCTTCCATGTGACATAAATAGAAGGTGTAGGTGTAGTTTTAGGAGTTTCCAAAGAAAGAAATCAAGTCACACATTCCTTGTGACTTGTTAGGCGCCGAATTTGAATATCTTGCATTTGAATTTTCCCTCTTCTTTTTGCAGCCCTCTAAACACTATAAATAGAGGTGCTTGGCTCTTGTAAAATTAGATTGAATTTGAACACATTTTGTGTTAGAATTGTGAGAATTGCTTTCTCCTAGCCTAGTATCATATTGTGAGTATTTCAGAAGCTCTCAAGTGGCGACATCTTGCACTTATCTTGGATCAATCACCATCCAAGTGGTGTGTTCTTCCCTACCATGTCTTCAACCACTTAAGTTCCTTCTTGCTTCATCTCCATTTCCATTTCCGTACCTTAATTCTCCATTCTATTCGGTTATGTTGTTTTTTTCTTCAATTCTACCGATTGTTCTTGTTGTTCTTGTGTATCCTTTTTCAATTCTGCACTTAGCTCTCCATTTCATTCGGTAATTGTGTTTAATTCCTTGTGTTCCTTTTCGGTTTACATTTGTGTTGTTCATGTGAATAGGTTTGTGGAATGACACTCGTGTTTATGAGTTTGGTTAATCATTTGGAAGACTTTAAGCTCCATTGATGTTTCCTTAAGTTTCTCCACTTAACCGAATTGTTCCTTGTCTTTACAGCTTCTAATTGTCATCATTCATCACATATACTTGTGTTTTTCCTTGGACCTTTGGAAATGAACCTTCACATCTACTTAACACTTGTTAAGTTAATGTCCAGTGGGGATTTTCCTTAAGTGACTCACCTTAAATTGCTAAGAATCTTGATCCTAATTCCTAAAAGTGTCACAGTATTAATGAATCTAAATCATCTCACATCAGCTTCCCTTTCTTTCACCAGTTCCTCACCCTTCTGAACCAGCTCTTCATCCTTCTGAGCTAGCTCCTCCTTTAGCCTCTCCACCTCAGCTTAGAGCCTCGCGTTCTTGTTAGATAATTCTAAGGCTTCCTTGAACTTCTCAGTCAGGAGAGCCTTAGCTTCTTGTTAGGACCGTTGGAGTTCTTCATAAAGCTTTGACATTTCTTGCTTGAGGCCTCCAACCTGCTGTAGGAGCTCGGTGACCTCATGGGACTTCTTCTCAGCCGACCCTTTCCAGTCTCTCAGCTTGAAGATAGCTAGGCAACTCGTAGCTAGAGCCTGCCTCAGCTGCCTCACAGCTTGTCCCACCAAGTGATCTTCCTCGAGTCCAACTAGCTTTTCCTTGGTCTTGGTGGGTAGTAGGACCTTCTCAAGGAAGGAAGGAGCATCCAAGTTAGGATCCCACAGTCTTTCCTCTTGAGCGCTTATGCCCTCACCTTCCTACACCACTATCATGTCACGAGGGGGAGGTGGTTTGGTGGAGGAGCCTACTGCGAAAGAGCATTCCAATCTGAGACGGAGAGCTCAGATGGTTCAGTGGTGGTCTTCCGCCTCCTTTTGAAGACCAGCGCAAAATAGGTCTCCTCATTGTCAGTAGGAGTAGGGGCAACTTCGACAACAACCTTCAGTTTAAGGTCCTCAGGGAGGAGTTCTTGGGTAGCCGCCTTCATCTTCTTGGCTCTAGCTGCCAAGTCTTTCTTGTTGAGCCAACCCAACATGTTGTCTACAAGAAAAGCAAAAGAAGTTTAATAACAAAAAGTAAGTAAGCATTGCTAAGAGCAAGAGAACGAAAGATACCAATATATGCTTTTAGTCCCCATGGGGAGAACTCTTGGCTTATGAGGGTGGCCGTATCAAAAACCACCTTCATATTGGAGAAGAAGTGGCTCACTTCCTGGTCCCGCTGCGGTATGCTGCCCAGGCACAAAGCACCTTGGAAAGTAGGTTTATGGGTCCAGTATAGGGGAAACTCATCTAGAAGAGTTGGGTCCCTCTTGTTGCAGCACACCTTCATAAACTTGCCTTTGAAGCCTTTATATGACTGCTGGAAGAGCGACAATAAAAAGAGTTTTGAATTAATTGTGTTGGCACTGATAAATAAAAAAATAAATAAAGAATTGGTTGCTTCAAGTTGGAAAAATAGGGATTAGGTTTAATATTTCTCACTCTTATGTACTTTGATTAACATGTCAATATTAAGTTCTTTGATTGAAATTGATGCCCGTAGAAAATTCATTTATATCGATCTCTCGCATATAAAATTCTTAAAAATATTTCTAAAATATCGATCTCTCACATACTTATAAAAACAACTTAGAAATCACAATCAGACTTAATGGAAATTAACATTTCAAGTCTTTCTCTAGCACTCAAATCTGTTAAGGATTGATGTTTAGGTCCGAACCCTAAAATTACCTCTCGGTCAGATTTAAGATTCTCAATTTGTCATGGAAAGTTAAAAGTAAAACAACAATACCAATAATCAATCAAGAGCTGAATATTAATATATAAGATATCACCTCAATACATAAGAGTTTGAGCAGATTACTCTCAATCCCAAAGGGTAGAATTAGCCACGCATACTTCTAGCACCTTTCATTCTCCCAATTAGGTTACAATTCACTCTATGATGTTTTTCTCTCAATCTGGCACACTAGGGTTGAGCCTCTAGCCCCCTATTTTTCCTAGTTTTCTAGGGTTATGTCGCTTCCTGTGTCGCGCTAATGGGCTAAGTGATAAAACATAAACAAGGCCCAATCTTTCTTTGCATCTTTTTCCATTTTGTGACTTTCCAACTTTCTCTTTTTAGCTCAAATTATTCTCCTTTACTCTAAATCTTCAATCCTCCCTAAAAATCTGCAATTAACATCAAATTGGGAATAAAATGCTCTTATTTAAATAAAGCTCATAAAAAATGTAAAAAGGTATACATTCATAAATTATGGATTATTTTATATGTAAATTAGCAATACATCCTCATAAGTGCCTAAATTTTAATATGAAATATTACTGAAATTAGACACTTATCACTCTCTCCAACTTAGAATCTTGTTTGTCCTCAAGCAAAGTAAATGAATATATTTGAATTTAAATATCAAACAACTTAATTTACTAAACAACAGATCAAATTAAATACTTATGATGCTTCCAAATTTAAATATAGAAAAATATAGACACAATGAACTTCCAGGATCAAATCAAAATAAATAAATGACAATTCATCAAGGAATATCTTCTCATATACTCATGGGTAAGTGTTGTTCTCTATTTTCACTTAATCATAACAAATCACAGTTGCTTTTCATTTCATCTTCAAATCACAAACATATTAGACACACGAATCTTGAGGTCTTTTCCAGGGTTGTAATGAGGTTGGGCTTCCAAAAAATATTGGTTTTTCTTAGATAACAAAATGCACATCTTAAAGAAGAAGAACATACCTACAATTCAATTATAGAGAACATATATGTTATCTAATTACCATTTTCTTTCGATGTCACCTTTTTCCTCATTTTCTTTCTGACTTTTCATGATGATTTTTTTTCTTTCCTTTCTATTTCTTTTTATTCTTCTGTTTTTCTTTTTTTCAATAATAGGAAAAGATTCTTCCTATTTTTAACTTTTTGAATTTTCACAATCAAAATCAACCATTTCCTTTTCTATATGTATTGCATCTATGTTCTCCTTCCTTAAACATGCTAAAGGGTAGGAAAATATATCATTAAAGGTTAAGGTGCAATATTAAAAAAAAAAATTCTTGGCCCAAAGGGGATATATAAAAAAAAATGGGATTCTAATAACATAAAGGTTGGCTATTTGGCCATGGCTCCTAATTAACACAACAAATGACTCAATCATTTTCATGCTCTTTTATGATGTAACAAAAATAAAAATTAAGCAACCACAACTGTCAATTCATCAGTAAAACTCTCAAAACTGTCTAAGGTTCACACACTCACTTGGTTTAATTAGTTTCATTCCTTTTTGTCTTGTCATTCTCTCTATCCTAATCAATCATCCTGTTAAATTTTCATGTATCATAATTTCAACTATATTTGAATAGGGATTCAATCATATATTTGTTCTAACCAGTGTCTAATTCATCTCACTATCTAATATTTAAACACAAATTCTTTTTTCCACAATTCAAAATTAATATTCTAGTTCTTTTTTATTTGAAAAAAATAAAACTAGAAAATAAATTAAATTAAAACTGAAATTTATTCAAGAAAATTAATTCAAACCTGAAACTAACAAACTAACAAAACAGAAAATTTATTCAAAATACAAAATAAGTAATTAAAACAAACTAAACAAATAAGCAAATAAACAGAAAACTGAAAAATAAAATAAAATAAAACTAAACAAAAAATAAAATTCAAATAACTGAATATAAAAGAGAATTAGAAAGATAAAACCATATTTTTGCTCAATCCTCTCTTCTTAAGAAGCTACCCAGCTTTTTGATAAAATCTTTATCTACAGTCTTGCTTCATTTGCTGGATCTGCCCCCTGAATAATAGAACCTGTCCACCAGTGAAAATACATAACCTGCAAAATGATTAGGAGGCATATAGGATTTTTTTTATTTTTTTTTAATATTATTATTATTTTATTTTATATTTATTTTTATTTATTTACTTTTTGAAAAATAAAATCAACAAAGGTAACAAAACAACATAAAACTAAAATGTGGACTGGGTTGCCTCCCAGTAAGCGCTCGTTTAACGTCATCTAGCTTGACGCCTGTTTATTTCAAGGTGAAAAACTCCCTTTGTTGCATCCCTTTGTACACATTCTTCCCCTACCTTAAAATTTATAAGATCATAAAAAAGATTTAAAGTTACCTCCTCATCTTGAGTTCTAACTTGAAGTTCTCCTTTGTCAACATCAACTATGATTCTAGCAATCTTCATAAATGATCTTCCAAGTATCAAGGGAACCTCCTCATCTTCTTTCATGTCCATCGTAACAAAATCCACAGGGAATGTGAATTTATCCACCTTGACAAGAACATCTTCAACCACACCATATGGATACTTGGTTACTTGATCAACTAACTTTAAAGTCATCTTGGTGGGTTTAATCTCCAAATCACCTGTTTTCTTCAGCATTGTCAAAGGAATTATATTTACGCTTGCTCCCAAATCCAATAAAGCATTGTCTACAAATAAAGCACCTATAGACACGCAAGGTTAAAACTCTCTGGGTCCTTTGAATTTTTTAGGCAAGTCTTTTTGAATAATGGCACTATATCTATCCTCCAGCTCTATATTTCTTTCTTCAATATAGCTCCTATTCTTTCGAAATATTTCAAATGTTGAATCTTTCTTCAAATTTCCTGCAAAATAATTTTTAGGGAGCAATTTATCAAAGAATTTTATTTCATTATCTTTTTTTTTGAAAGAGGATGAGGATATGATAAATCTTTTTCAAAAACACCTCTCTTGGGTTGGTTTGGTTGTTGACTAACTGTCCACTTTGTCCATTTGCAATTAGTGCAATATTTTTGGCCAACTGCCTCGTTTGGATCTCTATACTCCTAATCATGGCCATGCTATTGTCCTGCGCTCTCATAATATTGTCTTGAGCGCTCACAATCTTTGCCAGGGCGTCTTCAACTTTACTCATTCTTTCAAGCATGGATGGATCCTCAACTTCAAGTGAATTGTTCTGATAAGAACATTGATCATTAGGATGAGCACCTCCACAAAAATCACACCTGATTGATTGACTCTGGCTTTGAGAGGAATGAACAACATATAATTGTTGGGGCAATTTAGCCATTTGTGTGGTTAGTTGCTCAATCTACTCTGTCAGAATTTAATTTCTAGCCAAGAGTGCACCTTTTAACGACCCTTTATTCTGAAGACTTTGTCCATCATGTTGGGCTTGATAATCAGTTTATGCCAATGCATCAATAATTCTTGCCACTTGTTCTACCTCAAGAACCATCATTGTGCCACTAGTTGCGGCATCTAGGAGCATCTTTGTGTCAGATCTGAGACCAGTGAGAAATATGCTCAGTTGAGCAATATCTTCAAACCCATGATTTGGGCATTTTCTCAATATCATCTAGAATCTTTCTCATGTCTCACACAATGATTCATCTGCTCCTTGTCTGAACATAGAAATTTCAGACTTTGCTTTGATGTAGCGAGAGATTGGAAAAAATCTTTGCAAAAAATTTTCCTCTACATCCTTCCAACTAGTGAGGCTCTGGTTTGGAAGTGATTTGAGTCATTCCTTAGCCTTTCCTGCCAATGAAATAGAAAACAAGTGCATATAAACATTTTCAAGATCACCTGATTGAAAACCCATTGTTCCTACCAATTCATAAAATGTATCCAAATGTGAACATGGATCCTTATACTAGAAAAATGCCTTGGTCCTTGGTCCATGACATAATCTCCAAGTGTTCTCCTCCTAGGTGGTGTTTGTTCTTGCTTTCTTCCTAAAACATATTAGTGAAGAGAGAAAAAAAATTCTTTTTTTAAATAAAATTAAAAAAAATTAAATAAAAAAATTCAAAATAAATTTAAAGATAAAAATAAAAACAAATCTGCAATTTAAAATAAAAACAAAAATAAAACTAAAAACTATAATTGTAAACAACTAACTAAAATTCTAACTAACTAGCTTACGTAAAAATAAGAATTAAAACTAGTAGTGAAAAATAATTAATTAAAACAAATAAATAACAATTACGTAAACCTAAATAAAACTACGTAACCTAAACTTAAAGAAAACTAAAATAAAATAAAACAAATCAAAAGAAAAGAAAAATCAAAATAAATCCAAAAATAAATAGAAACAAATAAAATCAAAATAAGAATTAAAATAATAACAGCAAATCTGCAAATTAAAATAAAATAAAATAAAATAAAATAAAATAAAAACAAAATCTGTTTAAAAAAAACAGTAACAAATATAATACAAAATTAAAACAAATCAAAACAATTAAAATATTCACAATATTTAGGAAACTATACTCAACAAATCAAACCTGTTCCCGGACAACGGCACCAAAAACTTGATCATTTTTTACGGCAAGTGCACTGCGTTTGTCAGAAGTAATAATTGTCCTTAAGGACGGATATCGATCCCACAATGAACCGTGAATTATCGAGTACAATAATCTCTAAATATAAAAACAGAACAATAAAAAGAGTTTTGAATTAATTGTGTTGGTACTGATCAATAAGAAAACAAACAAAGAATTGGTTTCTTCAAGTTGGAAAAATAGTGATTAGGTTTCATCTTAAGTGTTAGAATAGCAGTTCTTGCTCCTTGAGGGGTACCAAATATATGATTATTAGAATCGGGGTTTTGAGCATAAAGATTTCACTGACCTGTAAAAAATGGACCTAATCCTTCGGGATGCGGCAGTATACCTAATAAATTATTCCTGGACCCGGAATAGCGACATGGACTAAATGTCCTGTCCAAGCCAAGGAACTTACTCCGAATAGTCCTGACAAATGATGATTGAGGCGGGATTCAGCATTTTTAAACCACGAACAACTTGGTTTCCATTTTGGTTACAGGTGTAACCAACCCGCTATTAAAGATATAGTAGATAGAACTAATAGAAAAATAGCTCTAGTATAAAGATCCCCATTAGCACGTAAACCGATTGTATACCATCATTCACTCTTATGTATTTTGATTAGCATGTCAATATTAAATTCTTTGATTGAAATTGACACCCGTAGAAAATTCATTTATATCGATCTCTCGCATATAAAATTCTTAAGAATGTTTCCTAAATATCGATCTCTCATATACTTATAAATAAAAATCTGCAATTAACATCAAATTGGGAATAAAATGCTCTTATTCAAATAAAGCTCATAAGAAATGTAAAAAGGTATAAATTCATAAATTATGAATTATTTTATATGTAAATTAGCAATAAATCTTCATAAGTGCCTAAATTTTAATATGAAATATTACTGAAATTAGACAATTATCATCACTCCATTGAATGAAACCAACAATTGGCGACCCAAACGCTTGGCCTCAAAGAAATATGAGAAGACTTCCACAGATGGGCAAAAGGCCAAAATGTGCGCAAAGAATAGAGAAATCCTGAACAAATGCCCAACTATATGGCTGTAGCTGGGTTGGGGCGACTTTGATTTTGGTAAGAAGTTCTTTTTCAAAATTGTACAAGGGTAAGCCAAGAAAAACTTTCTTAAATATAGTGGTATAAAAATAGAAAAATGGACCATTAGGGTCCGAGGACTCATCGCAACAAACTAGCTCGTCCTCTCTACATGGCACTAATTAAGTCCTCTATCATTTTCTCTACCAAAAATACACTTCTTAAGGCGTTTGCTTTTCATGTAAATCACTATGTGCTCATGAGAGGTGTATATAAAGGTTTCCTTTAGAAGGTTCTCAAGTGCCTAGGGGTACATGGTTTGGTAATCAATCATATAGAGTATCTAAAACAGGAAACAACAAGCAAATGTAGACACACATTCAGGAAAAGAAAACAACGCGCATTTCAGATTCAAGAAAAACGATGAAACTAGAAGGAATAATAATCAGAAAAGAATGAATACAAAATAGTCCAATGATGCCAGTACATAGTCATGGGTTGAGTGGAAGGAGGTACCCGTGTTTAGAGAGCGAGTCGAGCCGAGGAGGTTTCCCAGGTTGAGGAAGGAGGTGCAGAGAATCTAAGAGAGACGCGAAAGCGTGATAAAGGAGAAATGAAATAGTGAGAAACGCTGAGGATTTTCGAACGTTAAGTAAAACGATGGTGATAAGGGCAAGCGGTAATTCCTTCCAACCGTTGGTGAAAGGCCACGTGTACGCTCGCAATGGAGTATGGTGATATGTCATCTCAGAGACGCTTCGTGCGTCGCGCCACACCCGCCACTACGAGAAGGACACGTAAGTTGCCAAGGGCGAGCAAAGCAAGTAGTCCCTTCGCTGAAGCAAGCTCAACTTGAAATTGGGGGGCTTGTGTATAGGACCAAAGCGCTCAAAGCTCAGCACTCAATGGTCGGACCTCGGTACATGGCGCAGACAAGTCAGCTCGGCTCTTGGGCTAAGATAGCGGGCCATGTGATTGGGCCCTAGATGTATGTATAAGTCCATTTTTGTATAGTTAAGGTAATCCTTCATGCATAAGGCCTAGGCGGCTAGCGAGGGGTAATTATGGACCTAGGGGGTGCGCTTAGTGCGCATAGGGTCTAGTTGAAGTAAAATGATTTCTTTTAAACCTAAGCTCATGTGTGTTAGGGCACGTAAAGGTTGTTAGAATATATGGCTTTTAAACAAGTGGGGGGGGGGGGTGTGAATTGTTTGAAAGAGATTTTCAAAAAATTTTGAACGTTTAATGAAACTCAGTGAAGAAATCCAGAAAAAGAACCAAGTTAGCCAAGAATACAATCTATTTTAAAGTGAAGCACAAAAAAACAGTTGGTTGTTTCTTCGATTCAATCGGTTGTTTCTATCAGCAGGATTTAAAACAACTTAAAAACAAAATTTAAAAGAGATCAGAGTAAGAGAAAAACACACAAGCGGTTTATACTAGTTCACTTTCAAGGCAAGAGCTACATCTAGTCCCTAGAAACTTATGGGTTTCTACTAAGCAATCAAAACTAGATTACAACACAAACCACCAAAAGAATGACCTTGAACTCTTCAAGAAACATACTCCTTTTGGCACAACAACCCACAGAAATTAAAACACCCTCTGATTTTGCACTTACACTCAATTACAAAAATACAGTAATCAAGAAAAAAGATAATACAATACACATGGGTATTACAAAGGTTAAAGATCATAAGTACACCCCAATCCTATTCCACACACTTGAAAATCCAAAGCTTGAAGTGAATCTTGAAAACTTGAAATTCAATTTGCACTATGTTTTCTCAAAACTCTTTCTCATTTATTCCGGGAGCGTGTAACAAACATTTTATACTCCAAAAAATATTTAAAAACATTTAAAACAGGAGCGCATTCAGTTATAAATCATTTAAGAGAGATTCACAAATCAAAACTGAATTCTATTAGGACTTTCAAAGAAACAATTGGTTGAAAACACAAAACAACCGATTGATTTGGTTTGACAACTAAGTCAACCAAGTCAAACAGCTTTCAACCTTTTTCAAAACCACGTTGTTTTTTCCTTAGTTGAAAAACATTCCATTTTAAAAAGGTTTTCAAATCACATCAGTTCTGGATTCAAACAAGGAGTGGATTACAAATTATTCTACCCCAGACCCCACACAAACACACAACAGCAACTCCAGCCTTCCACCAAACACCTTGAATTTGGATTCTTCAAAGCTCTTGATCACTCTTGATCAACAAAGGTTACGTTGCATGTATGATGAAAGGAGCGTAGCGCCACGTTGAGGGTGCCTACGTAAACAAACTGGACCCCTGATGTTGGTACATGAGTTGGTACCCTGATGGTTATTATGTTATTATTTTATGCACTCCCTAGAGGAAAGATTTTGTTTTGTTGCAGCACCGTGAAAGTGTGCCCTTGAACAAATATTTTCCAGTTGAGTATGCTTTCAGTTGAGATTAGATTCTCGTGATAAAAAGTTGTTGCAAGAGGTAAGCTATAAAAGAACTTGAGACCCCAAGTTAAGGTACGTTGTTTCTAAGACTGGAACTTGTTACTTATTGATTCTTATAAGCTTTGTACTTACTTGATTGTCGAAGTGCAATCAACAGGTAGGACCTCCTCTGTTTCAACGGAGTTGCGTTCCAGCGCACAAAGGGAAGAGCAGATTCCAACAGAGACAAATAGAGTTCAAGCTTGTCATCAGAGTCAACCGGAGAGCAGGTCAACCGACAAGAACAAATACATTAATTAATTGAAAAAAACCTACAATAAATAAAAAACAGAATATGAAGAGTGTAAGAGAATGTATTTGAAAGAAGAAATACTACAAAATAATATAATACATTAAAAGGTAAAATGAAGACATTTATTATACAGTTTAGAATTAAATAATAATAGTGTATAATTTTTATTATTATTTAATAAGTTGATAATAAAACCTGGACTGTGATCCCCGGTCATTTCAAACTTAAGTTGTGCCAATAAAAAGCGTGGAATTTTGAGTTAGTGTGCGACCTGTGATAGACAGAAGATAAAGAGAGAGGAAACAAAATTATTGAGAAAAAGTGGAAATCATCTTTGTTTGCAGGAAGTTAAAGGACCTAGTATAGCAACCCCAAATGAACAGGAAGAACTACAAAATAATGGTAAGTGAAGCAGAGTGAAGGACAAAGGTACACTCCATTACACTAAAAAGATCATACATGTTATAATGAGATAGGGATACATTCAAAAAGTTTCTAGACCCACAACCCAACAAAATAAATCCCTCTAAAGAAAGAAAACCACAAACTTTACCGAATTGTCAAAACAAACATCTCACTCTAAAAACATGTTTGGATTATTGTCTCCAAATTTTAATTTGACTCAACCTTTTTTTAAAGTGTGTTCCTAGTTCTTTTTTTTCATTTTTTAAATTTAGCTTTTGCTATCCAAAATTGATTTTGTATTATCTTTTGTTCTTTCTATTTCAAAATATTCCATTTTCATCCCAAAATATGACTTTAGGTAACCAACCTCATGTAAAAACAAAGTAATTACCAAATTGAATTTAAAACACTAAAGTGAAAACAAGATTTTAATTTGTACCTTTTTTAAACTTTTATGGTGATTAATTTTAATTTATAAATTGTTGAAATTTGAAATATTTTTGAGAAACTAGAATGCTACTTTACTTTCATTCAAATTCTGATTTAGAATCTGAAATTAAGTCAAACACAACTCAATTATAGTTTTATTAAAATACTTTTTGATAAAAGTTAAAATAAACTTTAAAACGTATACTTTATAATTCAAACTAATAAACTAAAGTTACCAGTATTGATAAATTAATCATTAAATTTATTGAATAACAATTATTATAATTTTATAATATCATTGAGTACATGAATTAATTAATACGGAATTAATATAACTTAATAATTGCAACTCAAATTTGAGTTCTAATAGCAGTATGTTCATAGAAGATGGATATCATCATACAAACGTTGTATATTTATAATTATTAACATTAAAGAAGGAAAATATTAAGTATAGTAATAAAATAAACATAAAACAACTTTTAAATTTAAATACTTCTAATTGTTTTTAGTAAAAAATATTTTATTGAATATTCAAAATCATTTTTTTTCTAAGAATCCTGAATTGTGTTTGATCTCCAAATTAACAATTAACTCTTGTCTTTCAATTTATCATTTTTTTTTCAACTTGTTGGTCAACTAACTTTTAAATAAAAAAGAACTAAATAGAGCTATGAGTTAGAGAATATTGGAAAGGAAATAAAAGGTTGATTTGGAGACTAAAAAAATAAAAATAACAGCTATATCATTCTAGTGGCAATAAAAATTAGAAACTGTATTACGCAAGAACTTGGAAATAAAAAACTAAACTGTATAAATCTTACTTTCACATTCTAATGACGAGTTTGAAAGAAAAATAGAAGTAAAACCGTACATAGTATCAGAATATTAATCACGAAAACCGTATTAATACACATTAATAAGTAAGGTCAAACTCATTCTTACAAATAGATGGATCAACTTCATAGTAAATTACGCATTTAAAAATATTTATTATTCTCAACCACCAACGATCGATCTCTAACTTAAGTGTTAGGATGTTTTTTACAAGTACTTTACAAGTACTTCACCTCCAATCAAGACTGAATAACCGACGGCCATACATATAAAAGACGCATAAAGGAAATGATCTCTTTCGATTTTGTGGAAGAACAAGAATCAAATAATAAAGTGTTTTGATGAATTAATTGAAAAACGTAAAATATATAAAATTGAATTAAAGTTAGAAAATAAAATAATTTATGGTTAATTATTTTGAAGATAAAATATTTAAACTAGTTAATAGTTTTAATATATAGTGTTTTAGTGGTAACATAAATGAAAGTGTTGAAGTTATATATATGATATTAGTTTGGGTGAAAGAAAAGTTAGTTTGGGTGAAAGAAAAGTTGATGGCCTAGGGCAGCATGGAAGAGGTGATCGTGTGGAATCCACTTGGAAGATCTTTATGGAAGGCACATTAGGTTGATTTGAAAACGGTGGAAAGCAAGTTTTGAGCTTGTCTAGTTGTGTGGTGGAGTCAGCTTTTGTGGCAAAGCAAGGCGATACGCAATATCCACGATGTGATGCCCTTCCTTTCTCCCTTTACATCTCATTCTCATTCCTTTCTAACTCTCTCTTTCTTCTCCCTCACGTGACCCAACCACTCCCTCCACCTTTTCCTGTCTCCTCCTCCTTCTCCCTTCTTCTCTCCATTTTCACCACCATCACTACCATTTCTACCTCACTTCAATTAATAAGTACTTCATTTTAAATAATGTGTTGTTTTCTAGCGATATTATGTGAAGTGCTGTTTATGTTTTTTTATTATTTAATATAGGATTTAAAAATATATTATTATTATTTTAATCGATTAATCTTACTATGTTTCATTGAGTTGAGTTTTAAATGAGTTCAAACCTACTTTTTGGCATTTACATACCTAATTATTTGTTTAAGTTTAACTGTTGGCACTGCTGCTTCATAACTTTAGGCATAAAGTATATATTCTTGTTTAGCTTTGACTCGAACTTTTATTTTGATTCTATCTTAGGAATGAGTTTTGAATACAATGCATGCTTTGCCTTCAATTTTTAAAGCCCTAAAGCACGATTTGAATAACTTATCTTTTACGGTTTTTGCCTAAATATTAAGAATTTAAAATTCTAACAAAAAAAAGTTATACCGATCGACGGTAAAAGGTTGAGTTATAAGGAAATAATTTTATAATGATCCATAATATGTCGTCAGCTTTACACCTTTTCAATTAAAAACAGAAAGATGATGCTGTTTTATTTGTTTCTTGTCACCTTTACCTAAAATGAACTTTGAGTCAAAAGCCAAAAAAATTCCCACTATTCATTTTTTTAATTTGTGGTTAATTGGAACTTGTGTGGGACATAGTTTGTGGCTTACCCGATCACTTTAACGATAAAAAAGAAAATTCAGGAAGAAAACTACAAATAATATATATATATATATATATATATATATATATATATATACACGTACTAGACCAGACTTCGAACATCGACATCAAACTTCAGCACCTGTGGAGTAGGTCAGCTCGGTGGTCTGGACGAGATAGTGGGCCACGTAAGTGGGCCCTCAGAGATGCGTGTGTTGAAACCCGTATATATATGCAGGTGGTGTGTATAGTACATTCGGTCTAGCACAAGTAAATATCTTCTGAAGATGCCAAGGCCCAAGAGCGCTAGAGTTTTTGGGGGGAAAGTTGCATGCATGATACGTAAAGGACTAGGGCACCTATAGAACAGATGGACTCCGTAACGCTGTTACATGAGTTCGTACCCTAGCATCCATGCTATTAAGATTGCAAGAGGAAGATTTTATGCAGTTGTTGTGCTAAGATTGTGTAACAACGTAACAGAATGTTCTCCCAGCAAACCTAATTTCACTAGAGATAAGGCTCTGGTGAGAGAGGGGTTGTTACAATGATGTGACCTAAAAGCAGTCTATAAAAGGGAGTTGAGATCCCTGGTAAAGGTACACGGTTTCTAAGACTGAAACTACTTATTCACTTACTTATTGTTTCTATAAGCCTTGAACTAACTTGATCATCGGAGTGCAATCAACAAGTAGGGCCTCCTCTGTTTCAACGAAGCCGCCTTCCAACTTCCAAGGGAAGCACACAATCCATCAGGAATAGGAGGAGTCACCGATTGTCTTTGAATATATATTATTTATTGACATAAATTAATCGAGTTTATTAAGTCATCTTATTTTTTTATTATTTGTTTAAAAGGTGATTATATTTTCTTATTTATTATTTTAACATTCCTATATTTTTTCCATATTAATAATCATATGAAATATATATATATATATATATATATATATATAACTTTTTCGTATATTGTTTCAAAATATATTTCTCTTCATAGGAATTTTATATATTTACATAAAATTAAAATTAAATATTTAAAATAAAATAAACATTTTCATCCTCCAGCTTCGCACTAAGGAATTCTATTATCTGTAACATCATCTGCTCTGGTGTAAGTAGACGATCATCACATATTAAAGAAACTAAAACACAGTGCAAACAACAGGTAAGCTATATCTATTTTTAAAACTTCTAATATAAATATAACTTTAAATATTGATATAAAATCATCAATTCTCATATATTTTCACAAACAACCAAGTGTCTATCACAAATCATAATTCGTCTTTCTCATGTTAGACTTCTACTGACTCATAACACATAAACATTTGACTCTACTTCCGGAAGACTAGTATATTGAAATTAGCATCTAGAGACTTGAACTTGTCATACTACTCGTTGTGAAATCCACACAGTCATGCACATAATCATCATAATTGTTACAATTATAGGGCTAAAAGAAGAAGAGGGGTGAATTGTTTTTGAAAGATTTTCGCAAGTATTGAAGGTAGAGTGAAAGGCTATGAAGAATTAATCAATGGAAAATATGTCCAACCAAATACAAAATTGTTTTTAAGCTTGACGCAAAAAATCAACCGGTTGTTTTTATCAGCAGTTTATTAAAACAGATTTAAAGCAATTTAAAGAGTGTGAGGATAGAGAGATTCACGCAGAATGTTTATACTGGTTCACTCAACACTTGAGGTACATCCAGTCCTCAGAAACCACTGAGAATTCACTATGTAACCAAGCCTAGATTACAAGCTACACACCAAGAGTGATGATCTTGAACCCCTCAAGAACACACACCACTCCTTGGTAAAAACCACCCCAGGAATGTTGATCTTGATCCCCTCAAGAACACACAACATTTCTTGGCAACACCAGTACAAAAATACAATTATTAAGAAGGAAGGGAATAGAATACACCTGGGTAAATCACAAAATCAAATATCAGAATACAAGACCCAATCCTATTACACACTTGAGATGATCCAAAAAGCTCTTTGAAAACTTGAAAACTGTTTTTGATTTATCTATTTTACTTAGTCAATGCATAGGAGCGTAAAACCACCTTTTTATCTTTCAATCAAATGGTTAAAGCAGTTACAACAAAAACCCAAAAGCAGTTGGAATCATTTAAAACAAAAAAACCACTTAACAGAATTTTGTTAAGGTTTTCAACAAAACAATCGGTTGATTTTTCAAAATAACCGATTGATTTTTATTTGACAACATTAAAATCCACTAAGTGTCAAATAACCTGTTGTTTCGAAATTTCAACCTGTTGAAATTTTTTTTACAGCAAAGGCAAAGACAAAACTTTTCTAAATGATTTCACTAATTGTCAAACAACCTATTGATTCGAAATTTCAACTTGTTAAAATTTCACTTCCTTTTAGAAAATCCATCTTTTCAAAATGTTAAAGATTCAATTGAGCTTGGATCATCTTAAGGATTGAATTAACAAGTTTCAAACAACTAGACACACACACATAACAGCAACATAGTCTTCAAGCTTTCCACTTGGATTAGGACACATCAAAGCATCTTGTTCAACAATAATATCTTATCATCTCATATGACAAGGTAAATTCATATGATCTGCTCTGATCAGTTATTTCAAACCTTGGACTCATTCAAATGAACCTCTTTCGAAAATAACCAATTGAATAACTTCATCTATGTTATTTCATTGTATTAGTAGAGTCAAGATCGTCTCATTCACAGTAAACACACAAATCAATACACCCTAATAACAATCTCAACACAGTATTCCTTTCTTGAAAATACTACATCTTGATCACACTTTCACCTCATTGTGTAAATCTTTTAACACATCAATGCACCATTCAATCGCATCATATTTTAAACTTTCTAAACATTCCAAATATATTTCGAATTTCACTTAAAGACATAACTAAGTTCCAGTAATCATAATTATAAATAAATTTTAGAATTTTCACTTAATAATAGGCAATAGTAAACTAGGCTTTCAAAATAAAAAATAAAAATTTTAAGTTTTCTTTTTAACTTGCTTGAGCGAAAATTTGCTCGCCTGAGCGAGATTAGGTCTCGCCCAAGCGAAAACTCTCTTACTTGAGCAAGATTGAACCCAAGAGAACCCAGAGTTTCATCTAAGGCCTCACATAAGCGAGATTCCTTCTCGCTTAGGTGAAAACGGACCCGAGAGCACCCCATCTTTTCATTTTATTCTGTCTTGCGCGAGAAATATCTCGCCTGAGCAAGATATGCAAAATAATCTGCATAATTCTACCTAATTTCATCATTCAGAGTAAAAAAAAATAAAAATCAATAACTCATTCACTTCAAGAGTAACTTACACTATATCAACTATACAAATAAACCAAATGTTCATATTCAAACAAAAACATCTACCATAAATCATCCATAATAAAATCAACATATTTACATTTTATTTCAAACAATACCCTACATTACTCATAAACAATCAATCCTGCAAACAAAATTTGGAACTAGTGACCACGTCCACATCCAAATCTTCTAACCTAACTTCCCTTACCTTAACTTGAGCAAATGCTCACTAAGAGCTCCAAACCTACCAAAAGCTCAATGGTAGCTTAACTTTCACCATAGAGTCCTGATAAAAAGATCTAAATATCACTAGGACTCTAAGCTAACAAAGACTAATCCTTAAGCTAAAAGAGTCGCAAGCAAAACCTAATTTGAGACAAACCTAACAAGTTCAAAATTTGACTCAATGAGAAGAACAAAAATGAACTTACTTTATCTGAGATTTTGATTGGGAAGTCTTGTAGTCTAATGGCGGACTCCAATCGTCAAACTTATGAGTGAGGAGGTCAGAATCTTAGAGAGAATGAAGAGAAAAGGAAAAGAGAAGTTTTAGAGAGATGATGATTCTTTTAAAATGAAACCTAAACTTTTTATTTTAATAATAAAATATTTAGGTGTCATTTAAAATATATCACTTTGTACCCTAAGGTTGTTTTTAAGATCCTTACATTCTCCCCAATAAGAAAAATTTTTGTCCCTAAAAATTGACTTACTAGAAAAGAGATATGAATAGGTTCCTCTCATGGTTTCTTCCAATTCCCAAGTTGAATCACCAGATCTATCATCCCACACCACCTTCACCATATTTATGGTCTTGCCTATGAGCTATATGCTCTTATGATCTTATATTCTAGCCTCAAAATATAAGTTATCCTTGATTTGCACATTGTACATTTCCAATACGTGACTAAGGTCTGGGATATATTTCCTTAACTGAGACACATGAAAGACATGATGTAGGTTTGCGAACTGAGGAGGTAGAGCGATCTCATAAGTCATTGAACATACCTTTCTCAGGATTTGATAGGGTCCAACAAACTTAGTAGATAACTTCCTTGATCTGATAACTCGTCCTACCCTTTGTTGATGTCACTCTCATGAACACATGGTCTCCAACTGCAAACTCCAAAGGCCTTCTCCTCTAATTTGCATATGATTTTTGCTTACTTTGAGAAGCTTTCATCCTTTCCTATATCGGCCCCACCTTCCCAGTGGTATGCTGAAGTAACTCTGGCCTAACCAATATTGCCTCATCATCTTGATACCAACCTAAAGGAGTTTTGCACTTCCTCCCATACAAAGCTTCATATGGTGTCATCCCAATACTGGCATGATAACTATTATTATAAGTAAACTCCACCAGAGGCAACATCTCATCCCGACTTTCCAGATGATCCAATTCACATGTTCTTAACAGATCTTCTAAGGACTGGATCATTCTCTCAGACTGCCTATCTGTTTGAGGATGATATGCAAAGATCATCCTCAATCTAGTTCCCAATGCATCTTGTAGAGTCTGTCAAAACCATGAAGTAAACCTGAAATCTCTATCATAAATAATACTAGAAGGCATTCCATGAAATCTCACAATCTCTTTGATGTACAACTGTGCCAACTTGGCCATAGATATCCTCAAATTAACTGGAAGAAAGTGAGCGATCTTCGTCAATCAATCAACTATTACCTAGACTGAATCATGGCCTCTTAGTGATCTTGGCAAATGAGTAATAAAATCCATACCAATATTATCCCATTTCCACTCTGGAATATCAAATTGCTAAAACAAACCTCCAAGTCTTTAATGCTTTACCTTTGCCTTCTGACATGTCAACCATGCAACAACATACTAAGTTATTTCTTTCCTCATGCATGAACACCAAAAAGACTCCTTCAAATCTTGGTACATCTTATTTATACCAGGATGTAGACTAAGATGACTCTTATGACCCTCTCCTAGGATCATTCTCTTCAGCTCTTCATTTGTAGGTATGCAAATTCTGCAATTGAATCTCAACATCCCATCTTCTCCCACCACAAAGTCTTTAGCTTGATATATACCTAACAACTCCGCAATACGCTTCAAATTATGATCCTCTAACTGTTTTTCCTTGATCGTTCCAAGGAAATCATTAATTATAGTTATCTTACTACAACTAATATGATCAACATGGAACTTTTACTCCCAAATCCAAATATTTGAACTACTCAATCAACTTTTTTTCTTCAATCACCATGGCTGACACCTATACTGATTTCATAATCAAAGCATTTGCAACTACATTAGCCTTCCCTGGATGATGCATCAGCTGGAAATCATAATCCTTCAGAAAGACCATCCATCTTCTCTGCCTCATATTCAACTCTTTCTGATCAAACAAGTATTTCACACTTTTATGGCCACTGAACACTTGAAATTGAGCTATTTACAAATAATGTTTCCAAATTTTCAAAGCAAACATCACAACTTCCAACTCTAAGTCATGAGTAGGATGGTTTCTTTCGTGAACTTTTAGTTTCCTTAAAGCATATGCAACTACTCTCTTCTCTTGCATCAAGACACAACCCAATCCCTTATGTGAAGCATCACAATAAACCTCAAAGGATTTTCATGTATCAAGAATCACCAACACTAGAGCACTAGTCAACATTTTCTTCAGCTCCATGAAACTCTGCTCATATTTGTCAGTCCAAGCATAAGATTGACTCTTGCAAGTTAGTTGTGTCAAAGGTTCTACTAACTTGGAAAAATCTACAATGAACCTCCAATGTAGTCAGCTACACCCACAAAACTCCTTATCTCCGTCACTGTCTTAGGGCGTTCCCACTGAAGCACTGCCTCCACCTTGGTTAGATGCACTAAGATTCCCTGAGCTGATATCACATACTCTAAGAAGTTAACTTCCTTCATCCAGAACTCACACTTGAAGAACATAGCATACAATTGTTTTTCCCTCAGAATTTCCAACAATGTCTTCATATGCTCTTCATGTTCTTCCTCAGTCCTTGAATAAATAAGTATGTCGTCTATAAAGACCACAACAAACTTATCCAAAAAAGAAGGGAAAAATTATATTCATGTAATCCATGAAGAGAGCTGGAGCATTTTTTACTCCAAACAACATCCCTACATACTCATAGAGTCCATAACGAGACCTAAAGGTTGTCTTCTGAACATCTTCAACCTTTACCAAAATCTGGTGGTATCCAGATTTCAAATTAATCTTTGAGAACATTGAGGCTTCATGTAACTAATCCATCAAGTCATCAATTATGGGTAGAGGATACTTGTTCTTAATCATCAACTTATTTAACTGCATGTAGTCCACACACAACCGAGACTCTTCATCTTTCTTTTTAACTAACAACATTGGAGAACCTATGGAGATATACTGGGCCTGTTGATCTGCTTCTCTAACAACTATTCAACTTGTTTCTTCAACTCATTTAATAAGGTTGGAGCCATTCTTTAAGGTGTCATTGAAACTGGTCCAACTCTAGGTACCAAATCAATGGAGAATTTCACTTCTCTCTTAGGAGTTAATCTAGGTATTTTTTCTTAAATACATTCAAGAAAAGTTTCACTAAAGGTATACTGCTCATCTCGTCTTCATTCTTAAATCCAATATGAGCTAAGATTATAAAAAAAATTGATATTCCTTCAGTTCAAACCATACTTATTGAGTAGACATAGATTTTGATTAATTGGAATTTTGAAACTCTATCTTCTGCTGACCACAATCTATGAGAATGTGATTGACAGATAGCCAATCCATCCTTGGAATAACATCCAATTCATCTCCTACATACTTGACATAAAAGAGTGTGTTGATCTCGAATCATAAAATGCATCCCTAGAATAACATCCAATTTATCTCCTATACTAGTAATTTCTTGTTTATTTCCTTTCAACAATTTCCTTTGTCTAACTGTAACCTAAGCACAATTAAAATGTCTTATCTTTCTTCTTTACCAATACCATTGATACTTCTCAGGATTTCATAATCAAATTGTAAACTTCTTTCTCCACCAAATCTCAAATTTCTTTTTAAACTTTGTTGTTCAGCTAGAGCCATCTTATATTGTGTTATCGGCACTAAGATCTTCCAAGCTCCGAATCAAAGAAAAATCCTACTTTCATCTTGGAAATCAACCTTGGTATTCCCTATGGAAACGTGTGCTTAAATCTTTAAACCTCCAACATGCTGCTTATTTAATCTTCATAATTTATATCTATCTAAACTGAATCATGACACTACTAAATTTAACTTGCCATTCGTTCTACACTTGTTGGGTAACCATTCAATTTGTATCCTTGAGATCTTGAAACTACTATTTTTTATTCCTCAAGCTATAAGAATGAAATCGATAAAGAATCAATTAATTTAGAAAAAAAAGACATCTGGATCTTTTAAAGACAAGCATCTAAAACTCATCTAGAATTTGAGTCTATAAACAAATCATAAAGGAAAACTTTCAATTAAATAAATAAACACTTAATTAAATGAAATATACCACACAATATGAAAATATATGCTCAACATCAAACTTTATAATTATGATAGAAAATCATTTTGATTCAGTTATGAGTGTGCACCCTCACCACTTTATCAAGATCATTTCATTCTTAATACTAAAACTTTTATTTAGAACATACATTTAACTAGAGCACAAACAAGATTTAAATAACCTTTTTTAAAAAAAAAAATCTAAAAACTTTTCACTATATCTTTAATATAGACTCAAGCAATTAACTATAAGAAAAAGAAACACAACGAACCCACTATCCTCAGGTCATCCTAAGGATGAATTTCTTAGATACCAAATTTAACATTCCCATATTTTTCCCATATCTAATAACCATAATCTACAATATATATAACTCTTTCGTACATTGTTTCAAAATATATCCCTCTTTGATATAATCCAAGCCAACAAATAGATGACCAAGGACTCAAACTACCATTTACACTATGAGAAGTCATCTCAACTTTCAAGTGAATACCCCACCAAGGATCTACCAGACCTCACCAGAAGAAGAAATGTGCAAAGACCAGAACATCAAATGTTCTTCCTACTTGTCTTCTTAAGAATAAAACAAGTTGTAAATAAATTGGGCTCACTTTAGGGGTCCAAATAGCAAGATATGCTAGAATAGGTGTCTTTAGCATAATAGGGGGTGTAGTTATCATTTTAGCTTGTTTTTTACCTAGTTTCTAGAAAAAGTGGCCTAAGGTGTGGCTGTGACTTAGTCAAGCCCTAAAGGCAACCCCCTCACACATTTACCATCCTATCCTTGCTCATCTTGTTTTCCAAGGCACTCATTTCGATAAATAAGGTGCCTTACTCCATGTATTTTCATGTTGAATTTTATAGAAGGAAAACTCTGCACAAATTGTGTTCCTCATTCTCTTTTTCAAATCTTGTTTTTTGACAAATATACATTGAGTATGCCTCAGAATCTGTTAAAAGAATATATCCAGTTGTTTCCTTGAAAGCTCTATATCATTTTCTATTCTTGAAATGTCAACATTGTCTATACTGCTGGACTACTGTATTATCATTTTGGTTTTTGCTTTGGACAACCCTTCTCATTGTCTATTTGTGAGAACAAATAAGGGAGAATTTTATGTTTGATTTGGTTGTATTGATAGCTTTAAAACAAGGCACATGATGAACAGTCATCTAAGCGAACAATTCATAACCCCACCAAGGATCACATGGACCTCATTAGAGGAGCTAAGCATAAACCAGCACACCAACTATTCTTCCTTTTGGTATTCTTATAAGATACAAATATGTTGTAAATAATTTGGGCTCTCTTTAGGGGTCCAAATAGCAAAGGTAGGTTGAAATAAGGTACCTTTAGCATAACAAGGGGTGTAGTTAGCATTTTAGCTTATTCCTAGCCCTTTAGGAAGGGATTTTGACCTAGTTTCTAGAAGGACAAGCTTAGGATGCAGGTTTGACTTAGTCAAACCATAAGGCTGCCCCTTTTTTAGTGTTTCCCATCCTACCCTTCATGCTTGTTCTCCAAGGCTCCTTCATCTATATATAGGAGACCTACCTCATTGTATTTTACCAGTTGAATTTGAATGAAGTAAAGAAACTCTACACAAATTGTGTGAGCTCTTTTTATATATAGGTGAAGGAGCCTTGGACATGCATGTATCTTTTTATACTCCATACCCATTGGAAAAAAAAAAAATTTGGCCTCATAATTACGATTAGGTAGAGTGTTTCCCTCTAGAATCATATCTTTCAACAACTGAAACAATTTCGTGAAGCTTTTATTAGTCCATCCATTTATTTCCTTCAAATTCATCAATCTTAACACCACCGACAACCGTGTGAATTTAGTAGATCTAGGATGCAATGGAGTCTCTGCATCGCTTGACATACTTTCATATCCATGCGCTTCTGCAAAAGACTTAGCTGCCACATCACGAATCATGTCCTCCAATCGATCATCATGTACTTCACCATGTACTGCATCATCCACGGTGGACCCCACATATTCTTCAGTTACGGAAACACGTGGTAAATTTAATAATTCACCATGCCATGTCCAAGTTGTATAAGATCGAAGAAACTCATCATATATAAGGTGCTCCCTGATTTTCTTAACATCCTGTATCCTTCCGTTCAAATAGTTAACGCACAAACACCTAATCTTTGCTCCATCATGACCACTATTATTCGCGTTATGTTGCGCAAATTGTATAAATTCTTCTACTCCTCTTTCGTACTAATCACTTATTTGAACATAATTAATCCAATTTCGATCCATTATATTCTGTAATAGTCATTCAGGTGTGAAATCTCACGTTTGCCGAGGGTTGAACATCCCTAGACTGAATACCAACACGTATCAATTGCCGAGGGTCGAACACCCTCAGACTCAATACCAAAACGTATCAATTGCCGAGGTTCGAACACCCTTAGATTCAATACTAAAACGTATCAATTTTCGAGGGTCGAACACCCTCAGACTCAATACCAACACGATAATTCTATTCGAACCTAACAACTAACATAATATAAATTAATAATAAATACAAATTATAATAAATACTAAATGGAAAAATTAAAAATCATTAAATTAATTATAAATATTAAATAATATAAATTTATCCACCATCTAATAATTTAATAATTCTACTCTAACCTAAAGATAAAAATAATATAATTTTTAAAAAAATAAAAATTGTAATAAATAAAAAATAAACAAATTAATAACATTAAAAAAAAATTAAAACACCACCAAACTTGCGCATGAAGGCAACGATGGTGGTGAGAATGTATTAGCATCTCAAAATTGTGTCTTTGGAAAATTTGGACTTGGTTTTAATCCACAGTGCAAAAATAGTGGCATTTCAAAACCTTTTTCAACCATTGCAGAAAAACAACCGATTGAAAGGTCGAAACAACTGGTTGTTTCTTGCTTTTATTGTATGAGAAAAGACCATTATGTCAGGTTCTGTAAAGTGAGGAAAGTTTTTTGTTCCCAGGGGTATTTTAAAGTGGGTTCCTAAGAATCTTAAGGGTTCTTATAACAAATTTAACTCCAATGGACCCAGATTCAAAGAGGGACCAAATCTTTTCTGTTAATATTTGTACCTTGAAGAGATTCATGAATGCTTAGACTCCTTGATGAAAAAGATGGTGCCTCAATTGAAAAAATAAATCTAGTGTGAATGCTTTGATGGCTAATCCTATGAACAGATACATTATGTGATGTATGATACTATTGTCATAAGATTTAAACACTCAAATATTTTAATTCTTATCTCTCACCATGTGTACTTGATTCATTATGATTTGATGAGACATTAATTGAATTGTTTCTCTTGTGCACATCTGTTGTGAAATATATCTCTACTTTATGGTTTATGAAATCATCAAAATGTTTGTTTAACACTGCCAAAGTTTGTTTTTTAATTTGTAAAGATTTTTTTTCAGTTGCAGAAAAACAATCGACTATTTTTACGAAACAATCGATTATTTTTACGAAACAACCGATTATTTTTACGAAACAACCGATTGTTTTCTCTCTGTCAGTTTTGTTTTAAAGCTGTTTTGAAACCTTGTCCTTTGGTACAACAGTTTCTCTTAATTCCAAACAATATTGGGTCAAAGTTGCATTTATTATTGCTTTGAAAATAACCTGATTGGATGTTATTTTTGGTCTTAAAGGGAATATATTCTATAACTCTTGGAAATTTAAGAGTTTTTATGACTAGTAAATTTTCCATGTGTTGGTCATGTGAATTATGGTCTAAGGCTGACGTGGGTCAGTTATTTCTCTGAACAAATTCTTTTTCTTGATGAAATCAACCCACTAAAAGCCAAACTATGTAACTGCTTTTACTGTTATATAACCATATTTGTGCAGTTGTTTTTCTTCACAAAATCAACTCATTGATTACTTCTCTGCCTTCATATCAAATTTGTTATCTTCCTCCCTTTGCTTATGTTATCTCCTTCTTCCTCCATGGATTCCACACCTCCTTCCTCTAAAAGGATGAATACTCGTGGAATAAATAGGGGTGGGTGCTTAGAAGGATGGTTCTCGAGAGAGAATGAGAAAATTGAGAAGTATCTCCATAAAACAAGAAGGAAGATGATCAACAATCCAAAACTTGTCACCTTCAACTGGCTGAAGGAACATAAACTCATGGAAGTGAGGAGTCTTTTGAAGGAACAAATGCTAAAAAGGTTCCTTGAAATGTCTGGGAACATCAACCCAGATTTGGTAAGAGTCTTCTACATTGATTTCTAAATCATTGGTAACAATATTTGTTCACATGTGAAAGGGGTGGACATGGAGATCACTCATGAAGTCTCGACTGCAATCACTGGTTTAAAACATGTTGGGTTGAGGATCAACAAAGGAAATATAGGTGTTATTGAAGAATTCAACAAGATGCAGTTTTACAAGAGTTGTTTAAAGAATCCTCAATCAAGAGTAAGAAACTTCTCTATGGGAGGATTGAAAGTGAATAAAAGGCTCATGGCCTTCATTATCTCATGGATGCTAACTCCAAGAGGCAGCAATCATTCAATGCTAACTGAAGAGGACCTTGTGCTCATCTACACTATTATGAACAAAGTGAAAGTTAACTGGACTCACATCATCAAGGAGCATATGCAAAAGTCAATAAGGTTAAGTGACTACCATTACCCTTATGTTGTCTTAATTACTAAATTTTTGCACTATTTTAAAGTGGATCTGGAAGAAGAGCAATTTGAAATTGTCAAAACCTCAAGTGAAATCAATAATGGATCCCTGAGTAAAATGGGATTCACAAAAATTAATGGAAGATGGGTGAACAAAGATGGTGTCCAAGTTGGCTCATCAAATGGAGCTCACAATGGAGAAGAGAATGAAGGGGAAGTTGTTGCTACTAGTGATGAACCTGTTGGTGCCCATGAAGTTGGTCCAAGTGATGTGAACATGGAAGAACAAATCACATCCATGTCTCCATTTGAGAGGCTTGTGTTGAATAGGTTGGACAACTTTGCACATGATCAAAGAACTCATCATGAGTTTTGTGTGGCAAGATTTCAAAGCCTGGATGAGCATATTGAAGTTGTGCAGAACCAACTATTTGAGTTGCAATATGGCCAAGAAGATTGAAGAAAATTTTAAGCTTTTTTCTATTTCTGGTTTATCATCTGAACAATTTTTTTTGCTCTCTTTTTAATGTTGTTCTTTATCCCTCCTTAAAGTCTATTTGTGAAGACAAATAAGGGGAGAAGTTTAGGGTTTGCATGAGCTTATATTCTACTTTAAAACTTAGTTTATATGATGCTTTATTCTGATTTGAAAACTGCTGCATAAACTTTGATTTGCACCTTGTTTTCACTAGTTTTTACACTGATTTTGCTGATTTTCCTTATGGGAATCACTAAGTGAAAATTGGTTACGTGGTGCTAATGATATCTAGAAATGATTACCTCTGGTACATGCACATTTTGTGTTTTGCAGGTATTGTCAAATTGAAACAGAACATCCTAAGCAAACCAGGGATTTTTCTTCATCAAATAGGGGGAGATTATTGAACTTGAAGCTTTGATGTATCCAAATCTGTCCCGACCAGTCCTCGGCCATCAACCCAGAGACTGACCTCAGACATCTTGCATCGATGTTTGGTGATGGAAGGGGGCCACGTGAGATGGGCCCCAGACACACCTACCAGGGAATTGGTTAGTCTTTGGTATTTGTACCCTAAGCCCCGATGATTGGAGATCGAGATCGGACCTCGCCAGTAGAGGGAGAAGATCGAACATAGGTCGTCTGAGCGTTGTAAAGGGCCACGTAAGGTGGGCCCTAGAGCTTTGTTAAGATAACAGTTAAAGACAAGAGATATGTGGGAAGCCTAAGCCACGAGGGATCCATGCACGTGGTGTGTATGACGCATGAAGGCGCAACATGTATGAATAATCCTTGGAAGCATTAAGGCCCATGATGGTTAAGGTTTCCAGGGAAAGATGCATGCATGGCACGTGAATACTTAGGGCACGTGAATACTTAGGGCACCCACGAAGCAGATGGCGTTAGAGATTAGGTGCACAAGTTGGTACCCAAGCGGCCACTTTGACATTCGTTGCACTCCAGTTAAGGGAAGTTTGTGTGCCAGATACGCTAAGATACTATGAATAACGATGCAAGGACATTCTCTAAGGAACCCTAGTCAAGGGTAACGACGTAAAGGTAAACCCTAGTTTCAGCCTATATAAAGGGTGCCCAAAACCCTGGTAAGGTACGCAGTTTCTAAGACTGAAGCTGATATACACTCTTGGTGTGTCTTTGCCGTAATACTGACTTAAGCGTCGGAGTGTAAATGGCCACTAGGGCGCCCCTTTGTCTTTGCAGGTGAGAGGTTTCTTGATCAAGAAGGCACGATTCTCAGGCAAGATCAAAGGACCAAAGCAGCTGTTAGAGTCAACCGGCGAAGAGAGTCAACCGACAGGAACATTTGGTGCCCACTGTGGGGCCCGTTAAAACAAGGTCCACTCACAGTCACGTTAAGAGCCTTTACCAACAATATGAGGAGTACGAGGCAAGCAGCTGCTGGATCCGCAGGAAGAGTACCCTCCGGAGGGGACAACGTTACCACACAACAAATCTTGGATACAATGCGTGCCCTCCAAGCGGAAGTAACGACTTCCCGAGCAGACAATGCAGAATTGCGCAGAGCCAATGAAGAACTGCGTAGGGATTTGCAACAGGTAGGGGAACGCGTGACAGAGAAACGAGCCCCACCAGCACCAGTTAGAGCACGTCCCATGTCGTTCTCATGAGCAATCATGAATACAACGTTACCAACAACGTCCCTGGGATCGAAAGTCTCCTTCACAGGAGTAGAGGACCCGGAGGCCCATCTCACAGTGTTCCACACCCAGATGATGCTCACTGGAGGATCCGACGTCGTGTACTGTAAAATGCTCATGAGCACGCTATCGGGCATGACGTTGGAATGGTTCGTTAGCCTCCTTGACAGACACATCACCAACTTCGACCAGTTTGTCGCACTATTCAAGGAACAGTACCTTGTGAACAAGGCCCCCACCCGACTTTCTTATGACGTCTTTAATGTCAAACAATACCAAGGGGAGTCCATGAAGGATTACCTGAACAGGTTCGGGGTTCAAGTGGTAAGGTTGAAGCCCACTGATGAGGCTATGATAGTACATGCCTTTGTCAAGGGAATGTTGGCGAGACCTTTCAGTGAGTCACTACTAAGGTTTTACCCAAAGACGTTCACAGAGATTAGACGTCGTGCGTTAGCACACATAGTCGCAGATGATCGAGTAACGCAGAAACAAGGTCTTGTCGGCCCCGCCCGACCTCGAGCGGCAACACGACCTCCACCCATGTGGGTGCACGAGGCAGCCACGGAGAAAAAGGGGGCGGAAAAGCCCTATGAGCGGACCCATACAAGAATGCGCGCGCGAAGAGATCCTCCCCTAAGGCATAACTTTCGCGTGGAGCTCAAGGAGTTGATTGCCATCCCGAACATAGCGGCGAAATTAAAGGTACCAGCAAAGACAGATAAGAAGATGGGGCCCAACAAGAACGCTTGGTGTGAGTTCCACCAGGTGAACGGACACCACTTACGCAATTGTCTGGCCCTGGCACATCAACTAGATGAACTAGTGAAGAACGGTTTCTTGAAAGATTACCTCCAAGAACCGCAGGACGACCAAGTTTTGGTAGCAGCGGGAACAGATCAAGGGCACGAGGTGCCTATCCACAGAGAGGTAAACACTATCTCAGGAGGATTCTCAGGTGGAGGGAGCACTGCCTCTCAGCGAAAGAAGTACGCGCGAGGGGTGACGGCAGAAGAGGTACTACAAACGAACCTGATCCCCGACGTCGACCTCACCTTCACGAAAGCCGACCTTCAGGATGTCGTACCCCACGATAATGATCTCGTGGTAATCTCGTTAGTCACGACAGGGAGAAGGGTGCGCCGCGTCCTCGTAGACCAAGGAAGTTCGGCAGATGTTATGTTCTTGACAACCTTCAAACAGTTACGGCTGTCCATGGACCAGTTAAGGCCCTACACCGGATGCTTGTATGGGTTCGCGGGGGACGAGGTTGTGGTTCGTGGACACATCGAATTGAGGACAATGTTCACGGATGGCACGTCTTCCCGCACTGCCAACATCAGGTACCTCGTTGTCGACGCTCCTTCTGCATATAATATATTGTTAGGAAGACCAGCTTTAAACAGGCTGGGAGCGGTACCCTCCACGAGGCATATGAAGATGAAACTGCCTTCCCTTGGGGGAGCACTGATCACCATCAAATCTGACCAGAAGGAGGCGCGAAGGTGCTACAAAAACAGCCTCAAGACAAAGAAATGGGTGTTTTCTGTTACTACCAAACCACCGAGAGAAGACGGAGTGACCTGCGAAGAGATCGTTCGAGAAACCCGACCCAAGCCCGTCGGAGGTGTAGTAGAGAAGGAGATCGGAGGAAAGATGTTTAAACTTGGGCGGTCTTTGAGTAAGGAATCACAGTATCAGGTTGCGGGGGTCATAGCACGACACCTTGACGCGTTCGCATGGACCAACGCCGACATGCTCGGTATTGACCCTAATTTCTTGTGTCATCGTCTCACTATGGACCCCAAAGTCCGACCTGTCCGCCAAAGAAGGCGAAAGTTCAATGGAGAAAAGCGTCAAGTCATACGGGAAGAAACAAAGAAGCTACTATAGGCTGGCCACATTAGGGAAATCCAGTATCCCGAGTGGCTTGCCAACGTGGTACTAGTGAAGAAGGCCAATGGAAAATGGAGGATGTGTATCGATTTCACAGACCTCAACAAGGCCTGTCCGAAGGATTCCTACCCGCTACCCAGTATTGATGCCCTGGTGGATAGCGCCTCTGGATGTAAGTTACTAAGCTTCCGGGATGCATTCTCCGACTACAACCAGATTATGATGCACCCCAGAGATGAATGCAAGACCGCGTTCATGATGGAACAGTCTTGCTATTGCTATAAGGCCATGCCCTTTGGGCTAAAAAACGCAGGAGCCACTTACCAGCGGTTGATGGACAGAGTGCTAACATCCATGTTAGGGCGAAATGTCCAAGCACACATAGATGATATGGTGGTCACCTCTCAGCAAAAGGAACAACACGTAGCCGATTTGGAAGAGCTATTCACCACAATAGCAAAGTATAGGCTAAAGCTGAACCCGAAAAAGTGTGTGTTGGGATAGAAGCAGGAAAATTCTTAGGATTCCTACTCACTGAACGAAGAATAGAGGCCAATCCCGAGAAGGGCGCTGCCATAATAGTTATGAGGAGCCCAATCTCAGTAAAAGAAGTGCAGTAGCTAACAGGGCATATGGCAGCTCTGTCCAGGTTCGTATCGACAGGGGGAGACAAGGGACACCCATATTTCCAGTGCCTGAAAAGGAACAACAGGTTCGTCTGGACCCGCAAGTGTGAGGAGGCATTCGTAAAATTGAAGGAATACCTGGCCAGCCCTCTAGTGTTGTGCAAGCCGAAGTTAGGTACCCTGCTCTGCTTATACTTCGCAGTCACGGAAAGGGCGATTAGTTCGATCCTATTGTAGGAGCAAGACCGGGTCCAGAGGCCGATCTATTTTGTCAGCAAGGTATTGCAGGGGTCGGAGGTGAGATACCAGGCCTTAGAGAAAGCAGCCTTAGCGGTGGTATTCTCAGCAAGAAGACTCTGCCACTACTTCCAGAGCTTCACTGTGATGGTGATGACAGACCTTCCAATCCGCAAAGTTTTGCAAAAACCGGATGTGGCAGGAAGAATGGCGCGATGGGCGGTGGAACTATCGGAATTCGACTTACACTACGAACCTAGAGGCCCCATCAAGGGCCAGATCTATGCTGACTTCATAGTAGAACTCTCCTCGACAGCCACACACCATGAAGGGGCAGATTTCAGGTGGGTACTTTCTGTAGATGGATCCTCAAACCAACAAGGTAGTAGAACAGGTATAATCTTGGAGGGACCGGATGGGTTGCTAATTGAGCAGGCCTTACGGTTCGCCTTCAAGGCCAACAACAACCAGGCGGAGTACGAGGCCCTGATCACAGAAATGTTGTTACCTAAGGAGATGGGAGCAAAGGGGTTGTCGACAAAGAGCGACTCCTTGTTAGTTACAAGTCAGGTCACGGGGGAATACTAGGCTAAAGATCCTCAGAGGGCCGCATACCTAGAATAAGTCCAAGTCCTGAAGGAGTCGTTCGATATGTTCGAATTAGTCCATGTACCCAAAGAACAAAATGCCCGAGCTAACTTGCTTGCAAAACTCGCCAGTTCAGGCAAGGGGGGCAGAAAGAGGACGGTTATTCAGAGACCCTGAAGACACTTCGAACCTCCACGGGCAATACGACAGAAATCCAGCAGATTAGTACATTTGAAGGGACGAGAAGGATTCATCGATCGTTAATGCAAGAAATAGTGAAAACATCCAGAATAAGCAGGTACCCGGTTGCTGGGGAAATAGCGCTGCAAGTTTATCAAGTTGACTCAGGAGAAATTTGGATGACGGCCTACCAACGCTATTTAGCCGATGAGATACTCCCGGTAGAGCCTGCGGAAGCTCGGAAAATTAAGAAAAATTCTAGCAAGTACACCCTGATCGACGGGAAACTATTCAGACATGGATTCACCCATCCTATACTGGTATGCGTGGATGGCGAGAAATGCACGCGCATCATGGTGGAACTACAATAAGGGATATGCGGTAGCCATATCGGTGGCCGATCTCTCTCGTCAAAGGCCATTCGTGCAGGGTATTACTCGCCAACCATGAGGGAAGATTGCACGAGATATGCCCAACGGTGCAAGCAGTGCCAACAACATGCTGATTGGCACAAGGCACCCCCAGAAGAGTTGAGATCAATTTACAACCCATAGCCATTTCATACTTGGGGAATCGATATTCTAGGGCCTTTCCCTTTGGCGGTATGGCAGATGAAGTACCTCGTTGTTGCCATAGAATATTTAACGAAATGGATCGCGGCTGAGCCAGTGGCACAGATCACAACCCATAAAATTCAGCACTTCGTATGGAAAAATATAGTGTGTCGCTTCGGAATCCCGAAGAGGTTGGTATCCAACAATGGTACCCAGTTTGCAAGCCAGCAATTGGGTAAGCTATGTACGGAGTAGAGCACCCCCAGACTAACGGACAGGTCGAGTCGGCCAACCGAGTTCTGCTCAGAGGTCTGAGGAGAAGGTTGGACAAAGCCAAAGCGACCTGGGCCGAAGAAGTTCCTAGAATCGTGTGGGCCTACAACACTACCCCTCAGTCCACAACCAAGGAAACGCCATTTAGCTTGGTGTACGGTTCAGACGCTATGATCCCAGTAGAAATCCAGGAGAACTCACCACATTTCCAAAATTTCGTTACCAAGGAATCAAACGAGGAAAGAAAGGTGAACTTAGACCTACTGGATGAAGTGAGGGGGAAGCAAGGATTAAGGCATAAGCCTTGAAAATGAGGGTGGAGTACAAGTACAACTCTAAGCTGAGACCTCGACAGTTCCAGGTCGCCGACCTGGTGATGAGGAAGGCCCACCCGTACTAGTTAGAGAACAAGCTATCTCCCAAATGGACCGGTCCTTTTAGAATAACGGATGCCCTTGGGAATGGAGCATACAGGCTCGAAACATTAGAAGGCGGCGCGATCTCTCGCACTTGGAACGCGACCAACCTAAAGTTTTATTTTAGTTAATCTTGCATTGTACATGTTAAGGAGACACTCTTTTTCCCTTAAGAGGGTTTTTTAACGAGGTCGCCCGAATAAAATTTATTCAGTTAAGAAATGTGCATTGCAATGAAATGAACCTCTTCCCTGAAGTGATACACGGAGAGCAGAGGTAGTTTGGTATTCCCAATATGCCCCTCTCGTGTAAGTTCAGTAGGGCGAGTATGGTTCGTGAAACGAAATGAACCTCTTCCCTGTAGTGATACACGGACAGCAGAGGTAGCTTGGTATTCCCAATAAGCCCCTCTCGTGTAAGTTCACCAGGGCGAAGAATAATATGGTTTGCGAAACGAAATGAACCTTTATCCTTGAAGTGATACACTGAGAACAGGGGTCGTTTGGTATTCCCAATAAGCCCCTCTCGTGTAAGTTCACCAAGGCGAAGAATAGTATGGTTCGCAAAACGAAATGAACCTCTTCCCTGAAGTGATACACGGAGACCAGAGGTAGCTTGGTATTCCCAATAAGCCCCTCTCGTGTAAGTTCACTAAGGCGACGAATAGTATGGTTCGCGAAACGAAATGAACCTTTATCCTTGAAGTGATACACTGAGAACAGGGGTCGTTTGGTATTCCCAATAAGCCTCTCGTGCAGATCCACCAAGGCAAAGAGAAATATGGTTCAAATACCAACGACTCGTTCCTTGACTTTTGTGGCATGATCGAGATCAGCCACCCCTTGGCTTTTGTACCGACCCGTCTTTGGGCGTTGACCAAATTCAACATGTGGTAGGACCCACCAGAGGCTCCAAGAGGAAAAGTCAATTTGTTGACCGCTTCGGGTGTTTATAGGCCTTGGGCGTCGCCAGGTTCGGGCGTCGACCATTGTAGGGCCTCGATTGCCATAGGCGTCGCCCACCTCGAAGGCGTAACCAGTTGTACTGAGAACGTGCTTTGGCCTAGATGGAGACCTAAAGCAGACAAACAGTTCACAAATTGACAAGAGTAGACACTAGCAGAATCAAAAATTGAAGAGGGTGAGTGGGGAGTAGTTCCCATACTAAGGTATTGGATGAAGGCTGCAGAGTCATATTCACGTTCTATCAGCTCAGCAGTGTCTAAGACCCCCACGCTGGCCAAGACCAAGCACACCTCTCGATCGGTAGAGGGTAGTTCATCCAGGGATTTGGGCTTGGTCAATCCTGGCTCCTTCACCCAGTATAGAGGGAAGTCGTCCAGTGTTGTGCGGTCGTGGTCAGTACAACACACTATGAAAAACTTCCCTCTCCATCCCTTATAGGATTGTTGGAACACGGATAGAAGGATTCTCCCGGCGATGCCGCTGAAGCTGACCCAGAGGCTTTTCCCTTGTTTTTTGACCTCAAAGAAGTGGAGGAATATGTCTACAGAAGGGGGCTGGCCAAAATATCCATAGAGGATTCCAAACGCCTTGACGAAGGCCCAGCTATTAGGGTGTAGCTGGGCAAGGGCGACGTTTATTTATGTGAGGAGCTCCCTCTCAAAACCCGGGAAAGGAAGACGCAGACCTATGCGTTTGAATACAATCTCGTAGAAGAAGAAGAAGGCCTCCCCATCGTTTGACCGATCGTCCACACAAACGGGCTCACCCGGTGTGCAAGGACGAACGAATATGTAGGCGTCGTGCCTCTTGGTGAAGGCGCTGAATTTGTAAACGCTTGGGTCGCCTACATGGGCCCGCCAATCAGATAAGGAGGTTAAGGTCGAGGTCTCAACAAGCAACTCGTCAGAGGCCCAAGGGTACTGGGATTTGTAGTTGAGGCTGGGAGGTGGAGGGTTGGCGGTGCTTTTGGTACGCGCCATGATGCAGCAAAGAAAGCTGAGCATAAAGAAGAACAAGGGTTTAGTAAACAAAGGGTCGTGGTGTTGAAATGAGAGGAAAACCCAGAAACCCCTACCCCTGCGAGAAGATCAGAAAACAGAGGAAATGAAGGAACGAGAGGAAGGGCGTAAATGCAGGAATTTAAACAGTCCCAAGTAGTTTACAGTACAAAATAGTAAGATTAAAGGGCAAGCAATGGGTAAGAATCGTACCTTTGATGCATTGATTGTTGAAAGGCGCGAGCTTTGTGGGGAAGGAATCGCAAGAGCTTTAGGAAGAAGATGAACATCCCATCACCAGCACTTAAGTTGTCACGTCACAAGCACAGGAACGTCCCATCACTAGAATGCCACGTAGATGGTAGGGCGAGGCCTTATTCTTTTCACTAAAAACAAGTTATCAGCTCAAGACTTGGGGGCTTGTGTACCGACCCGTCTTCGAGCGTTGACCAAAGTCAACATGTGGTAGGACCCACCAGGGGCTCCAAGAGGAAAAGTCAATATGTTGACCACTTCGAGTGTTTACGGGCCTTGGGCGTCGCCAGCTTTGGGCATCGACCATTGTAGGGCCTCGACTACCATAGGCGTTGCCCACCTCGAAGGTGTAACCAGTTGTATTGAGAACGTGCTTTGGCCTAGATGGTGCCACCCCCGATACCCACAGGTAGAAATGACCGTGGAGGGGGCGGCATAGAAGAAGGCGGCACGGTAGAGGCCTGGAGACCTCGGGGCTCGGTATGTCTGGAAGCGAGCATAGCTGAGAAAGGTGGATTTAAAGCCACACCTTCAGTACCAATAAGAAGAGCCCCAATCCACGATTTATCCGCGCATGAGGTGTAGGAATACGGCAGACCGCACCACCGTTGATGCCCTCTGGAGCAGATACGACCTGTAAGAGGCCACGCCCCAGAGGGGTGTCTACATGCAGGGTACGTGAGCAACTCAAGGGAAGTGACTCAGAGACGGGTGCATCAGTTGGCTCCCATGTAGTCACCCCTAGGCGCGCCAGCACTCCAATAGGGCTACCGCACGCGCTGGGGTACTCCTAAGTCTGGAATGCAGCGTCGTGAGGTGCGCTCGTTAGTAAGCTTAAGTCAGAGAAGCCACGTGGCAGAAATGTGGGCAAAGTTATATAAGGAACAAGAGAAACAACATAAGGTACATTTTCCAGATACTCTGTCATTTGGCAAACTGCACGCACTTGTGAACTTGAGAGGCAATAAGAGAGAATTCAGTTACGCACTTCCAAGAGCACGGTTGTTGCCCTGTTCTGATACGGAGGTGCACGGTGTTTTCTGCCTCGTTTACTGACTTGAGCGTCGGAGTGCAAACGGCCGCGAGCACGCCATTTGTCTCTGTGTTGCAGGAAATCTTCACGGGAGAAGGAGCAGGTTCGAAGGTTCGCGTTCCACCGTTCGAAGAGACGCACGAAGGTGCTCAAGTTTCTGGTAGGAACAACTTTATACCGCAAGGAATCATTCACTCGGGTTTGAAACACAAAGGGGGGGGGGGGAGACATGCGTTCCCTCTTGCGTATTAACCCCCGAACCGAACAACATACGAAACGTGCTCCCTAAAGGGCGAACCCAAATCAAAGGCTCTGTATGGAGAGCGAAGCAAGTAAAAACGATGGTTAAACTGAAGATAAATACATATACAAGTGCACGTGGAAGAAAGTTAGTTCGTCAACAAAGAAAAAATTATAAAATAGAGTCATCATCGTGGCACAATTTGCCCGTCAACGACGCATTTGGACTCACAGAAGGGGGTAAGATCCACCTCGGGGTGCGCGCAGACAAACTGAGCAATGGCATCTTGGAACCCCTCACCATAAGCGTCAGCAACATCGTTCGTAATCTCCGCCTCTGTCTTTTTGAAGGACCCGATTGTCCCAGCCAAAGACTCGGTTTTCTAAGCCAACTCGCCCTCAACTCGCCCCAGAAGGATCTCGCGCTGTGTGGCCCTCTCCTTCAGATTGGCCACTTTGCCCTTCAGTTCGGTCACCAGATCCTCGAGCTCGACTGCACGGGTATGGAAAGGCAAGATCTTCGCTTCTAGTTCAACTACCTCTTGGCCCTTATCATGAAGGGCCTTTTTGGCGTCCTTCTCAGATTGGCGAAGGCTTGCCAGCTCCAAGTACATGGCGGTTTCGCGGTTGGTGAAGGTTTTGGTCCTAGCGATGAGTTCCTCTTTAAGGTCCTCGGCCTCTTGGGTCTTGTTGAGCGCAAGGTTGGAGGCAATCAAGAGGTCCCCAAGGACATCGACCATACGACCCCGAAGGAGATTGCCACTTAAACCCTCTGCCACCTCTTGACCTTGGAAGCGGTTGAATATTTGTTGGAGCAGCAAAGGGAGTGGTGAAGTGGAGGGCGTCTCTTGGCCCTCGAGGGCACTCTCCCCTCCGCCCTCAGGCGCGACAAGGGGGAGGGGAGAGGAGGCGATGGGAGGATGGTCCATAAAGGCTGGGGACCCTCCCGATGCAAGAGCCGAAGGAGCCACGACCTCACCAACTCTTGACCTTTTGTAAACGAGGCCATTGCACATCTCCTCGTCGTCAGTATCGACGACCACCACCCCTCCTGGCCTGCCAGCAGCGGAGGCTGGTTCGATTGGGTGAGGGGCTGGAGCGGTCGAGGTTGAGGGGGCAATGGGCATTGAAGTACCCTCCCTGACAGCGATCGCCTTTCGCTTGGCCAGTAGATCGGCCAGTTTCTTCTTTTTGTCGTTACTGAAGCCCATATCTGCACATAGACAACAATTTAACATGGGGAATAAACGACCAGAGAGACCGCAATCAAAAGTGAGACGTAAGAAGTAAAAGGGGAATACTAGTATACGCCTTAAGACTCTTTGGGCTAAAGTCATGTTTGAGCAACTCCAAAGTATTGAAGGGGGCAGAGAGTCCAGAGAGGAACTCGCACACCCCCTGCTCTTGAGGGGTTATGTCCTCAAGACTTCGGGGTCTCTGAAGATTAGGTTTTTCAGTCCAATACAAGGGGAACCCATCAAGGAGGGCGGGGTCCCTCTAATTACTCCTAATTTTAAATAAGCTCTTCTTGAACCCCTTATATGATTGTTGGAAGAACTTTAAAAGCACCCTCCCCGCCACCCCATTAAAGCTAACCCACAATTTCTTCCCGAGGTCCTTAACTTCAAAGAAGAAGAGAAAAACGACTACCGACGACGTAAGACCAAGGCCATGACAGAGGATGGCGAAAGCCCTTACAAATACCCAACTATTGGGATGTAGTTGGGCAGGGGCTACGTTTACCTCGGTCAGGAGTGTGCGTTCGAAAGGAGTAAGGGGTAAACGAAGCCCTAGTCTTCGAAAGATGGTGGAATAGATAAAACAGAAGGGGTCGTCGGGGTCAGAAGCTTCATCGGAACATATTGGCTCACCCTCGCGACAGGCCACTACCCGCACGAACTTGTCATGGTCTTTGCCAAAAACACGTGACGGGTGGCAGGTTTTCCTCTTCCTATAAGCCGCTATGCTCCCCAAGGTTGTGAAAGTGGATGTTTCCTCTAAGAGGTCCACCGGCGCCCAGCGATAAAGGGATTTATAAATGAGGCAGGGGGAGGAGGAACTGGGGAGGAGGTTGGAATTGGGGATGAAGCCGAAGTGGAGTTGGAGTCTGACGGAGAAGCCGGTTCGGGAACTCGTTTGGCTCGTTTGGTCATCTTGGATGAGAAAGCTAAAATGGAGAAGAAAAAGAGAAACTTTAGAAGGTCAAAAATGGCTTAACTCGACGAAACCAGAAGAGACCCAGAAAACAGAGACTCGAAGCATGAACAGTAGAAATGAATGTGCAGAGCGATACAACAGAGATCATAAACAGTCCCAGGTAGATACAAGCATATTACTAGCAGTGAAATCATGAAGGACGAGATGATCGGGAACAAAAATCATACCTTTCGAAGATTGAGCAACGAGGGTTTGAGCTTTCGAGGAAAGAGAGGAGAGCGTTTTTCCGCAAATGCCAATTGAAGGATCGAGTAAGCAAGGGTGATGAAATAGTGGTGAAAGCGTCAGGGTTAAAGTGTTTAAACAGTGCACGAAGAAGTTCGAGCGCCAACAAGTCTCAGCCATCGATCCCGACACGTGTACGTTGATTGATGAAAAAATGATGGGATGTCACTTCGGTGTACTGTTCACGCCCGTCACCCAGCACCACGTAGGTCGCCCAGCGTGATCACTTAGTCTCTTTACTGAAACAAGTTACAGATCGAGACTGGGGGGCTTGTTTCCCGACCAGTCCTCGGTCATCAACCCAGAGACTGACCTCAGACATCTTGCATCGATGCTTGGTGATGGAAGGAGGCAACGTGAGATGGGCCCCAGACACACCTACCAGGGAATTGGTTAGTCTTTGGTATTTGTACCCTAAGCCCCGATGATTAGAGAACGAGATCGAACCTCGCTAGTAGAGGGAGAAGATCGGACATCGGTCGTCTGAGCGTTGTAGAAGGCCACGTAAGGTGGGCCCTAGAGCTTTGTTAAGATAACAGTTAAAGACAAGAGATATGTGGGAAGCCTAAGCCACGAGGGATCCATGCACGTGGTGTCTATGACACATGAAGGCGCAACACGTATGAATAATCCTAGGAAGCATTAAGGCCCATGAGGGTTAGGGTTTCCAAGGAAAGATGCATGCATGGCACGTGAATACTTAGGGCACCCAAGAAGTAGATGGCGCTAGAGATTAGGTGCACAAGTTGGTACCCAAGCGGCCACTCTGACATTCGTTGCACTCCAGTTAAGGGAAGTTCATGTGCCAGATACGCTAAGATACTATGAATTGCGACGCAAGGACATTCTCCAAGGAACCCTAGTCAAGGGTAACGACGAAAAGGTAAGCCCTAGTTTCAGCCTATATAAAGGGTGCCCAAAACCCTGGTAAGGTACGTAGTTTCTAACACTGAAGTTGATATACACTCTTGGTGTTTCTTTGCCCTAATACTGACTTGAGCGTCAGAGTGCAAACGGTCGCTAGGGCGCCCCTTTGTCTTTGCAGGTGAGAGGTTTCTTGATCAAGAAGGCACGATTCTCAAGCAAGATCGAAGGGCCAAAGTAGCTGTTAGAGTCAACCAACGAAGGGAGTCAACCGGTAGGAACAAAATCCATGAAGATTGCTTGAAGACAAGGTTGCTGCTTGTGGGCATGGGTTCTGGGTAGATTAGAATTTTTCAATCCACTCTTAGCTTAATCCAAAATTGAATCAATCAAGTTCTTTCAAAAGAAAATTGTTTTTCAAAGTAGTGAAAAATAACCTGTTGATTTGTCGTTTCAATCGGTTGTTTTACACTTGATGGTTTTGGAAAGGATTTTAAAAAGCTAAATTTGGCTGAGCTCATAGTCAAGGCCAATTCAATAGGTTGAATCGAGCTTTCAATCAATTGTTTTTTAAATAAAGCACAGTGAAAACCCAAACACCAGTGTGGCAATGAAACAGTGGTGACCTTCGAGCAATGGCAAAATAGATACATATAAGAGAAACGAAAAAAGTACAAAAACCAATGGTCAACAAGAAGTAGAGAGCTCAAAATGAACTTACTAATGACACGAAGAAGAAAACGTAGGCTCGAGGAAGCATCAAAGCAGAAGAGTAAAAGAGAAAACGAAGCGCCAGAGAAAGGAAGTATGAAAGCGTAAGTGGCGCGCTCTGTGTTAGGATAAAAAAAAATTGTATAATAGAGCGGCTATTTGGTATAGTCGCATTCTTAAACAAAGCTTTTGTTTTAAGAATGTGACTATACCAAATAGCCGCCTTCTTAAAGAAAGTTAATTTCAAAAATATCACAGCGTTTTAAATGACATCGTCTAGCCGTAAAAATGCCTAAAATGTGGGGTCGTGGTTTTGATATTTTGTACTAGTGATTTATTCGTCTTATGTTTTTAATATTAGTTTTAGTTAATGTTTTTAGTTCTATGAAATTTTGACATTATAGATTAATTTACATTTTGATTTGATGTGTTAGTTATTGTTTTGTATGTTTTTATGTTTTATTGTTCAATCTAGTTGGTATTTTTTGTATACATGTTAATAAAAAGGGTAAACGACAATTCAAATCAACATCGTCGTCTATGTGTCATATAAACGACGGTTAATGCCACAAACATTGTTTATGTGTGCTAATAGACAATGATTTCAACCCCAATTATCCTCAATCTTTGTGAATAGTTTTGTGTATCTAATTGACAATAAAAATAACGATTTAGTCAAAAACATCATTGATATTCTTGTATGTAAATAAAAATTTATGTTGGAAACCTCATCTATTAATAGATAATATGTTAAACCGTCATCTAAATTTAATAATTTTAACGACGATTAGAAAATTGTTTGGTAGCAATATAGTAAGTCTTTTTAAATCGTGATCTATACAATTTTTTAGTTTTATGAAAAAAAAACTCCTTTTATACTTTTTTTTTTCAATCCTTTTTTTCATATTCCAATCTCACCTAAATTCTAAAGTTCTTTTCCATCATGTCACGTCACTTTTATATTATATTATTTATTTTAATATTATAATATTTATGGTATTTTTATTTAGAAAAATAAAATAATAAAATGTTAATACTATTAAATAAATAAAAATTAACACAATTATAATTGGTAAGGAGGCCTACCTAATGCAACAAGAATGACTTATGTAAAATTTATAAACTATAAATTAAAATACGTTGTAAATTTTGTTGTTCTTAAAAATATAATAGGTTCTATCAATCAAATTAGAATGACCATCAATTGTCTATGCAAGTGTCACGTGTATGCAAGTGTCACGTGTATTGTCAAATCAGAAGAGAGCAGTACCTCAATAACAAAATATCAATTAAAATGTGGAAGTGAAATTCGTACAATTAATTTTAAAAACGGAACACTAAATTGGTGATACAAAAAAAGTATGAAAAGAGATTATTGGAGAATAAAAGTGCAATTAAACTACATTTTAAATTTATCTCTAATCCTTTATTTTCCTTGTACATTGTCTTGTTCGGCTGTGACATGAAAAAATGAATAAAAGTGAGTTAGTTTGGTTTAACACCTTTTTTATCTCTTAAATTTTTTTATATATGTATAACATTAATATATAAATATTTTTTTATTATTTTAGTTTATATATATATATATATATATCATTTTAAAAAATAAATTATACCAATTAAAAAAATTTAACACAACCAATTTATTGAATTAACAAATGTTGATAATTTATTTTTCCTGTAATGTCATAATTATCTATATATGTATTTGTATAAAATATATAAAAAAATAGGTTAAAAAAGGAAAAGATTCGTAGACAAACTTAAAATAAATTATTTATTAAAAATTATTATTAATTTAAAATAATAATAATACTAAATAATAATATATTTATTTACTACTCTTTTTTTTTCATTTCTACTTTGTTTCAAAACTTTTTTCTAAAAATTATCTCAAATCAGCTAAATTAAATATACACAATTTTCACATATAATTTCAAATTCGACCTCAGTTAATAAATCACTCGTACCGAAGAAAGTGGAAGCTTATTTTAAGTGAATAAAAAATATAGTAAATGAAATGTGAAATAATTTGATTTTATTTAGCAAAAATACAGTAGAAATGAGTGAAAAATGTATTGATAGATGGAATTGATTTGATTAAATGAACAAAGAAAGTTTGTTTATTATTTAGAGTGATGTCATAATAGTACTTCAATGTTTTTTTAAAATATAAATATTTTTTGAATAAAAAAATAAATATAAGTAAATATTATTGAAAGATCTTTTTCTTTTGTTTACAATGTCCTTTTTCCTAATTATTAAAATAAATAAAAAAAGAACATTGGAGTAAAAGAATAATCGTTTGTATCTCTTTTATTTTTTATTTTTAGTAATAATTTTTTGAATGTGGTGACATATTATTGTTAAAATTTGGAGTGTGAGTTTAAGTGAGATGTATAACTTGATAAGTTTAAAATAAAAAATAATAATTAATCTAAGAACCCACTTGTATTTCGTTTTTAAAGAAATGAGGAAAATGAAATACATAGCTAAGAGAAGAAGAAGAAGAAGAAGAAGAGAGTGATGGTGTAGCAAGAAACACGCATGAATGGAGGAGTATGATACACTAAAAAATGTCTGACTAGAAATTGAATAGGTTGGGATGGTGGTGGGAGAGTGTGTTGTGGACTGAAAGAGGAAGAAAAACAGAATGGGAGAACGACAGCATGATGATAGGCATTGATTTGAGGATAGATTATATTCCATATTCCATATTCCATATTCCATGCACGTATTCTTTCTTTCTTTTAGATTCTCTGACGTACTCAAGATTCATGCAATACCAATTATGCTCCCTCCCTTCATTGCTAATCCAATTCATACTCTTCTATCCCCAACAACCTACCATCCTACTTTATCCTATATACATCCCTATATCAACCACCATGCATGCTTACTTGCTTATTACTAACCATGCCTTTTTTTTTGTCAACAATTTTAAATTATAACACCATATATACTTTTCAACAAAGGACATTGTGAATAATTTCAAATCACAAACCGTGTAAATTGAACGACATTTTTCTTTTTCTAAAAAAATTAATTGTTCATTTTTATTTATTATACATTATAAACCAGTAAAAAGATAAAGGTTTAGTTATGGTCAAAAATCAATTTCATCCTCCATATTTTAAAAAGTAGTTTAATCTGTTTTAACTTTTTCTTAAAAGTTCAATTCGATCCCATTAAAAAAGTTTAATATGATATGAAATTTTTTAAAAACAATTAAATGTGATGGTTCCAATTTTTCTTAAAACGATTTAATGTGGTCAAAACACCTATAATTCCATGTGTAGTGGCCGGATTATTGAAAAAATTCTATTATAATGAAGAAAATCTAACCTAAAGAACCACAATAATTATTTTTTAAAAATTGAACAATATTTAACTTTTAAAAAAATCTAAAGACTAAATTAACTATAGGAACTAAACGGAAATTAAGTTAAAAATAAAAGATGGTATAAATTTATTTTTAAATTATTAAATATTACCAACTTTTTATTTTCTCTCTTTTTTATGTATTGTATAAGTTTTTTTTAGAAAATAAACAATAAATATAATAAAAATTCTTTTATATATATATATATATATATATATATATATATATATATCAACTAGTACGTGACCTATGCAATGCACGAGACTTTTTATAGAAAGGCAACTATGATTTTATATTTTTAAGTAAAAATAAAAAAATATTTACAAAATTATATTGTTTTGATATATGTAATCAAATATGAAAAAACAATATGACTGATAAATCAATTTCTGCATATAATAATAAATTAAAAAAATTAGAATGAATAAAATTTATATTCTAGAATCACAATCACAATGATTAAATATTAAATTTGACACAACTTATAAATATTAACAAATAAAATAAGAAATGATAAAAAAAGAAAAGTGTAGCTGCCAAGTTTTTGATGTTGACAATGGAAAGATAGAGTCAACACTTGTCAATATGACAACACTCAATATTATAAAAACCTATAAACATATATGTAGGAATGAATAAGTGAAAAGTTCTAACTATCACATTTGAATTAAATAAATAGCTTTTGAGATAAGGTAGCAAAGTATCACTTAGAGAGCATAGCATAGCATGTCCTAAAGGATTTGTATAGAACAAAAGTTTAAAAATCTTACCAATAAAGAACAAAATCTATTGGAACAGTTAGAATTTGTTACTATCAAAGGTACACCTTGAAATATATTATACTTATTATCAGTTTGCACCAATTATTCAAAAAAAAAACAAAAAAAGAGAGTAAAATAATGGAATTTTAAATTGCTTTTCTTTGACTGCCACAATTGCAGTGTTGAACAATATAAAATCTAATGTCAACGAATGTCAATTAACACAACAAATGACTTTTTAAATCTAAATAACATCAATTAAGAGAACAATAACATATGAAGTAGGAAAGATTGATTTGTACCTGTCATACTACTTTCTCTGTAACTACTTTAAAAACAAATGAATATTGTAATGTTATTTAGTTAAAAAGAAAAAATGTTTATAAACAATCATACAAAATAGAACATGTTTGAAAAATATTATATTAATTCCAATTTCCAAATCACTACAAGAAAACAATGAAATAGAAATTAATTTTTCTAAATTAGTATCTAATTAGCAATTAAGGTTTTTCCTACCAAATTTAGAAACTAAATAATTGGTAGTTAAAACCTTGGTTGCTAATTAGATTCCAATTTAGAAACCATTTAACAATAATAGAAACTAATTTAGAAACCATTTTTTTTATTTTCTAAAATAGTCTCTAATTTAGTTATTATAACAATTAATTTTTTTTGTTTTTAAAATTGGTTTTTATTTCATGTTTTTATTGTAGTGAATGTAGTAACACTTGTATAATTTCATAACATTTTATCACCCTACAAAGTAATGTAGTAATAAAATGAGAAATAGTAAAGTAAAAAATTGGAAATATATATTAATGAATTTGTGACAATAATACTAATAACATAACATTATTATACAAAATACAATAAAAAAATGAACTGAGGTTAAGGGTGCAAAAAGCATAACATAAATTATAATGAATAAACATATAAAAGGGAAGATGGCAGATTTATACCTCTGAAAATACACTATTGTATTGTTGTAATATTATTCCAACACATGAAATAAGCTAAGAACTTATCAGTCAAAAAAACAACCGAGAATAATAATTACTTTTGTTTTAAAAAAAACGCCACTATCATAAGGAAGAAACAATATTGAACATGATTATTATATTTTTGTATCTAAGAATTCATAAATTATGAATTGGATGAATAGAAATATGATAATGTAGTATTTCAGCACTTGTATATTGTTTTTTTTTTTATATTTTAAATTCCTAAAGTATAAATGGGTATAGAAATATGATAATGTCTAAGCAGCAGTATTGTAGAATATTTTTAGCTTCTAATTATATGTAAAAAAATTCGGAGATTATAAATTGAATAAATACAATTCAAATATGAAAATCTTCTTACTTTGTATTTTTGATTTAATATTATAAGGATAATTGAATAACGTGAACATTGGGGTCACATCAAATTTCTCTTATAATATTAACCTTTCCTAGAAGAGGTTCCATTTGTAATATAGATAGATTTCTAGTATAGATAGATTAAAGATTAGCTGAAAGATAAAGATATAAATAATAAAAAAGTAATTAATGTTGTTTTGAAACTTGGAAATTACAATTAAATAAAAAGTATAAATTTTCAAAATACAACATTTAAAAAGGGAGCGAATAATAAAATTTACCTAATTAATCACCAAATTTAAAATAACTGAAATTTAAGGTATTTTCCTATCGTGAATAAAGTTTTCAAAGGGAGAATTATAACAAAATTAAAATTTTTGAGTGTCTAGTTTTAAGAAGTTTAAGACATTTTTTTTTCTTTTACTAAATAACGCAATTTCATGTGACACCACAATCCTGTCTCTTCCACCATTATTTTCTGATCCATCTTCACACAAAGACCATTCTCGAACATATCGTAGTTACTGGAACAAAAATCTAATATTTTTTATTCCTTGTGATTAAACAAAAAATCAAACGATTTTCAACAATTCACAAGTAAAAACCTCTACTGAAAGCTGTAACGCCTAATTAGATGTTATTACTATCACAATTTTCATTGAATAAATTCTATATAATAATTTAGGTATACTATATATTATAGATACATATACATACAATATTATTAAGATTAGCACGCTCTCAAAATATTATGCATCATAAAACTCTAATAAAATAAATATAGTAAATTATTTAAAAGCTCGTTTCTTTAAGACTCCAAAGCAAGAGATATGTCTTAGTCCAGTGCAGTATTTTTCAGACAAAATTTACCAAAATACACTCACTAACTCAAATTAACATACACAATTCACCAACACATGTTTCTAGCACATGTTTCTAGCATATATTCGCTCCCATTCTTTGCCTTTTCCACTTTAAGTAATTTGACTTTTCTTTAATTGTTTTTATTTATTTTTTTATCAGCAAAGAATAAAATTAAATTAAAAGGAGACATTTAACTCTTTTCCAGACTATGTTGGCTGCCTTCAGAGAGCCAAATGTTGTAAGTTTGTTCCGAACCATTGATTATGCCATGCACAACTGGTACGTTTACTGGTGTAATGTAGCCCTCCAACAGACTAACCAGTATAGCAGGCTGCTTTGGACCAAACTAAGCTTAAAACAAAACAGTTGTTGCTCTCTTAAACCGCAGAAGCATACCACCTTTACAGCCAAACTCTGCCATATTTGGCTCCAAGCCGAGACTGATCACGCCAACCTCATTATCTGTTCAACCTTCACTTGTGTTTCCTCTACCTGAGACAGTCCCTCTCGTCCATCCAATCCTTACTCCTAAGCCTGTTTTACTCTTCCTGCATATTCACTCCATCTTGCTATCCTCATCACCACTGACAAACCACATATGCTTGTTTGATTAGAAAATCCACATGTATGTGTCAATCCTGTGTCATTACAGCACCAGAATAGGCAAAATTTAATCTAGTTTATCCTGTGTCATTACAGCACCTGAGTAGAGCATCACTCTGCCACAAAAAATCCTATTGTCTACCCTCTTCCATCACCTGCCTTCCAATTTACTTTCTCCACCCTCACCTTTGTAGACCTGCAACCCACCAGATACCTCCTAGCAACCTGTTTTACTTTTCTGTAGCATTTCAGCACCAAAGCACAAACATGGCCTTTACTTGCCTGCTGCTTTGCAAACCTGCAACCCGCACATCCCTCCTACTAACTCCTGCCCACCTTACTCTGTTCTTTCTTATTTCCTCTACCCAATACTCATTTCTTCACATCAAAAGCTTAACTTTAATTAAGATCATCCTAACCTTATCAAGACGTTAGGTATCATCTTGTTGGTTTTTATACAGCACACTGCAGCATGAGCCCTCCTTTAGAAAAAGTGTATCAAGCATACCCTAAATCAGAATACCTGCAGCTAGAAACTCTTCTTTATACACCACATAGCGGACTTATAACCTCACACCCTCAACCTCTCTCCCTTAACCACCATCCTCCCCCACTTATTTGTAGCTTCTAATGCAGATAAGGGGGTTCGGCATCCAATCTGTAAAAGAATAGCTAAAAGAGGGGCCCCTGTGCTTTATCCACTGCCAGGACTTAAGCTGGACTTTCTGAAAAATCTCCTCCACATCTACCGCCCCTTGACTAAAGGCAAAAAAGTTCCTTTGCTCCCATATACATGCCACTATAGTTGCCCACACTCCTTTCCATAAGAGATTTTGTCTACTGCTTAGTTGGGGTAAGTAAAAACTTTCAAAATGAGATAAGATGGCATTCTGTTGTACAGACACAATGCCGATCCATCTAAGACATAACACCCACATCCTCTGAGCAACATCACATTCTATGAATGTATGTTGACATGTTTCCTCCTTTAACTCGCACATAGCACAAAAAGTTGTGTTCATGATCACCCCTCTTCTACTCAAATTTTCCTTTGTAGGTATTCTACCTATAAGAACTCCCCACGTTGTGGTTAACACATTGGGGAAGGCTTTGATTTTCCAAAGATAACTGAACACATAATTTTGAGAGCTTCTAGCTGGATGAGCTATACATTCCTACGAAAAATTTACAGAAAACAGCCCCGAGTCATCAAAACCCCACACCCGTATATCTTCCTGATCCCTTGATAGCCTAACTCTTGATAAGTGCATAGCCAAATCTGATTCCAACATGCTTTCCCACTCGAATCTTACTCTTCTCCAGCTATGTTTCCATTCCCACACTGAGTCTACCCAAGAGCCAACCTCTTCCACCTTTTGGCCCTGGTTCAAAGAGATTGAAAAAAGCCTAGGAAATAAGGTTTTGAAACTACTATTACCGGCCCATGCATCCTCCCAAAATCTTACTTTGTCTCCACTTCCTACTTTCCATACGACTTGCTGATTAAACCAACCTTCTCCCTCCGTGCACACTTTATGTAAGTCTCTCCACCACCAGGATTGGACTTTTATTGGTGCTTGCCGACATTCTAAATCCACCCCATACTTGGAAACCAACAGCTCCTTCCACCTCCCTTTCTCTTCAGATATCAAGCGCCACCTCCATTTAGCCAGAAGAGCATAATTGAACTTCCTTATATCTCTGATTCCCAAACCACCTTCCTCCTTTGGTTTACACAACACTTCCCAACTTACCCAAGCAATCGGTTTCTTCTCCTTCCCCCAACCCCATAGGAACCTCCGTTGTAAGCTGATTATGCTTTTGCACACGCAATCTGGTGCTTTATAAAGCGAAAGGTAGAATAGTGGGACTGCTGTTATAACTGATTTGATTAGACAAATTCTCCCTGCCAAAGATAGAAATCTCCCTCTCCATGCATTGAGTCTGACTCTTAGTTTACTTAGGACAGGCTCCCAGAAAGTGGTCTTTCTTGGATTCCCTCCCACCTCCAAGCCCAGATACTTAAATGGAACTCCCATCTGGTCACAATTTAGGGTTTTTGCATAGCAGACCATGGCGTTTCGGTTAACATTTACCCCTGCAATTATGGATTTATGGAAATTAATCTTCAGGCCTGAGGCTAGCTCGAACCGCCTAAGAATTGCCTTAATAGTCACCACATTACTATGAGACTCCTCACATAAGAATAAGGTGTCATATGCAAATTGCAGAGAACAGAGTTCAACCTTCTCTCTTCCAATCTTAACACCTGATAGTAGGTTAGCCTTATTTGCTTGCCTTACTAACCCAACTAAACCTTCTACCACCACTAAGAAGAGGAAGGGGGCGAGGGGATCACCCTGCCTCAAGCCTCTTGTTGGCTTGAATTCCTCTGTTGGACTACCATTCACAAGCACAGAGACTGATGCTGATTCCAAACATCCACGCATCCATTTGACCCATTTACTTTGGAATCCCAATTTCAAGAGCATATCATAAAGAAATTCCCAACTAACTGAATCATAGGCTTTTTCAAAATCCACCTTCAAGCACAACCCATATCTCCCACTCCTCCTCAGATCCTCTACCACTTCATTTGCCATGAGAACACTATCAAGTATCCCTCTGTCTTTTAAAAAAGTTGATTGACAGTCATCAATAATAGAGGGTAGCACTTTTTTAATTCTGCCCGCCAACACCTTTGATATGACTTTATATATAGCCCCCACTAGAGATATTGGTTTGTATTGCTCTAGCTTAGAAGGATCCCTTACTTTTGGTACCAATGCTATAAATGATGCATTACAACCCTTTGGTATAGTACCTATATCATGGAACACAACCAAAGTTGTAACTAGCTCATCTTTGATATAGTCCCAGCTTTTTTTAATGAAGTTGAAGTTGAACCCATCCGGTCCAGGACTCTTAGACCCTTCACATTGCCACACCGCTTCCTTGATTTCCTCCTCTGTAAACGTTGCCAGAAGAGACAAGTTTTCCTCCTGATTAAGTCTTTTAAATTCGACTGCATCAAGCCGCACCCTCAGGTCCTTTGTTGCTTTAAATCTATTCTCAAACAACTTCTTTGCTTCTATTCGAACCGTGCAGGGTTCCTCACACCATTGACCCCAATTTCCACTCCCTTGAGTTCATTTCTAAGTCTTCTCCATTTAATGGATGAATGATAGAATTTGGTGCATGCGTCCCTGAATTTCAGCCAGTTCATTCTAGCCTTTTGACTTATAAGTGAGTAAATTTTTCTATCAATCTCCGGCAGTCGACTCAACAATTCCACTCTTTCCACCCTTACACTTCCATGTTGGACACCATTGAAGTCCTGGCAGTCCAAGCTTTCAATTTCTTGTAGGATTACCCTCCTCCTGGTATGTAAGTTTCCGTATACATCTCTATTCCATACCTTTAGATCTCCCTTTAGCCTTTTCAGTTTTTCCTTGAACTTTGTTATTTCATTCCCCTGAACAACATATGACTGCCACTTTTCCTTCACCATCCCAGTGAAACCCCTTTCCATATGCCATGCATCAATGGTTCTAAACGGTCTAGGCCCCCAGTCCTTGTCTACCGATTTAACCACAATGGCGCAATGATCTGACACTTCCCTCCGCTGTATATACTGCTTGCTTCTTGGCCATACCTGTAGCCACTCTTCGAATACTAGAATTCTATCCAACCTACTTTTCGCCGAGCCATTTTTGCCTTAAACCAGGTGTATTTTTTCCCTACTAAAGGCAGATCTAATAACAGGTTTGTTTCAATGAAATTGTTGAAACCGTAGGTCTCCCTAGAGCAACCAACTCTACTGTTTATACTCTTCCTCTCACTTCTGGTTCTTATTGCATTAAAATCCCCGCAAAAACACCATATCAGATCTTGTGATGTTGCTTTAATGTTAGACAACTCCTCCCAAAGCCTCTCCTTATCTGTGTATGCACAAGCAGCGTAAACATTTACAATTACGCATCTCAGAGCAGAGCTTAAAAGTTTCCCGAACAAAGCAATGAACCCCTTTCCCATGATATGACTCTCATATCCGAGCACAAACTTCTTCCACATAGTCAGTAGACTACCTCCTCCATTTTCCCCTTCATTGTTATCCACCCACCTCATTATCCCCCTAAAACGCAAAGCATCTAGCATCGGAAAAAATAGTGGTCTTTGTTTCTTGAATGCAAATGATTTCTGCTCCCTCACACGCAATAACTTGCCTCAGATATCTGGCTTTGGTTCCTCCCCCCAGACCTCTAATATTTAGATTAATGATCAACATAAAAAATCATACTTCTTTCCCTCCTCAAACCTCTGTATACACTCTGCGTCTCTCACTTCCATACACTTATATTCCTTAACCACCTCTACTTCATCCCCTCTGCAAGAAATACCCATACGTTTACCAACTTCCCATAACATACCTGATTCCTCCACAACTTCCGATTCACATAACCGGGCGTTACAATTAAAGATATCTCCATCAGAGATTGCTGCTGTAGGGATTTTAGCTGTGTTCACAAACTCCTCTTCCAGATGGTCAGAGTCTAACTCTGCATTAAACTAGCCAATTGAGATTTTTTCCATCCAAGGTAGAGACTGTTGGCGTGTCTTAATAACTGGTCCTTTCCATTGTTGTTGTGAACCTCCAACGACTGCTTCAACAAAGGATTTCTTTCGAGCTTTTTCCACCCAGACCTCCTTCTTTCTTGACCTCCCGCTCACCCCCAGACCTACCGCACCCTGCTTCCTTGGTTCTTTTGGCAACTCCAGTTGTTGCTTCATGTCTTCCTTCCTCTACTCCCTTCCATATTCTACCTCATTTCTCCGGTACCTCGGAACATTAACATGCAGCTTTAGATTTCCTATATAGATTTGGTCAAGTTCCTTCTCTAATCTCCCAACGTTTCCCACCTCAAAAAATCTCACAAAACCAAACCTCATCTCCCACTTGTTTAGCCTACGAGAGATAAATACTTCTTTCACCCTTGCCCACCTCTGGAACACCTTGTGCATATCCAGCTCACCAAACCCATGTGGAAAATTTGAGAAGAAGAAAGATGTTGCATTATCCACTGGTTTTTGTTTCTTGTGGTCGGTACCTCCCAGTCTCTGTTTCTGTGAGTGACTAGTTCCCCAAGCTTCCCGTCCATGACCTCCATACCTCTGACCATAACGCGCTTCCCTTCCTCCATACCTAGTTGTGAGTCGAGCCGCTTCCATTTTCTTTCTAAGAAATGCAGTTTATAATTCTTTTCTCTTTTTCAGACCTTAAATCTCGGTCCAGCAGAACTAAACAATTTGGAGAACAACTCAATTCATACATCAATTTTCATCACAATTCAAGTAGAAAATGAATTATGCTTCAAGTATGATTTAAAAATGAGAAAATTCTTTGAAGGAAACATTCAAGTTTGATTCAAATGAGAAAATTATTTGAGGGAAACACCTAAGAGGCTCTCAACCAACACTTATTTATCTAAGGAAATGTTTTCAGAATTTTCGCTAGAACTAATAGCAAAATTAAGAACTTAAATAAGATTTTTGCTTCCCTAATGGAGAGAATTGGACCTTGACTTCTAATAAAGGTTTGTTCAAGCCCAAATTGGATCTAGTCTTTGTTTCATTAAAACATGACAACCATGAGACTTCATGCCAATTAGTTTTAGATCCCGCAAATATACAAGACTATTAACAATTGAAGAGTGTCCTTATGGTACCTATATGGCCTTAAACGAGAGGGGGGGGTGAATTGTGTTAGAAAATATGGCTTTAAACTAGAGGGGGGGGGGTGAATGGTTTAAAGGGGTTTTCTCAAACTTTTCAAAGCTAGAATGAACTTATTTCAGAAACCAATTGATTCAGCAATTCAGTTAGCCAAAACAGCAAGCAAAACTGTAATACCAGGAAAAACAATCGGTTGTTTCTTCGAAACAATCGGTTGTTTATACCAGCAAACAACAAACAAACTGAATTTAAAGAGATAGGGATAGAGAGATTGTACACAGTTGTTTATACTGGTTCACTCAAAACTAGAGCTACATCCAGTCTTCTCAGAAACCCTAAGGATATCCACTAAACAATCACCACTTGATCACTTACACCACAACCAAGAGAATGACCTTGAACACCTCAAGAAACACACTCTCCTTGGCCAACATTAAGATTGCTGATCTTGAACACCTCAAGAACACACAGCCAATCTCAGCAACACACACAAATGAATTGTTCAACAGTTTACAAAGATTACACTTGTTATAGATGAATATCTGAAATCAATACAAGCAGAATCCTATTCAGCACCTTGATCAATCTCTCAAATCTTTAGCAATCTCAGAACTCTTTAGAAAAACTCTTAGATGATAACTTTGTTTTCAAGATTCTTAAAAACTTTAAAACAGTTTTTCAGAATATATCTAAGAATATAGTTTGTTATCAAATCTTAACAAACTCTTAATTGTATTTAAAGTTGATTGGTCAAAGCATTTAATGACTGGAGCATATTCAGTTAAAGCATTTAAAGCTCAGTCAAAGAAAACAGTTTTTCTGTTATGGTTTTAAAACAAACAATCGATTGTTTCCTAGAATCAATCGGTTGTTTTGTTACTTAACAAAAACACCATTCAAAAACAATTTTCAAACTTTCTGTTGAAATCTTCTACCACACCAAGGTTTCCTTTGTTGATTCTTAATCCAGAGAACTTAAGCCCAGCTACAGCAGCCCAAACCTCATGGGTTATCTCCATCTCCACACCTTTCACATGAGAGACTAAGTTGTTTCCCTCAAACTTCAAGTTGGTGTAGAAAACTCTCACCAAATCTGGATATATGTTCCCTTTGACCTTCAGAAACTTTCTGAGTGATTGGTCTTTGAGAAGCCTCCTCACATTGTCAAGCTTTTGGCTTTTCAGCCAGTCAAAGCACACAACCTTGGGGTTGTTTATCTTCTTGACACTAGTTTCATATCTATACTTCTCAATGAGTTCGGTGTCACCAGAAAACCAGCTTTCAAGCCTTCCTCCAGACCTTACAGCTCTGGTTTTGACTCTTTTAGAGGTGGGAGGGGTTGATTCCATGACAACAGAGATGAAAACTCACTTTCACAGAAAGTTGCAAGAGATGGTGCAAGAGATGTTGCAAGAGATGTTGCAATTGGTTGTTCTTGATGAAAGAAATCTGCACCTGATTTTATAGTAGAAAGAGAATCAATTTGAATTTAATTTCATTCAATGGGTACCTGATTTTCAGAGAGAGGACTTGACTCTGTTCTGCACTGAAAATGTCAGAAAAAGCTGAAAATCACATGGTCTTCACATGTGATCTTTGACTAGTCATTAAGGCTCTTGAATTTCCAAGATTTTGGAATATATTCCTTTATGACTGTTGTAAATCCTTTCTGAACGTGATCAACTTTCAACACAGATCCTTTGACCAAGATTCTCCCTTTGAAAAATATCTGCAATGGCTAGAAATTCAAAAATCAGTTAAATCAATTTCTACACAGTGCTGTCAGACTCAAAACAATTGGTTGTTTCGAAGAAACAATCGGTTGTTTTTCTGCAGCAGTTAAAAACTTGATTTTTCAATTTTTAACCATAAACAGAAACAAATTAAAGCATATGACATTGATTAAAACACAATTAATCATAAGAAAGATCTTTGAAACAGAAATTGAGAACAAATAAAAGGAAGGTCTTATCCTTGTGTTGTTTCTTCAATGAGCCAATTGCTTGTTGATCAAGAAAGCTTCTTTTCACTCTTTTGACCTTTTGCATATCATTAATTCAGCTTCAATGACTTCATTTTTCTTTAACAGCTTGATAAGAAGGCTCAATTCTTCCTTTTCTCTTCATTTTTCCTGCATAAACAAATTCAAGTTGCAAGATTTGGTCCCCTTACAAATTTGGGTCCACTTGGCTTTTCTTTGCTGTTAGAAACATCACATCCCTTAGGAATCCATTTCATAAAACCTTTAGGAACATAATATTTTCTAATATTGCAGAATCTAACAGAGTGGCCTTTCTTCATGCAGTAAAAGCATGTAACAACTGGTTGTTTCGTCTTAACAATCGGTTGTTTATCTGATTTTCTCAAAAAGCTTTTTGAAAACCCATCTTGCTTGTTCTGTGGATTGAAGCCTAAACCAGCCTTTCCAAAAACACAGCTTTGAGATGCTAGTACATTCTCAAAGTTTGACTTTCCTTTTGAAAGCTTGTCCACAGTTTCAACAAGATAGTGAACCTTTTTTCTCAAGATTTTCACAATTTGTGCAATTGAGAGTATCACACTTGCAAGAGGCATTTTTGAAATCTTTTTCCAATTTTTCAAAATCACTTTTTGCTTTTCTCAGATCCTCTTCAAGTGATTTAACTTTCTTTTCAAGCCCACTGTTAAGATCTTTCAATCGGTTGTTTGAAAGAACCAATCTATTAGCTTCATCATGAGTTTCTTGAAAAGCTTCAAGCAATTCACTATAGTTTTGTTCATTTAAGGAAGCACATGAACTAACCTCACTTGAACTGCAAGAATCATCATCATCCTCCTCAGCAACTAAGGATATGTTGGCTTTTTCATCTTCACTTGATGAAGAGCTTGATGATGATACTTCATTTTCATCCCAAGCAATGTAGGCTCTTTTTGTCTTGCCTTTCTTCTCCTTGTAGCTTGTCTTTTTCTCTTTGCTCTTGTTGGGACAATCAGCCTTTATGTGACCTTGCTCACCACAACCAAAACAAGTATAGTTATTTGAATTAAATTCATTGGGTTTCTTGTTTCCATACCTATCCTTGTTGTCTTTGTTGCGGTTTCTCTTTAAGAATTTGCTGAATTTTCTTGACAGCAAACTAAGATTTTCCTCATCACTATCATCACTTGAATCTTGCTTTCCCTTATGTTTGGATGCTTTCAAGGCTATGCTCCTTGTGTGCTTATCTTCACTCTCTTGAACATTGAGTCTATTCATCTCTAGCTCATGTTCCCTAAGCTTTCCAAACAAAGAGGCAACACTTAATGATGTTAGATCTTTAGATTCGGAAATAGCAGTTACCTTTGGTTGTTATGCTCTATCAAGACATTTTAAGATCTTGATGTTCAGCTCCTCTTTATCAAACGTCTTGTCAAGGCTCATAAGGTGATTGATGATGTGTGTAAACCTTTTCTGCACTTCAGCTATGGTTTCACCTTTCAGCATTCTAAACATCTCATACTCTTAGATGAGAGCATGCTTTCTAGCTCTTTTCACCTCATTTGTTCCTTCATGAGTGACTTCCAAAGTATCCCACATTTCTTTTGATGATTTGCATTGTGAGACCCTGAAAAACTCATCAGAATTTAAAGCAGAGGTTATAATATTTTTGGCAATGCAATCGAATTTGGCCTTTCTACTTTCTGCATCAGTACATTGAGACCATGGCTTCTCAATGACAGAACCATCTTTTTCAAACATTGGGATAAAAGGGCCATTTTCAATTACATCTCAAATTCCTTTGTCAAGAGATTCCATAAATATTTTCATTCTAACTTTCTAAAACTGGTAATTCAAACCATAAAACAAGGGTGGTCTGTTTATTGAGGCACCTTCCCCAAACGGTAGTCTATCAGCCATTTTGAAAGATTTTTAGGATCAACTTGAATAACTTTCAAGAACCAAGCTCTGATACCAATTGTTAGAAAATATGGCTTTAAACTAGAGGGGGGGTGAATGGTTTAAAGGGGATTTCGCAAACTTTTCAAAGCTAGAATGAACTTATTTCAGAAACCAATTGATTCAGCAATTCAGTTAGCCAAAACAGCAAGCAAAACTGTAATACCAGGAAAAACAATCGGTTGTTTCTTCGAAACAATCGGTTGTTTATACCAGCAAACAACAAACAAACTAAATTTAAAGAGATAGGGATAGAGAGATTGTATACAGTTGTTTATACTGGTTCACTCAAAACTAGAGCTACATCCAGTCTTCTCAGAAACCCTGAGGATATCCACTAAGCAATCACCACTTGATCACTTACACCACAACCAAGAGAATGACCTTGAACACCTCAAGAAACACACTCTCCTTGGCCAACATTAAGATTGCTGATCTTGAACACCTCAAGAACACACAGCCAATCTCAGCAACACACACAAATGAATTGTTCAACAGTTTACAAAGATTACACTTGTTACAGATGAATATCTGAAATCAATACAAGCAGAATCCTATTCAGCACCTTGATCAATCTCTCAAATATTTAGCAATCTCAGAACTCTTTAGAAAAACTCTTAGATGATAACTTTGTTTTCAAGATTCTTAAAAACTTTAAAACAGTTTTTCAGAATATATCTAAGAATATAGTTTGTTATCAAATCTTAACAAACTCTTAATTGTATTTAAAGTTGATTGGTCAAAGCATTTAATGACTGGAGCGTATTCAGTTAAAGCATTTAAAGCTCAGTCAAAGAAAACAGTTTTTCTGTTATGGTTTTAAAACAAACAATCGATTGTTTCCTCGAATCAATCGGTTGTTTTGTTACTTAACAAAAACACCATTCAAAAACAGTTTTCAAACTTTCTCAAAACACCTAAGTGTAAACAATCGGTTGTTTCGACAAAACAATCGGTTGTTTCAACTTAGTTTGAAAAACATTTTGCTTTGATAAAATTGAGATGCTAATTGCTTTGAGATTTAATCTAAGGGTTGATTACAACATTGAACTACCCCAGAACAAAGCTTAAACCAGCACAACAGCATCAAGCAAAGCAGAGGCTTCAACATCCTTCAAAGGATTTGGATTCTTCAAAACATTGAACACCACTTGGTTCAACAATCTCCCCCTATTTGATGAAGACAAATCCCTGATGTTTGTGTTGTTCTTGATTAAATCTGAAGCAATTCCTGCAAAAGATCTTTGAGCAATACATTGAACTTCTGATATCCTGTTAGTATACAGATAACCAATTAAAGCTTAAACATCTAATATTAGAACCAAATAACATCACTCAAACTGTTTTTAACAACTTTGAAAAAATAGAAACTTAATACAAATTGGAAACACAAACACAGCATATATCTCCCCCTATTTGTCTTCACAAATAGACAAAGATAAGAGATAAAATAAAACATTGTTCCAATTACATCAGAATAAACTAGCAACAGCAGAAGGAAAGAAATTTAGAACCAGAAAAGAGAACAGCCAAAAACAATCGATTGTTTCGATGGCCAATCAGTTGTTTTTCTCTCAGTCTTCTTCATCAGCAAACTGAAGGTCAAAGATTTGATTCTGGACAACTTCAATCTGTTCGTCCAGAGTCATAAACCTTGCATCCATGTTGTCAAACCTTGTATCTATCCTCTGAAAGTTGCTAACACATAGATCATGAAGGCTCCTTTGATTTTCAGCAAAGTTATCTAGCCTATTCACCATGAGTCTTTCAAAAGGAGACATGGTTTGCATTCTTTCTCCTTGATGTTCAGCATCAGCACTAGGTCCTGCATCTTGAAAATCTTCAGCTGGATCTTCATGTTGAACATCCATTTCAGCAGGTTCATCTTGTTCAAGGTGATCAACACCACTTGATGAGACACCATGATCACCATCCTTACTTAACCATTTTCCACCTATTTTTGTGAAGCCCATCTTGCTGAGTGATCCATTGTTCAACTCTTGAGTTGACTTGACCAGCTCAGAAGTTTCATCTTCAAGATTAACTTCAAAATAGTGTAGAAACTTAGATATTAAAACAGCATAGGGATAGTGGTAATCGCCTAACCTCATGGCTTTTTGCATATGTTCCTTGATTATGTGAATCCAATTGATCTTCACTTTCTTGGTGATGTAGAAGATGTAAACCAGATCTTCTTCAGTCAACACTGAGTGATTACTCCCCCTCGGAGTTAGGATCAAAGTTACAATGAGAGCAAGCAACCTCTCATCAATCTTCAAACCTCCAACCGAGCAAGTGCTAACTTGAGATTGTTTGTTCTTCAAGCAACTTTTGTAGAACTGGATTTTGTTGAAATCTTCTACCACACCAAGGTTTCCTTTGTTGATTCTTAATCCAGAGAACTTAAGCCCAGCTACAGCAGCCCAAACCTCATGGGTTATCTCCATCTCCACACCTTTCACATGAGAGACTAAGTTGTTTCCCTCAAACTTCAAGTTGGTGTAGAAAACTCTCACCAAATTTGGATATATGTTCCCTTTGACCTTCAGAAACTTTCTGAGTGATTGGTCTTTGAGAAGCCTCCTCACATTGTCAAGCTTTTGGCTTTTCAGCCAGTCAAAGCACACAACCTTGGGGTTGTTTATCTTCTTGACACTAGTTTCATATCTATACTTCTCAATGAGTTCGGTGTCACCAGAAAACCAGCTTTCAAGCCTTCCTCCAGACCTTACAGCTCTGGTTTTGACTCTTTTAGAGGTGGGAGGGGTTGATTCCATGACAACAGAGATGAAAACTCACTTTCACAGAAAGTTGCAAGAGATGGTGCAAGAGATGTTGCAAGAGATGTTGCAATTGGTTGTTCTTGATGAAAGAAATCTGCACCTGATTTTATAGTAGAAAGAGAATCAATTTGAATTTAATTTCATTCAATGGGTACCTGATTTTCAGAGAGAGGACTTGACTCTGTTCTGCACTGAAAATGTCAGAAAAAGCTGAAAATCACATGGTCTTCACATGTGATCTTTGACTAGTCATTAAGGCTCTTGAATTTCCAAGATTTTGGAATATATTCCTTTATGACTGTTGTAAATCCTTTCTGAACGTGATCAACTTTCAACACAGATCCTTTGACCAAGATTCTCCCTTTGAAAAATATCTGCAATGGCTAGAAATTCAAAAATCAGTTAAATCAATTTCTACACAGTGCTGTCAGACTCAAAACAATTGGTTGTTTCGAAGAAACAATCGGTTGTTTTTCTGCAGCAGTTAAAAACTTGATTTTTCAATTTTTAACCATAAACAGAAACAAATTAAAGCATATGACATTGATTAAAACACAATTAATCATAAGAAAGATCTTTGAAACAGAAATTGAGAACAAATAAAAGGAAGGTCTTATCCTTGTGTTGTTTCTTCAATGAGCCAATTGCTTGTTGATCAAGAAAGCTTCTTTTCACTCTTTTGACCTTTTGCATATCATTAATTCAGCTTCAATGACTTCATTTTTCTTTAACAGCTTGATAAGAAGGCTCAATTCTTCCTTTTCTCTTCATTTTTCCTGCATAAACAAATTCAAGTTGCAAGATTTGGTCCCCTTACAAATTTGGGTCCACTTGGCTTTTCTTTGCTGTTAGAAACATCACATCCCTTAGGAATCCATTTCATAAAACCTTTAGGAACATAATATTTTCTAATATTGCAGAATCTAACAGAGTGGCCTTTCTTCATGCAGTAAAAGCATGTAACAACTGGTTGTTTCGTCTTAACAATCGGTTGTTTATCTGATTTTCTCAAAAAGCTTTTTGAAAACCCATCTTGCTTGTTCTGTGGATTGAAGCCTAAACCAGCCTTTCCAAAAACACAGCTTTGAGATGCTAGTACATTCTCAAAGTTTGACTTTCCTTTTGAAAGCTTGTCCACAGTTTCAACAAGATAGTGAACCTTTTTTCTCAAGATTTTCACAATTTGTGCAATTGAGAGTATCACACTTGCAAGAGGCATTTTTGAAATCTTTTTCCAATTTTTCAAAATCACTTTTTGCTTTTCTCAGATCCTCTTCAAGTGATTTAACTTTCTTTTCAAGCCCACTGTTAAGATCTTTCAATCGGTTGTTTGAAAGAACCAATCTATTAGCTTCATCATGAGTTTCTTGAAAAGCTTCAAGCAATTCACTATAGTTTTGTTCATTTAAGGAAGCACATGAACTAACCTCACTTGAACTGCAAGAATCATCATCATCCTCCTCAGCAACTAAGCATATGTTGGCTTTTTCATCTTCACTTGATGAAGAGCTTGATGATGATACTTCATTTTCATCCCAAGCAATGTAGGCTCTTTTTGTCTTGCCTTTCTTCTCCTTGTAGCTTGTCTTTTTCTCTTTGCTCTTGTTGGGACAATCAGCCTTTATGTGACCTTGCTCACCACAACCAAAACAAGTATAGTTATTTGAATTAAATTCATTGGGTTTCTTGTTTCCATACCTATCCTTGTTGTCTTTGTTGCGGTTTCTCTTTAAGAATTTGCTGAATTTTCTTGACAGCAAACTAAGATTTTCCTCATCACTATCATCACTTGAATCTTGCTTTCCCTTATGTTTGGATGCTTTCAAGGCTATGCTCCTTGTGTGCTTATCTTCACTCTCTTGAACATTGAGTCTATTCATCTCTAGCTCATGTTCCCTAAGCTTTCCAAACAAAGAGGCAACACTTAATGATGTTAGATCTTTAGATTCGGAAATAGCAGTTACCTTTGGTTGTTATGCTCTATCAAGACATTTTAAGATCTTGATGTTCAGCTCCTCTTTATCAAACGTCTTGTCAAGGCTCATAAGGTGATTGATGATGTGTGTAAACCTTTTCTGCACTTCAGCTATGGTTTCACCTTTCAGCATTCTAAACATCTCATACTCTTAGATGAGAGCATGCTTTCTAGCTCTTTTCACCTCATTTGTTCCTTCATGAGTGACTTCCAAAGTATCCCACATTTCTTTTGATGATTTGCATTGTGAGACCCTGAAAAACTCATCAGAATTTAAAGCAGAGGTTATAATATTTTTGGCAATGCAATCGAATTTGGCCTTTCTACTTTCTGCATCAGTACATTGAGACCATGGCTTCTCAATGACAGAACCATCTTTTTCAAACATTGGGATAAAAGGGCCATTTTCAATTACATCTCAAATTCCTTTGTCAAGAGATTCCATAAATATTTTCATTCTAACTTTCTAAAACTGGTAATTCAAACCATAAAACAAGGGTGGTCTGTTTATTGAGGCACCTTCCCCAAACGGTAGTCTATCAGCCATTTTGAAAGATTTTTAGGATCAACTTGAATAACTTTCAAGAACCAAGCTCTGATACCAATTGTTAGAAAATATGGCTTTAAACTAGAGGGGGGGTGAATGGTTTAAAGGGGATTTCGCAAACTTTTCAAAGCTAGAATGAACTTATTTCAGAAACCAATTGATTCAGCAATTCAGTTAGCCAAAACAGCAAGCAAAACTGTAATACCAGGAAAAACAATCGGTTGTTTCTTCGAAACAATCGGTTGTTTATACCAGCAAACAACAAACAAACTAAATTTAAAGAGATAGGGATAGAGAGATTGTATACAGTTGTTTATACTGGTTCACTCAAAACTAGAGCTACATCCAGTCTTCTCAGAAACCCTGAGGATATCCACTAAGCAATCACCACTTGATCACTTACACCACAACCAAGAGAATGACCTTGAACACCTCAAGAAACACACTCTCCTTGGCCAACATTAAGATTGCTGATCTTGAACACCTCAAGAACACACAGCCAATCTCAGCAACACACACAAAAACAGTTTTCAAACTTTCTCAAAACACCTAAGTGTAAACAATCGGTTGTTTCGACAAAACAATCGGTTGTTTCAAATTAGTTTGAAAAACATTTTACTTTGATAAAGATTGAGATGCTAATTGTTTGAGATTTAATCTAAGGGTGGATTACAACATTAAACTACCTCAGAACAAAGCTTAAACCAGCACAGCAACACACAGCAAAGCAGAGGCTTCAACATCCTCCAAAGGATTTGGATTCTTCAAAACATTGAACACCACTTGGTTCAACAAATTGTTTAAGAAAATTTTTTGTAAACTTTTAAGCTTAGAATGAAAATTCTTCAAAAGAACCTTGATTAAGGATTCAGTTTTTCCAAAACAAACAGCAAAAGCACAAAGCTGGAAAAACAATCGGTTGTTTTAGCGAAACAATCGGTTGTTTATACCAGTTCCAAATTATCAAAACTGAATTAAAGAGATAGGGATAGAGAAATTGTACACAGTTGTTTATACTGGTTCACTCCAACAAGAGCTACATCCAGTCTTCTCAGAAACTCTGAGGATAACCACTAAGCAATCACCACTTGATCACTTACACCACAACCAAGAGAATGACCTTGAACACCTCAAGAAACACACTCTCCTTGGCCAACACTAAGATTGCTGATCTTGAACACCTCAAGAACACACAGCCAATCTCAGCAAAACACACACACGAATTGTTCAGCAGTTTTCAATGATTACACTTGTTACAGATGAATATCTGAAATCAATACAAGTAGAATCCTATTCCAGCACCTTGATCAATCTCTCAACTCTTAAGCAATCTCAGAACTTCTTTTTAAAAACTCTTAGTTGTTATTCTTTTTAAACTTTGTCTCAAGATTCTTAAACCTTAAAAACAGTTTTTCAGAATATATTCAAGAATATAGTTTGTTATCAAATCTTAACAAACTCTTAATTGCATTTAAAATAGATTGGTCAAAGCATTTAATGACTGGGGCGTATTCAGTTAAAGCATTTAAAGCTCAGTCAAAGAAAACAATTTTTCTGTTATGGTTTCAAAACTAACAATCGATTGTTTCCTCGAATCAATCAGTTGTTTTGTTACTTAACAGATTTCACCATTCAAAAACAGTTTTCAAACTTTCTCAAAACACCTAAGTGTAAACAATCGGTTGTTTCGACAAAACAATCGGTTGTTTCAACTTAGTTTGAAAAACATTTTACTTTGATAAAGATTGAGATGCTAATTGTTTGAGATTTAATCTAAGGGTGGATTACAACATTAAACTACCTCAGCACAAAGCTTAAACCAGCACAGCAACACACAGCAAAGCAGAGGCTTTAACATCCTCCAAAGGATTTGGATTCTTCAAAACATTGAACACCACTTGGTTCAACAATCTCCCCCTATTTGATGAAGACAAATCCCTGGTGCTTGTGTTGTACTGATTAAATCTGAAGCAGTTTCTGCAGGAAAAGCATTTATACTGTCCAAAGCTTCTTACAGCAGCAAGTTAGATTATAACTCTTTAAACATAATAAACAATCGGTTGTTTACACGAAACAATCGGTTGTTTCTATCAACAGCAGCAGAAAACACTTTTATACTCAGAGATTTAAACATTTTATGCATATAAGACACATATATACAAGAACCAATAATTCTCCCCCTATTTGTCTTCACAAATAGACTTTAACATGTATCAAAGACAGATTTAAGAGAGATTATTAAGATCAAGAATACCTAACTCATTTCTTAAGAAGAAGAACCTCTTTTTTGGCAAAGGCTTTGTGAAGATGTCAGCTAGCTGCAGTTTGGTCTCCACAAACTTTACTTCACAGTTCCCATTTTGCACATGATCTCTGATTAAATGATGTCTTATTTCAATATGTTTGGTCTTTGAGTGTTGAATTTGATTTTTGGTAAGATTTATTCCACTTGTGTTATCACACATCAAAGGAAGTTTGCTGATTTGTAAACCAAAATCTGCAAGTTGTTGTTTGAGCCATAGGATTTGTGCACAACAACTACCAGCAGATATATATTCTGCCTCAGCAGAGCAACACATGCTTGCTTCTTGCTATGCCATGAGATTAGGCTTAAGCCAAGAAGGTGACAAGTGCCACTTGTGCTCTTTCTATCTAGCTTGCAACCTGCAAAGTTAGAATCTGAATAACCAATTAAATGTATTGGAGAATGAGAAGGATACCATAGTCCTACAGATGATGTTCCTTTGAGATATTTCAGAATCCTTTTTGCAGCTTTGAAGTGTGATTCTTTAAGATTTGCTTGATATCTTGCACATAGACACACCGCAAACATGATGTCCGGCCTACTTGCTGTTAGATAAAGCAATGATCCAATCAAACCTCTGTATTTTGTTTGATCTATACTCTTTCCAGCAGCATCTGCATCCATGTAGCAGCTTGATGGCATTGGACTGCTTGCCTCTTTGCAGTTATCCATTTCAAACTTTTTGAGAATTTCCTTGCAATACTTTGATTGACTTAGGAATATCCCATCCTTTGTTTGTTTGACCTGCAATCCAAGAAAGAAAGATAGTTCTCCCATCATAGACATTTCAAACTCACCTTTCATTGCAGTCACAAATTCTTCACACAACCTATCTTGTGTGGCACCAAAGATGATGTCATCAACATAGATTGGCACAAGAATTATTTCTGCATTTGACTTCTTGATGAAGAGAGTCTTGTCTACCATTCCTCTTTCATAACCATGTGATAGCAGAAAGTTGCTAAGTCTCTCATACCACTTCCTTGGAGCTTGTTTCAGTCCATACAAAGCTTTCTTCAACTTGAAAAAATAGTTGGGATACTTGTGATCTTCAAAGCCCGGTGGTTGATCTACATAGACTTCCTCATTGATGTAGCCATTCAAGAAGGCACTCTTTACATCCATTTGGAAGAGTTTAAAACCACTCATACAAGCAAAAGCCAGCAGCAGCCTCACAGCCTCCAATCTAGCCACAGGAGCAAAGGTTTCACCATAGTCTATGCCCTCTTCTTGATTGTAGCCTTTGGCAACTAGCCTTGCTTTGTTTCTAGTGATCACTCCATCCTCATCTAGCTTGTTCCTGAAAACCCATTTTGAACAAATAATATTCATTTCATTAGTTTTAGGGACAAGAAACCATACCTCATTTCTTTCAAATTGGTTTAGCTCTTCATGCATAGCTTCAACCCACTTCTCATCCTTGAGAGCTTCCTCAATTGACTTTGGTTCAATTTGAGAAACAAAAGCTGTGTGCCTGCAGTAGTTTGAGATGGAGCTACGTGTGGAGACACCTTCCTTTATCTGCCCTATGATGTTATCCACAGAAAGATCTCTAGGAATCCTCCATTCTTTGGGCAGCTCACTCTGTTGCAGAATTTCAATCGGTTGTTTCTGCAAATCAACCGGTTGTTTTTCTGCACAGATATCTAGCTTCTCCAAACTGATGCTCTGTTCGTCTCCCTCAGCACTGATCTTTGGGTTCTCACTGATTTTGCGATCTACCTCATCAAAGACTACATGAACTGATTCTTCTACAGTCATCAGCCTTTTGTTGTAGACTCTATATGCATGGCTTGTGAGTGAGTAACCAATGAAAATACCAAGGTCAGCTTTCTCATCAAATTTTCCCAAACTTTCCTTTCCATTGTTGAGAATGAAACAGCTACAACCAAAGACTTTGAGGTGACTGATGTTAGGCTTCCTTCCATTGAAAAGTTCATATGGAGTTTTCTTCAAAATGGGCCTTATAAGCACCCTATTCATCACATAACAAGAGGTGCTCACTGCATCTGCCTAAAAATACTTAGGAAGTGATGACTCACTAAGCATTGTCCTTGCAAGCTCTTCAAGAGATCTGTTCTTCCTCTCTACAACTCCATTTTGCTGTGGTGTTCTTGGAGCAGAGAAATTGTGTAGAATCCCCAACTTCTCACAGAACTTGACAAACTTCTCATTTTGGAATTCTCCTCCATGGTCACTCCTTATGGAGCCTATGTTGTTGTTCTTTGTGTTTTGAAGCCTTCTTGCTAGCTTTTTGAATGCAACAAAGGCATCACTCTTTGATTCCAAGAACAAAGTCCAAGTGTACCTAGAGAAATCATCAACAATAACAAGAGCATAATAATTTCCACCAAGACTCATAGTTCTAGAGGGTCCAAAGAGATCCATGTGAAGGAGTTCAAGAGGTCTCAATGAAGAGACAACATTTTTGGTTTTAAAAGAACTTTTCACTTGTTTCCCTTTTTGGCAAGCTTCACAAATGTGATCCCTCTCAAACTTGAGTTTTGGCAACCCAATCACAAGATCTTTTGATATTAGCTTGTTCAAATGATTCATGTGAATATGAGCAATTCTTCTATGCCAAAGCCAAGATTTATCTTGCTTGGATAGAAGACATCCAATTGAACATGGTGAAGAGATATCTAGAAGATACACATTGTTAACTCTCTTACCTACCAACATTACCTCTTTGGTGTTGGGCAGACAGATTTCACATGTGTTTGTCTTGAACATCACTTGATACCCCTTGTCACATAGTTGGCTAATGCTCAGAAGATTATGCTTTAGACCTTCAACAAAGAGCACATCATGGATCACCAAGATGCTCTCATCTCCTATGGATCCTCTTCCAAGAATTCTTCCTTTGTTGTTGTCTCCATAGGTGACATGACCCTCTTGCTTGAAGGATATTCTCAAGAACTTTGATTTGTCCCCTGTCATATGCTTGGAGCATCCACTGTCCAAGTACCAAAGTTGCTTTCTTTCCTCCAAGATGTCCTACAAAAAAGATTTTCAAGTACATAGGCTTGGTCCCCTTATGAATGTGGGTCCATCTGGTTTATACTCATCAATACAAGCTTTATTTTTCTTGGGAATCCACTTCATAAGCCCTTTAGGAACAACATGTTTTCTGATTTTACAAAATCGCACAGAATGACCTCTTTTCATGCAACAAAAGCATGTAACAATCGGTTGTTTCGATGGTCCAATCGATTGTTTTTCTGGCATTTTCGAAAATGATTTTTAAAATCTATCTTGCTTGTTTTGTGGATTAAAATCCAATCCAGATTTTCCAAAAACACAATTTTGAGATGCTAGCACACTCTCAAAGTTAGATTGGCCTTTAGAAAGCTTATCCACTATTTTAACAAGATAGTGGACCTTCTTTTCAAGATTTTCGCAATTTTCACAAACTGGAGTATCACACTTGCAAGAGGAGATTTTGTAAATGATTTCCAGATTTTCAAAATCCATTTTTGAATTTTCTAAATCCTCTTCCAGTGCCTTTACTCTGTTTTCAAGCCAACTATTCTTTTCTTTCAATCGATTGTTCAAGAGAGCCAATCGGTTGGCTTCTTCATGCGTTTCTTGAAAGGCTTGAAGCAATTGACCATAATTTTCAGAGTTTGAAGAATTTGATGAGCTTACACTACATGAGTCATCCTCCCTTCTGGTCATTAAGCAAAGATTGAGGCTTTTCTTATTTTGCCTTCTCTTTCTTCTTGTTTGACTCTTTGTCATTGCTTCCTTTGGTTCATGAGCATCCTTGAGTGTCTCCCACATTTCCTTAGCAGTTTTGCACTTTGATATCCTGAAAAATTCATTAGTATCTAGTACAGAAGCTATAATGTTTTGAGCAAACTTATCAAGCTGAGCCATCTTACATTCATCATTTGTCCAATTGGACAAAGGTTTTGTAATAAAGGAATTATCCTTTTTGAATTTTGGAATGTAAGGACCATTCTCAATTGAGTCCCAAATTCTTTGATCAATAGACTCAATAAAGATTTTCATTCTTGCTTCCCAAAACTTATAATTCAATCCACAGAATAAAGGTGGTTTGTAGATTGAAGCACCCTCCTCAAAAGATAGTTTTCCAGCCATAGAAAAAAGATTTTAGATCAACTTGAATAACTTTCAAGAACCAAGCTCTTGATGCCAATTGTTAGAATATATGGCCTTAAACGAGAGGAGGGGTGAATTGTTTAAGAAAGATTTTTTGTAAACTTTTAAGCTTAGAATGAAAATTCTTCAAAAGAACCTTGATTAAGGATTCAGTTTTTCCAAAACAAACAGCAAAAGCACAAAGCTGGAAAAACAATCGGTTGTTTTAGCGAAACAATCGGTTGTTTATACCAGTTCCAAAATATCAAAACTGAATTAAAGAGATAGGGATAGAGAAATTGTACACAGTTGTTTATACTGGTTCACTCCAACAAGAGCTACATCCAGTCTTCTCAGAAACCCTGAGGATAACCACTAAGCAATCACCACTTGATCACTTACACCACAACCAAGAGAATGACCTTGAACACCTCAAGAAACACACTCTCCTTGGCCAACACTAAGATTGCTGATCTTGAACACCTCAAGAACACACAGCCAATCTCAGCAAAACACACACACGAATTGTTCAGCAGTTTTCAATGATTACACTTGTTACAGATGAATATCTGAAATCAATACAAGTAGAATCCTATTCCAGCACCTTGATCAATCTCTCAACTCTTAAGCAATCTCAGAACTTCTTTTTAAAAACTCTTAGTTGTTATTCTTTTTAAACTTTGTCTCAAGATTCTTAAACCTTAAAAACAGTTTTTCAGAATATATTCAAGAATATAGTTTGTTATCAAATCTTAACAAACTCTTAATTGCATTTAAAATAGATTGGTCAAAGCATTTAATGACTGGGGCGTATTCAGTTAAAGCATTTAAAGCTCAGTCAAAGAAAACAGTTTTTCTGTTATGGTTTCAAAACAAACAATCGATTGTTTCCTCGAATTAATCAGTTGTTTTGTTACTTAACAGATTTCACCATTCAAAAACAGTTTTCAAACTTTCTCAAAACACCTAAGTGTAAACAATCGGTTGTTTCGACAAAACAATCGGTTGTTTCAACTTATTTTGAAAAACATTTTACTTTGATAAAGATTGAGATGCTAATTGTTTGAGATTTAATCTAAGGGTGGATTACAACATTAAACTACCCCAGAACAAAGCTTAAACCAGCACAACAACACACAGCAAAGCAGAGGCTTCAACATCCTCCAAAGAATTTGGATTCTTCAAAACATTGAACACCACTTGGTTCAACATTTAAGCCAATTAGTTTTAGATCCCGCAAAGATACAAGACTATTAACAATTGAAGAGTGTCCTTATGGTACCTAACACCTTTAAGATATTGACAAGAACTTCTTCTTTTTTATTTTTTTTTGACAAAGTGTAATATGTTGTGGATGTAACCATGAATGGAGCATCACCATCTAAACTAGCTCAACCTTACAAGAAGATAACCAAGAACAAGAAATGATATTCAAGGCTAGGTCAAGCATCTCAGGCTAGGTCACAAGGCCCCACCATTCCTCAGAAGATCATCAAGAGCATAACACCAGAGCATGGGCCTAGGAAGAGGTGTTATGCATTCTAAAAGCTATTGTTTCTTTTAATAGTTTTAAGGAAGAGGTGTTATATAGCATAAATTGGACTTGTTCATGGTCCATATGAGGGTGAAATCCAAGCTTCTAGAATGCATCACATGTGCATCCCACATAGTCGCACTTTTTACATTAAGCACATGCTTAAATGTGTAAAGTGTGACCCTTTCTAGATCCACAATTAGTGGCACATTTTTAGGAGTTAAGCTAGCTTATTTTGAATTTCAAATTTCCTTCCATGCCTTAATCACATGTCACCTATCACCATAAATAGGTGGTCACCCCGTCTTGTAAATTACATTGAAATTTGTGTATGTTTGAGTGAATTTCTGAGTGTTCTAAAATTTCCTAAGTCTTATCTTGGATGGCTTCAAGTGGCGACTCTTATTCACTTATCTTGGATCCGTTCTCTAAATTGCGTGACTACCTCCGATGTAACCATGAAAGGAGTATCACCATCTAAACTAGCCTAAATTTATAAAAAGACAACCAAGAGAAAAAAAGACTATTCAAGGATAGGTCAAGCATCTCGGGCTAGGACACAAGGCCCACCATCCCTCAGAAGATCATCAAAAGCAGAACACCATAGCATGAGCAAAAATACCAATTGTTCTTTATTTTAATCTTTTTAAGAGAATGTGTTAAAAAGCATTAAAATTGGGCTTATTCATGGCCCATACATAAACCCTAAGATCTAGAAGGTTTCCCATGTGCAACCCCTAGTCACACTTTCCACATTAAGCACATGCTTAAATGTGCGAAGCATGAGCCCTTCTAAATCCACAATTAGTGGCACATTTTTAGGAGTCAAACTAGCTTATTTTGAATTTCAAATTTCCCTTCATGGAACCTATCACTATAAATAAGTGGTCACCTCCTCTTGTAAATCACAACATATTTTGAGTAAAGAAACTATGCGTGAGTAATTTTTTGAGTGTCTAAAATTCTTCGAGTCTTATCTTGGCAAGATGCTTCAAATGGCGACTCTTTTCATCACTTATCTTGGAATTCCTCTCCTCCAAGTGGCGTGACCTCCTCCATTTCCCCACCTCCATGAATGACTACAACCATCTAAGTTTCCCTTTTTCCTTTTCTAATTACATGTCTTTCCTTTTCGCCAATTCTAATCTATTTTGAGTTCTTAATTTCCGCTTGCATATTTTTCTTTGTGCGAGTCTTTTTCCTTTACTCTTAGAAGAGAACCTTCACACTTACTTAACGACTTGGTTAAGTTCGTGTCTAGTGGAAATCCTCACTAAGTCCTCACCATAAATGTTAATCCAATTCTTAATACAAGTGAAACCTTTAAAAATATGTGCAATTCTCAAATCAACTCATATCAACCTCCATACTTCCACCTTCACCAAATCCTCTTCATTCATCTAAGTGTATTCATCCTTTCTATCTTGTATTGTTCAATTCCTTTTATTCATTGTCTATACTTATTGCTTCCTTTCATTTCCTTAATTCATCATCAATTAAAGTGTGTGCATTTTTCTTTTTCCTCTTTGAAGAGAACATAACACTTACTTAACCACTTGGTTAAGTTCGTGTCTAGTGAAGATCCTCACTGAGTCATCATCATAATTGTCAATTTAATTCCTAATCCAAGTGAAACCTATAAAAATGTGTAATTCTCAAATCAACTCATATGAAAATATGTATGCTTTACCAACTTCTCATCGTGTCAATTCCTCTGATATACTTATCTTAATAAAATCCAGATAAGCATTGACTTCATCATTCATCTTCTCATTGATGTTGAGAAGTGTTCCAATTAAGATATAACACACATTCTTCTCCACATGCATTGCATTTATACATTGTCTCACATCTAACTTGCACAAATACTAAAGATAAAAAAGATTGACCTCTTCTTCCATATGTTAGTCATAACAACCTTTCGCTTTGCTTTTACAAAGACAACATTAACATTGTTTTACCTTTTCATAAATCTCAATACGAGTCAATAGAATGGGATAAATGTCATGTTTTTGGTGTTCATTAAAGGCTTTCTTTGATCTACTATATGAGTGTAATTCTTTTAGAAATCTATGATGTCATCCTTCCATGTTTTAACATGCTCATACAATGTATTTTCTTCTCACACAATACATTCTCTATGACCCTTCACATTATAACCCAACAAGTTTCCATACATATGAGCATCATTGATAGTACAAATAATATCGCATGCATGTAGAAAAATTCATTATCAAACCCATCATGCACTTCAACCCCCTCATCCCACAACAACATTAAATCTTCAATCAGTGAAAAAAGAAAAACTTCTATGTCAATTACTAGTTGTCTTGGATCATAGAACACCATAGATAAGATCATGTATTTGCACTTCATACACAAACCTCGAGATAGGTTATAAATCAATAGCAAAACATGGCATGAATGATTATTAGTACTTGAATTACCAAACTAATTCATTCCATTAACAACTAGTCCAAGTCTTATATTTTTTTATTCATTTCAAAATTCAGGAAATTTTTACCAATTTTCTTCCATTGCAAAGAATCAACTAGATGACAAAGCAATCCATAACATTTCCCATCATCTATGTGCCATCTAAGATTTTTAGCATCATTTGGATTCACAAACAAATTCTTAAAACTTGGAATTAATGGAAGATACCAAATTGCATTCATAAGGGGATTGTCCTTTGTCGCTTTTCATTATTCTCTTAATGACCATCATTGACCTTATATTGTCACAATCGAAACTTGGGATATCTTTTTAACTCTTCAATTTTTTTTATGTAAAATACAATCATTAGCACATGAGTGTATCTTTTTATATTTCATACCCATCATATAAAGTATCTTATTTTCATCATAATTTTAATTGGGTAGTGTATTCCCGTTTGAAAGGATTTCCTTCAACAACTGAAGCAATTTTGTGAAGCTTTTATCGGTCCACCTATCATTGCCTTAATTTCTTCAATCTTAAAAGTGTTATTAATTTTCTGAAGTTATGGTTGAAAATTATCTTGGTCCTTGTTGCATAACATAATCGTCTAAAGTTCTTCTTTAAGGATTGGCAATCCCTCCTCCTTCATTATTTTTGTTTTAAGCCATGTTTTCTGATTAGGTTGTATGAGATTGAGAATTAGGTGAGGTTGGATCAGGTCTTATTTCTTGATATCCTTGGTTTTGTTTGAAATTTCTCCTTTTTATTCTCAAAAAGCTTTTCAATATCCTGTTCAACAACAAATCTTCTAAAGAGATATTTTCTCTTGTTAGCATAAAAGTATGATCCTTTCAATGAGATAAAAAAATCAAACAAAAGAAAATAGAAATAAAAAATGAAAAGTGTTAGAATGTTAAAAGAAGTTAAATTAATCTAAATAGTTAAATCTAAATCTACAATTAGAAAGTAAGCTATTCACGAAAAAAATACAATATGTACTTCTTCAAAATGAAAGATATAACTACTAGTAAAATCATAATGCCCCGACAACGGTGCCAGAAAGACTTGATGAGGGTGGATTTAAAATCCTTTTCTCGACAAGTAGACCAAGTCAACTATAGTACAACTGAGGGTTGTCGTACCCACAGGGAATTAAAGTTTACCAAAGTAATAAGAACCTTAAAGATGAAGTGAGATAAGGATAAAATTTGGTTGCATATAATTTTTGCAAAATAACTTATACTAATCCTAATATAATAATTAGCGAGGGTGAAATTTGACAAACTAATGAAGTAGAAGAATAAAAATACGACACGGGTGTTGGGATTCAATAACTTTGTGAATATTTTTTGTTAATGTTCTAATGCTATGTTTGTTCAAGTTCATTATTCCTTGTGGCCAAATTGATGGCAGAGCCCCCAGCCACACACAACCACATAATAAGGAGGATGAAGACCTAGAGGTTGTTTATGGATTTATTTGCACATATGGGTCGAATTGAGCTTTTGTTTATTTTTATAGGCCCAATCAAGAGGAAAACTCTAGGATCAAGAAATGTACAAACATATCCAAGAAGACCTCCAAGTCATCAAAACATAAACTAGAGCTTTGGTCAAAAGACCACAAGAAGATTGAGTTTTTGTTGACTAGTCAACATTATTTTTGGACCAAGCTTTAACTTAAGTAAATTGTATATAGTTGTTTAGGATTTCATGGGCTATGTATTGGGCCTAGTAGCATAAAATAATTAGACCAAATATCTGGGTTAAGTAACATAGGTTTTTGGGCTTGTATTTGGGCGAATAGTAAAATAGGTCTAGTTAGGGTTAAAGGTGACTAGTTAGGGTAAAAAAAGGCTTCTTTGAGCCCAATGTAACCCTAAAACATCTAGGATATATTGGAGGACGAAAATTACCTTGGCATGGAGCACATGGACATCCACATGGCAGCCTAGGAGTGGAGAGGATTTAGCGTGGAAGGTGTGAACTAAACATGGAAAGCATGACTCCACATGGCACCTTCTCATTAGAGAGTTTTATTTTCAATTTTCAAATTTTGGGTCCAAAATGTTCAACCCTCTCTCCTATAAATTGAGTTGTTTGGCTCTTGATTTACTAAGATTAATATATGAGTGAATTATTGCACAAGTTTGCAAGCTTTCCCACTCCCTTGTCTAGACTCTCTAGGATAGACACATTGATCTTCTTCTTCACCTCTCCAAGTGTTATGGCCTAACCAATCACTCACCCTACCTCTCATGCACCTTCAAGGATACCATAGCTCCACTGGAGCCCTCCTTGTTCCATCTCCTTCATCTAGCTTCCTTCAACTCCAACAAAAATTCAAGAAATTCAATCGGTCATGAATGCAACACCATCATAAACCAAGTCAATTTCTTACATCGAGGTTATATAGAACAACAAACAATTATAATCAATTCCTTGCATCATAACAGTTTTCTTCTGCATTAAGATGGAACAGTTCAAGCCAAATACTAAACTCCATTATTGGGAGTTGACATACTCGGTTGATTTGATAGGGTTCAGATACATGAACTCGCCTTCCAGCTGTTAGAATGTATGACCTTAAACGACAGGGGGGTGAATTGTTTAAAGAGGGTTTTCGAAAACTTTTTAAGGTAGAATGAAATTCTTTGCAAGAAACAAGATTAGGAATTCAGTTAGCCAAGAAACAAAGCTCAAAGCAGCAAAGCACCAGAAAAAGAATTGGTTGTTTATACCAGTAAAAACAACAACAACTGAAATTAAAGAGTTTAAGGAAGAGAGAGATGCACAAACAATTTATACTGGTTCACTCTTAAACCAAGAGCTACATCCATTTCCCAGAAACCACTGGGGAATCCACTAAGTAATGAAAACCAGATTACATACACACACCACCAAAGAAGTGACCTTGATCCCCTTAAGAAACACACTTCCTTTGGCTCAACACACACACACCAAGAATGTTGATCTTGACAACCTCAAGAGCACACAACCCTTCTTGGCTTTACAACACCAGAATGTACAAAGTATTCAGAACGAATTACACTTGTTACAGAATGAACTGAAATCAATACTGATGTAATCCTATTCCACTCTCTCTTGATAAACCAAACCTCAAAGGTGAAAACTCAAATCTTTGAATGCAATTTGTGAAAAACTCAAATCTGTTTTTCTATCTTCTTAATCAATGTTTGTTATAAAACTTAAACAAACTATTTATAGCATTCAAAGAATGGTCAAAGCATTTAAAGCAGGAGCGTATTTAGCTATAAAATCATTTAAAGCAGGAGCGTATTTAGCTATAAAATCATTTAAAGCTCACTTAACTAACAAAATTGTTTCTGTTAGGATTTTCAAACAAACAATCGATTGAAAGTGCGAATCAATCAGTTATTTTGGTTTGAGAGCAAGTCAACCAACCAAAACAATTTTCAACCTTTTCAAAAACACCTAAGTGTAAAATAATTGGTTGTTTTGACAAAACAACAGGTTGTTTTTCACTTAGTTTGAAAAACATTTTAAACTTAAAAGATTTGAATACACTTAAGCTTTAGATTCAACAAAGAGTGGATTACAAAGATAAACTACCCAGATCCTACTCTAAAACACAACAGCAACTTCAAGCAACTTCATCCTTCCATCAAACGCTAGGATTTGGATTCTTCAAAGCTTTTGATCACACTTGATTCAACAATCTCCCCCTATTTGATGAAGACAAATCCCTGGTTGCTTGTGTTGGACTTGTTTGAATCTAAAGCAGTTCCTGCAAAACAAAGTTTAAGCAATATACAACATCTATGGCAGCAGGTTAGAATAACACATATAGCTTGTGTTTTGCTTAACCAAAACAGTAGAAAAACCAACACACCATAAAGCATCAACAGCAGCAAACAACAGAAACATTAAACACTTAAACAAATAGAGTTTGCATAATTAAAGACAACACAACATAAAATCTCTCCCTATTTGTCTTTACAAATAGACTGTAAGAAGAGATAAAACAGAAATTTTTCCAGATAAAACATAATTTAAAAGAAATATCACTTAAACTGGTACAGAGCAAAAAACAATCGGTTGTTTCGAGCATTCAACCGGTTGTTTTTCTTCAGTCATCCTTTCCATATTGCAGCTCAAAGATCTGGTTCTGAACAACTTCAATCTATTCATGCAGGGTCAGAAAGCGAGTGTCCATGCTATGGAATCTGTTGTCAATGCTCTGGAAATTGGTCACACAAAGATCATGGAGATTTCTTTGATTTTCAGCAAAGCCATCAAACCTATTCACCATGTATCTTTCAAAAGAAGACATAGAAGGAATCTCATCCCCTTGATGTCCTGCACTTGTTCCAACATCAAAGTTAGTTGTAGGTTGTTCTTCATTGTGGATATCCATATCAGCAGCTTGATCTTCTTCATCAAAATCAGCAGCTGCAGCACTTGATGAACCACCATGATCACCATCTTTGCTCACCCATCTTCCATTTATCTTGGTGAATCCCATCTTGCTTAGTGAACCATTATTCATCTCTTGTGTTGATTTAACCAACTCAAAGGTCTCATCTTCAAGATTCACTTCAAAATAGAGCAAGAATTTAGAGATTAAAACAACATAGGGATAGTGGTAGTCACTGAACCTCATGGATTTTTGCATATGTTCTTTGATGATATGAATCCAATTGATCTTGATCTTCTTCATGATGCAATAGATATAAAGAAGATCTTCTTTCGTTAAAACAGAATGGTTGCTCCCCCTTGGAGTTAGAAACCAAGTAACAATAAGAGCCAACACCCTTTCATCTAACTTCAAGCCTCCAACAGAACAAGTTCTCACTTGGGCTTGTTGATTCTTCAAACAACTCTTGTAGTATTGGACTTTGTTGAAATCTTCCACAACACTAAGATTTCCTTTATTAGTCCTTAGACCAGCATACTTTAATCCAGTTACTGCAGCCCACACATCATGGGTAATCTCTATGTCTACACCTTTCACATGAGAAACAAGGTTGTTTCCTTCAAACTTAAGGTTGGTGTAGAATACCTGAATCAAATCTGGGTAAATGTTTCCCTTCATCTCCAAGAATCTTCTCAGCAACTGATCCTTGAGAAGCTTCCTCACATTGTCCAACTTTTGGCTTTTTAGCCAATCAAAGGAGACAACTTTTGGGTTGTTGATCACCTTTGTGCTTGTCTCAAAGCGATATCCCTCAATAAGCTCATTATCCCCTGAAAACCAGCCCTCAAGCCTCCCTCCAAACCTTACAACCCTTGTTTTGATCCTCTTTGATGTAGGTGGAGTGGACTCCATGATAGCAGATAAAAGAGGCAAAGGCTCACACACAAAGAGAGAAAGAGATGTTGCAAGAGATGGCTCAATTGGTTGTTTTTGTAAAAGAAAACTGTTGCACCAGATTTTTATAGCATAACAGAACCCTACATTGATCAATTGGTATTAGTGGGTTTCAGTCTTCAAGAAGAAAAGATTGGACCAAGACCTGCACAGAAAATGTTAGAAAAGAGCAGAAAACCACATGTGATCTTTGACAAGACATAAAGGCTCTTGAATTTCCAAGATATGGAATATATTCCTTTATGACATGTTGTAACTTCCTCCAGAACACAATCAAGCTTTCAAAACTGCTTTATTGACTCAAGATCCTTTCATTATTGAGATCTGCAATAGACAGAGTGCATAGAGAAATCAATCCAATTCTTTCACAATGCTGTCAGAGAAGAAACAATCGGTTGTTTTTCTGCAACATGTTGATATATTGTGTTTTTTAAGCATAGACTGAGAAAGGTTCAAAACAAATGTATATGCTCATTTGAAAAACATAATTAAACATGACTTTGTAATTAAAAACAAAGACAAAGATAAGGAAGGTTTTATCCTTTTATGAAGTCCCTTCAATGAGTCATTTGTTTGTGATCAAGAAGCTTCTTTTGACTTTTGAATAGGCTTGGACTGGTACACACTCTTAATTCAGTTCCAGTCTTAATCCTTTCCTTCCAAGAACCTGATCAGATGACTCAGAGCCTCATGTCTTCTAGTTTCCCTGCATAAAAATTAATTCAAGCGACAAGATTTGGTCCCCTTACAAATGTGGGTCCATTTGATTTATTTTTATCATTTGAAACCTCCCAACCTTTGGGAATCCATTTCATAAAACCTCTGGGAACAGAATCTGACAGAATGGCCTCTTTTCATGCAATAAAAGCATGTAACAACCGGTTGTTTCGACTTAACAATCGGTTGTTTTACTGGCAGTTTTGGAAATTTCTTTGAAAATTTATCTTGCTTATTTTGTGGATTAAAACTTAATCCAGCTCTTCCAAAAACACAATTTTGAGATGCCAAGACACTCTCAAAGTTGGATTTTCCCTTTGAAAGCTTATCCACAGTTCTAACAAGATAATGAACTTTCTTTTCAAGATTTTCACAATTTTCACAAACAAGAGAGTCACACACATGAGAAGAGTTTTTGCAATGTTTTTCAAGTTTTTCAAAATCAATTTTTGATTTTTCCAGCTCTTCTTCAAGTGTGTTAACCCTCTTTTCAAGCCAGTTGTTAAGCCCTTTTAATCGGTTATTTGAGAGAACCAATCAGTTAGCTTCTTCATGAGTTTCTTGAAAAGCTTGAAGCAATTTACTATAATTTTCAGCACTTAGGGAAGCACATGAACTTACATTGCTTGAGCTACATGACTCATCATCTCCTTCTGCAATCAAACATATGTTTGCTTTTTCATCTTCACTTGATGAAGAGCTTGATGAGGAGACTTCATTTTCATCCCAAGCAATATATGCTCTTCTTGATTTTCCCTTTTTCTCCTTGTAGCTTGATTTCTTTTCATTGCTTTCTTTGTTTGGACAATCAGTTTTTATATGCCCTTATTCACCACAACCAAAGCAAGTATAATTGTTAGAATTGAAATCACTGGTTTTCTTGTTGCCATACCTTTCTTTGTTGGCTTCTTTGTTGCAATTTCTCTTCAAGAATCTACTAAACTTCTTAGACAGCAAACTAAGGTTTTCTTCTTCACTTTCATCACTTGACTCTTGCTTGCTTTTGTGTTTGGCAGCTTTCAAGGCAATGCTTCTCACATGCTTGTCTTCACTTTCTTGAACATTGAGTCTATTCATTTCTAACTCATGTTCTCTTAGCTTACCAAACAATGAAGCCGTTGTCAGTGATGTCAAATCTTTTGATTCAAAAATTGTTGTCACCTTAGGTTGCCATAACCTATCAAGACACTTGAGGATCTTGATGTTTAGTTCTTCTTTATCAAAGATTTTCCCAAGGCTCATAAGGTGGTTAATGATTTGGGTGAACCTCTTTTGTACTTCAGCGATTGACTCACTTTTAAGCATTCTAAACATTTCATATTCCTGAATTAGAGTATGCTTTCTAGCTCTCTTCACATCATTGGTTCCTTCATGAGTCACCTCCAAAGTGTCCCACATCTCCTTGGCCGATGAGCATTGAGAAATCCTAAAAAAATCATCCGAATTTAAGGCAGATGTTATGATGTTCTTAGCAATACAATCAAATTTGGCCTTCTTGTTTTCAGAATCAGTCCATTGAGACCAAGGTTTTTCATTGGAAGATCCATCTTTTTCAAATTTTGGAATAAAAGGGCCATTTTCAATTGCATCCCAAATTCCCTTGTCAAGAGATTCAACAAAGATTTTCATTCTAGCTTTCTTTAATTCATAATTCAAACCACAGAATAGAGGTGGTCTGTTGATTGAAGCACCCTCTTCAAAAGGTACTTTTTCAGTCATTGAAAAAAGGTTTTAGGATCAAACTTGAGTGTTTTTCAAGTACGAAGCTCTTGATGCTAATTGTTAGAATGTATGGCCTTAAACGAGAGTGGGGGTGAATTGTTTAAAGGGGGTTTTTGAAAAAAATTTAAGCTAGAATGAAATTCTTTGCAAGAAACCAGATTAGGAATTTAGTTAGCCAAGAAACAAAGCTCAAACCAGCAAAGCACTAGAAAAACAATCAGTTGTTTCGAAGAAACAATCGGTTGTTTATCCCAGTAAAAACAATAGCAACTGAATTTAAAGAGTTTAAGGAAGAGAAAGATGCACAAACAGTTTATACTGGTTCACTCTTAAACCAAGAGCTACATCCAGTTTTCCAGAAATCACTGAGGAATCCACTAAGTAATGAAAACCAGATTACATACACACACCACCAAAGAAGTGACCTTGATCCCCTTAAGAAACACACTTCCTTTGGCTCAGCACACACACCAAGAATGTTGATCTTGACAACCTCAAGAGCACACAACCCTTCTTGGCCTTACAACACCAGAATGTACAAAGTATCGATAACGAATTACACTTGTTACAGAATGAACTGAAATCAATACAAATGTAATCCTATTCCACTCTCTCTTGATAAACCAAAGCTCAAAGGTGAAAACTCAAATCTTTGAAAGCAATTTGTGAAAAACTCAAATATGTTTTTCTATCTTCTTAATCAATGTTTGTTATAAAACTTAAACAAACTATTTATAGCATTCAAAGAATGGTCAAAGCATTTAAAGGAGGAGCGTATTCAGTTATAAAATCATTTAAAGCCCACTTAACTAACAAAACTGTTTTTGTTAGGATTTTCAAACAAACAATCGATTATAAGTGCAGATCAATCGGTTGTTTTGGTTTGACAGCAAGTCAACCAACCAAAACAGTTTTCAACCTTTTCAAAAACACCTAAGTGTAAAACAATCAGTTGTTTCGACAAAACAACAGGTTGTTTTTCACTTAGTTTGAAAAACATTTTAAACTTAAAAGATTTGAAAACACTTAAGCTTTAGATTCAACAAAGAGTGGATTACAACGATAAACTACCCAGATCCTACTCTAAAACACAGCAGCAACTTCAAGCAACTTCAACCTTCCATCAAACGCTTGGATTTGGATTCTTCAAAGATTTTGATCACACTTGATTCAACACTAGCTTCATTCATGCTCCAAAGGCATCATTGGTTGTTTCTCACCATTAAGCATTAAGTATATTATCAAACCAATAGAACTTGAATTCCAACGAAAATATGCATTCATAAATAATAATAACTCAAGAAATGTCACATTGTTTTCCAATCCCAACAAGATAAGTTTAGAAACTCATAGTAAATATTATAATGAAGCACAAGAATGAAAAGCTAATAAAAACAAGCATTGATCCTTGAATGTTATTGGCCAACTTAGGCTTTGATCCTCTACTCCAGAGTTTGTCTTTATTTCAACCTTTATGCTTGGTCTTATAACCTGATATGACATTGTATTTAAGCCTTTATTGAGCTTTGATGCTATGAATCCTCAATATTTTGAATGAGGTACAACGTAGACCAATTCGCTCAACGAATTAGATTTCTTCATGTTGAAGAAATCTTTTGGCTTCAAACCCTTTTTTGGGCTTCATTAGATTTAGATGTTTAGAGATTTGGCAGGGATTTGCTTCAAGATGAGCTCAATGAAATCCTTCCTTAATCATGAAGTCTTCTTATTCTTAGGCTTGGGATTCACTTCAGGCCAAGGCTAAGCAAATCTAAATCCTTGAAGGATGACCATCCTAACCAAAGCCACCATTTTTCTCAACTAAGAGCAGAGGATCGACCTTGAATGAATACAAAAGAAAATATTTGCCTTAGTCTTGTATAAATTTGTAAATAGTAAAATAGTATTTTCTAGATTTGTATTTTTTAGCCAATTTAGTATAGAAATGTTGGGCCTTAAGTCCACATTAAGAAACTCTTAAAAATAAGCCTAATTCTCTCCAACAAGGAATCCACTTGGAGCCTCCTCCTTACAAGAGTGACTTTTCAAGCTCCTTTTAAAGATTTTTTAGGTGCCTCATTGAGAGCTCTTCAATCATTTGGTGTCATGTGTCAATCACTTAATGGAAAGTTTCTTCAACCCAGGATTGTCACATGGCATGCTATGAATGGAGAGGATTTTATAACTTCAATAGTCATCTTAGGAGACTCTTAGCACTATAAATAAATGTTCTTTCCTTGTAAAACTTTAGAATTGAATGATATGGAACTTGTGTTTCTGAATTTCTCATCACTTTTCTCTCAAAGTCTTTCTTTTCTAAGATGTTCTCTTGCATTCTAGAAACTCAAGGAAGTTGGCCTAACCTCTTGCTTGGCCTTTGCACCTAGAAACTTCACGCAATCACCTTCTTCTCCATGACTAATTAGTGATTCCTCCATTAATTCCACAAATCTTTCACTGCCTTCCATCAAATCCTCCAAAATTCAAGAACATATTACATAAGGTGGATCAGAGAAAGGCTACATGTCTAGATAAGCCTTAATCTCAAAAAATAATTGGGTTTTGTTCTTAAGTTCTTGGTATGGCCAAATCATGTTCTTGTATGTTCTTCTTCATCTTGGGATAGTTAGAAGAACAAGATGATTTTTGAAAAGTGGATTTTCTCTTTAGTTGTTCCTCTACTCTAACATAAAGTTGAACTAAATCATTTAAACTATGATAAGGAAAAAGTTAAACTTTATCCCTAATTTCATAAGTTGCATCAATTATCTATCATAGTAGGAAGGCACATATTTCCTAAAGGCTGACCTAAGCTCATTACGATACCTCATTTGAGGGAAGTTATGTAACCTAAGATCTCTTGTATAGGTTGTCCATCATGTCATGGATGAGTCCTAAAAACTAAGGGTAGCTAAGGTAACCCTCCTCTCATTATCTATTTGATGAGCCTAAAAAATTTCTTCAACCTTCATTTCCCAATTTAGATAATCTTCTATGTTTGAAGAACCATGGAAATAAGAAAGGTTAATCTTAAGTTCTTTAGGCACATGATGGGATTTATGTCTATGTTGTCTAGGATTTTGTAGGTAGTAGTTTGTGTTGTGATGACTACTATAATCGTCTTGGCTTGGGGTAGGGCTTCTAGGATGACTGCTTCTATGTTTATGATATCCCTCCCCATACCTATTCCTAGACCTTTCCCTATTCCTTTCTTGAGAAATCATAAATTTAGCAAACATGTCCTTTAATAAAGAAAATTCTTTTGATTTTTGCTAGTGTTTCATGGATATTAGAAAAATCCGGAGTGTTTTGATTACCATGAACACTACATTGATGTGAAGGATCACCGATTGTTGAATTAAAATAGAAAATGTTTTCACAAAAAATTTACAACTCAACTTGAGTGATCAAAATATTTTTATATTTTTGCTGAAGTAAATCATGAGATCAAGTATGAGCTTTCTCCAAGTTCACTCCCATGAAAGTGAAGTGTGTCACAATGGACTACTCAAGTACCAAGACTTTCCTAACCAGAGTTTACCTCAGATAGTTCTTAACACAAATTCCCTTAAAGAACATCAAAACAATTTTAGAAACGAAAGTGGGTGTGTGAGTGCAAAATGAAACTAAATATCAAAGGAAGATCTACTAATAAGCAACAAAAGATAAAATCCTATGTATCACAGGGACTTACAGACAAGAAAATAAAGGAAGAAAATAAAAGCAAAAATAAAAGCAAGAAAGTTAATGCCAATGAATAGTAAACTAGTCGAATCCTAAGGTGCAAATGCAGTTGACACTAAGAACGCACTGACACACTTACACCACTAATACACGTGACAACTAATAAAAAGTCTATTGAGATTGCCTTTGAAGCAAAATTCCCAATCAACCCAAAAGTAAAAATTACACAAAGGTTATGTTATCAAAATTCAATAAGAAAAGAAGAAAATAAAATCAATCTTGATGAAACTTCTTAAAGCTTTGTGATGTTGAAAATGAATATCAAATTGTGCACTGAAATCTCTTGTTTCCCCAACCTCAAAGAAGAAATCCAAGAGTCCTATTCCTCAACACCAACAATTTGAAACCTCAAATCCTTTCACCAAAAATTGAATAGAAGAAACAACAACAAGAAAAGCAAAATTTGGAAAGCTAAAACAAAAGGAATTTAATGAAACAAACTTCAATAGAAAGCCAAAAAGTTAACAAACAACAATTAAAGGTAGGAAGAAAAATTACCACAACACAAATGAACATAAGGTTATGACTTTTGAATGAATTACAAAATACAAAATCTAGAGTATGACACTGAAATGCTCAAAATTTGTGTAAACTTTTCCAGAAACTATTCTTTTTATAAAAAATTTATCCAAGAATTAAAAAAAAAATGATCAAATCCAACAAATTTTTGGATAAAAGTTTCTTTAACACTATTTTTTTGAAAAACTTTAATTAATATTGTCCTTATAACGAATGAGGCTGATATGGCAAAATTTAATTTAGTAAATACCATGTAAACTTTAAAAAATTGTACGAATGAGGCTGCTATGGTAAAATTTAATTTAGTAAATACCATGTAAATTTTAAAAAATTGTTGGTTATTAAATGGGAGTATGTGTACAGAGAAGACAATGTCAACATATCACTGCCTTATAAGTATATATATAACCTAGACTTTATAGAATTGAATGGACAAATTTAATTAAATCAACCTAAAATTAAATTATTGTTTCGCACACAAAAGTATATATGAGATACGTGTGAACATATTTTTTTTATGAAAATTAGGCATTTACTTGCCTTTTTTTTAAATAATAAAATAAAAAGTATGAATCAATATATATATATATATATATATATATATATATATATATATATATATCTTAAAAAACTGTAATAATATCCGAAAATGTTGTTCAAGTACTTTCTTCAAAATTTAAAAATAATCAATAGATTACAAGAAAAAATTGTAGACATTTATGTTCTGGACTTTAAGACATAATCTTAGGTGTAAAGTAGAAATTAGGTGAAAGAAGGCACAGGATTGTTTTGAAAATGAATATAGTGTTATGATGAAGAAAAAGTAGGCATTTGAAAGGCAGACATATAGTTGTGGTGGTGGTGACGGCTAGAGAAAGTCAACAATGAGAATCATGATCATTACCAAAGTAACTAACAGGGATTTTAGGATTGTTGTGTTGCTGCTTGCAATGACGGGAACCCTTACCTGAACTTTAGGTATTCCTCACCAACAAACATCATAGTACAATACCCATTGACCATAGTTATATGCCATCATCTTAGTGTTTTCTTCTCTATATGTATAGATTCATCTTTATAATATTTTATTTTAGTTAAATAAACTTTTCACCAGTAAATGGAGAGGTAGAGGCTTCGGCATATCTGAGTTATAATCCTACACTAATAAATTTTAAAGGTGTAGAATTCTTTATATTTTATCTCAAATTTATTATCTCAAAACCTTATTATTACCGTAAAGACAATATTTAATTATTAAGATAAAATTAGAATTTTTCAGAGTTTATTATAGTCAACTTTATTGAAATTATTATATCAGTATTTAGTTTTTGAATTTTTGTTAAACCATCTATAAATATTTAATCTCGACTTTGAGATAATTATTTTTTAGTGTAAAAAGTGTGTTGCACATCTCACAAATAAGATCAAATTGTAATATATAAATGTGATTCTTACCGTACAAATAAGTTTTGTGAGATTGAATTATATAAAAATACATTTCCACTTACTAAACTTACTAAGAATATTCAAGTGAAGTATCCTAATAAATATATTCAATTGATAAACCAAGAAATCTTGTGTACAGCTATATCTTAATCTTTGGGTTGAAGGTTGTAACATGATCTTTTAAATTCACTCAAAAGTTAGTAGATTAACGTGGATGTGTGAGCTTATCCCCTTCGAGGGTTGGTCATTTCACGGATGAGACAAGATATTGATCAATGTAGAATCTCCAATATCCTCAGAAGAACTCAATAGATGGTATAAAGTTATTTGGTTTTTTGTGACTAGAGAGAATTGAAAAATTGTATATGTTGTGGATTTACTGAATCGAAGGTCTTGGATTTCATAAACATGAAATTCTTTAAATTTAATTAATGACATTGTTAGACTCATAAAAAAATAGTTTTCATAAAAAATACGTATGTTTTTATTAAAATTAACTTTCCAATTGTTGCGCATGTAGATAAATTTGAAAACGAGCCATGAACAAAATTTTGCTGATTAGAAAAAATGTTGAACAGTGAAAGCATGGTACCAGGTATAGAAGAAAAAAAAGATACCAGTATCCAAAATCACGTCATATTTAAGCGTCCTTTTCTAATTTTTCTTCCATGTTATCAATGACCTTTTTAACAAATTGAATTTGATTTATTTATTCAGATTATCTTTGACAAATGGAATTCTAATATTTGAGTACTTTGTTTTAAATGGGTACTATTCGTATTCCATTCAATCTTGCCACCATTTTCTAGTAACATTTAGTTTCACGAACCCATGGCTCTCCTCTGTTTCTTGTAATCACCAACTGCACAAACCCTTCTTATAAATTTGCTTAAATAGTTTTCTAGTTGAGAGGGGTGATTGGGAGTTAGGATAAAACCTTTGACTACTCAATTGCAACTTGCAAACAAGACACAAAAATTCAAAACTTAACTAGAATTGTATCCCTTATTTTATGTTTGCTAAGTTAATACGCTTCTATGGATTTTTAATTTTCTATATTTGATATATCATTTGAGTTGTCCCTCGACATGCAAGCTACCTCATTGCATTCTACACTCCCATGGTTGAAACTTGCATCCACGGGATGGTGAAAAAATGGCAAAACTGTCTTTGACAAAAAAACATTAAGATTTCACAATTCGGTAGGTATCTTTCAGATTTGAAATATAATCTAAAATGTAAACTTCATAATATTTTAATACATTATGAATTGCACATTCTGGAATATATTTTTGGATCTAGAAATACATACAATACTATACAATTTAAAATTCTGGAAGGTTTTTTTTTTTTCAAAATAAATTTATGAATATCGGAACTAAATACAATCAAACTCATAAACAAGAATGAAAATTGTGGGTTATGACTCACCTTTACTGTTATCTTGGCATAAATGGGAGGTTAGTTACCGTTGACAATTAATTAAAATTATTGGGAGGTTACTTACCGTTCACAATTAATTGTTATTAAAGGGAGGTTAATTACCATTAGTTGCTTTTATTATTGTTGTCTCCTAGAACCAGTATATATAGTGGCTTACTTCAAGCAATGTAACACACAACAAACAGCAACACACACTTGCTTCCTCTCTCTTTTCCTATGCTCTCTATTTCTTCTCTTGGATGTAAGTGTTTAACCCATATAGAGAGAATTTGTTTTGGGGCTATTTATCTATTAGCTAGAGAGGAATTCATTGTACCCCCAGTACCATTATAGTGGAAGTTTTGGCTCTCTCGCCGGTGGTTTTTTACCTCTATTTAAAGGGGTTTTCCACCTGAAAATTATGGTATCATTCTCACTTTACTTGTTACTTTAATTTCTCATCATCTTTAGTTGAAATTATCACGCTTCCGCATACGATATCCCTACTAATTGGCATCAGAGCTTTTCGATAATTCAAACAAGATCTGTTGTTCAATAATGTCGAAATTGGATATTGAGAAATTTGATGGTAAAATCAGCTTTGCTATCTGGGGAGTCCAGATGCTAGTTGTTCTCACCCAGAATGGTTTAAAGAAATTTCTGGCAGGTAAAATGACGAGGCCAACCACTATGACGGAGGAGCAGTGGGATGAGATGGATGAAAAGGTATTGTCTGCAATCCAGTTATGCTTGTCCCGTGAGGTATTGCGTGAGGTCATCAACGAGAAAACTACAACATGCATATGGAGTAAATTGGGGTCTCTATACATGACCAAAAGTCTTGCAAACAAACTCCGGTTAAAGGAGCGACTCTTTACACTCCGAATGTCCGAAGGTACTCCCATCCAATCTCACCTTGATGAATTTAATTCCATCATAATTGATTTGGAAAATGTGGATGTTAAAATTGATGATGAGGATAAAGTCGTTATACTTATTGTTTCTCTACCACCCTCACATCGACAATTCAAAGAAATTATGTTATTTGATGATGTCAAGACTAATTTACTAGCCAAAGAAAAATTTGATTCTCAAATTCATTCCGAAAGTTATGGTGAAGGATTAGTAGTTAGAGGGAGAAACCAAGAGAAAGGTAGGAACAATAAGTATAAATCTAGGTCAAAATCTAGAGGCAAGAACTCCAAATATTGTCGTTATTGCAAGAAAAAGGGACACGAGATCTCTGAATGTTATAAATTGAAAAATAAGCAAGATAGAGAAGATAAGGGAAATGGTAAACAACCAAAAAAATTTGCCAAAGCTAGTATTGTTGAAACTGAATGTGATGGGGATTGTTTTATAGCTTCCAACACTGAACAAAGGTATAAAAATGAATGGATTCTTGATTCTCGTTGCACTTTTCACATGTCTCACAATAGAGATTGGTTTACCACATATGAACCAGTTTATAATGGTCTTGTTTTGATGGGAAGCGATGCTCAATGCAAAGTTGTTGGTGAAGGAACAATCAAAATCAAGACACATGATGGAATTGTTAGAACTTTAACAGGTGTCAGATATGTCCCTGAGTTGAAATGGAATCTCATTTCCTTAGGCACCCTTGAATCTCATGGGTGTAGATACTCAACTGAAGGTGGAATTTTAAAAGTGTCTAAATGAGCTCTTGTGTTACTAAAGGCAATTCGATGTGATAGTTTGTATGTGCTGTAGGGCTCAACAGTTACAGGTTCTGCAGTTGTTGCCTCACCTAACAAAGATAACACCAAGTTGTGGCATATGAGATTAGGCCACATGAGTGATAAGGGAATTCTAATCCTCAAGAAGAAGGGTCACCTTGGTAACCACTGTACTGGAAAGGTTGATTTCTGTGAACATTGCATTTTTTGTAAGCAAAAAACAGGTTAGTTTTTCTAAAGCCATACACAGAACCAAAGGTACTTTGGATTATATTCTTTCGGATCTTTGGGGTCCGTCAAAAATTCCCTCCAAAGGTAAATGTCGTTATATGATGACAATTATTGATGATTTCTCACGAAAATTGTTGGTGTATTTTCTCAAACATAAGAATGAAACATTTTTCACTTTTAAAGAGTGGAAATTATTGATTGAAAATCAGACTGGCAAGAAGATAAAGAGGCTAAGGACAAACAATGGCCTTGAGTTCTGTTCGAATGAATTCAATGACTTCTGCAAGAAAGAAGGCATTTCCAAACACCTCACCATCCCAAGTACTCCACAACAGAACGGGGTTGCAGAAAGAATGAATAGAACTATCCTGGAGAGAGTTCGTTGCATGCTCTCCCATTCTGGTTTGAGCAAATCTTTTTGGGCTGAAGCGGCTTCAACGACATGTTATCTGATAAATCGCTCTCCTAACAGATCAATTGATTGCAACATTCCAGAAGAAGTTTGGTCAGGTAACCCTGTTGATTATTCTAATCTTAAAATATTTGGTTGCCCTGCTTATTCTCATGTAAACGAAGGAAAATTAGAACCTCGTGCTAAGAAGTGCATTTTCTTGGGTTATGGCTTAGGGGTTAAAGGTTATCGTTTATATGACCCAGAATCTCACAAAGTAATTCACAGTCGGAATGTGACCTTTAATGAAAATGCTATTCTCTCTTCCGTAAAAGATACTGTCATTTCCTCAATTGATACAGGTGACCAGGAAGATGCTCGAGAGAAGGTGGAGTTTGAGATTAAAACACTCGCTCATGAGGAAAACGTTCTCAATTCCTCTAGTACTCAAGATGATCAAGTCAATACTATTGATGGTACAAATGAACATGTGACTCCACATGAGCAATGTCCACCTCAACGACGAGGGTTACCACAACCGTGGTCTATGGCTCAAGAACTTCCACAACAGAGACCAAGAAAACCGACTCAAAGATTAATTGCAGAATCTGCCAACATTGCTTATGCTTTAACCATTGCACAAGAGATGGGTGAAGAAGGTGAACCCAAGAATTACTCTGAAGCTATCTCTAATGACGACTCAACAAAGTGGATTGCTGCTATGCAAGAAGAAGTTGAGAGTCTTCTCAAAAACGAAATGTGGGAATTGGTGAAGTTACCAGAAGGAAAACAAGTCATTAGTTGCAAGTGGATCTTTAAGAGAAAAGAAGGGATCCCTGGTGTTGATAGTACAAGGAATAAAGCAATATTTGTTGTAAGAGGTTTTGATCAAGAGAAAGGTATTGACTTTAATGAAGTATTTTCTCCTGTTGTTCGTCATACTTCAATATGTATATTATTTGCTTTAGTTGCCTTGTATGATTTGGAGCTGGAATAGTTAGATGTGAAAACTTCTTTTCTTCATGGTAATCTTGAGGAAGAGATTTACATCCAGCAGCCTGAGGGGTTCGTTGTTCCTGGAAAGGAGAACCATGTTGAACCAAGTGGTGTTCAAGCTTTGAAGAATCCAAACCCTTTGAAGGATGTTGAAGGCTTGGTTGTGCTTGCTGTTGCTGAGCTGTCTTAGTTAGGATCTGGGTAGTTTGAGTTTTGTAATCCACTCTAGATTGAATCCAAAGCATAGGCATTCTCAATCTTTTAAAAGAAAAAGTGTTTTTCAAACTAAGTGAAAAACAACTGATTGTTTTGTCGAAACAATCGATTGTTTTATACTTAGATGTTTTAAGAAAAGATTGAAAACTGTTTTTCAAATGGTTGAGCTGTTAAAACCAAAACATCTTCTGCATCATGAAGAAGATCAAAGTCAATTGGACTCACATCATCAAAGAGCACATGCAAAAGGCAATGAGGTTAAGTGACTATCGCTATCCATATGCTGTTTTGGTATCTAAATTTCTACTCTATTTTGAAGTGAACCTAGAAGATGAAACATCTGAGTTGGTCAAGTCAACTCAAGAGTTGAACAATGGATCACTCAGCAAAATGGGTTTTACCAAAGTAGGTGGCAAGTGGATTAGCAAAGATGGTGAATTTGGTGCCTCATCTAGTGTTGTTGCTGATCATGAACAAGATGAACCTGCTGATATGGATTTTCAACATGAAGATCTACCTGAAGCACATCAAGATGCTGGACCTAGTGTTGGTGCTGGGAATCAAGAAGAAAGGATGCAAACCATGTCTCCTTTTGAGAGACTCATGATCAATAGGCTTGATAACTTTGGGGAGAATAAAAGAAATCTCCATGATCTTTGTGTCAACAATTTCCAGAGGATTGACAACAGGTTTGACAACATGGATGCACGCTTCATGACTCTAGATGAACAGATCGAAGCTTTCCAGAACCAAATCTTTGACCTTCAGTTTGCTGATGATGATGAATGAAGAAAAACAACCGGTTGATGTATCGAAACAACCGATTGTTTTTGTTGGATATATCAGTTTTTAGATTTTGCTGCTTTTGCTGTTTAATTCTGAAGTAATCAAAACAATTATCTTGTTTATCTCTTCTCTTTGTCTATTTGTGAAGACAAATAGGGGGAGATATATGTTGTGTTTAATTTCAGTCTTTATTTTCTGCAAAACAGTTTGGATGAGTGAAACCTTATAGGTTTTTTCTTATGGTTCACTCTGATATTATACTCTGAATTTCTGTATTTGTTTTTGTGCTAAACAATTATCAGAAGTTCTATGCTTTTCTTAAAACTGTATCTTGCAGGAACTGCTTCAGATTCAATCAGGTACAATACAAGCATCAGAGATTTGTCTTCATCAAATAGGGGGAGATTGTTGAACCAAGTGGTGTTCAAGCTTTGAAGAATCCAAACCCTTTGAAGGATGTTGAAGGCTTGGTTGTGCTTGTTGTTGCTGAGTTGTCTTAGTTAGGATCTGGGGTAGTTTGAGTTTTGTAATCCACTCTAGATTGAATCCAAAGCATAGGCATTCTCAATCTTTTAAAAGAAAAAGTGTTTTTCAAACTAAGTGAAAAACAACCGATTGTTTTGTCGAAACAACCGATTGTTTTATACTTAGATGTTTTAAGAAAATATTGAAAACTGTTTTTCAAATGGTTGAGCTGTTAAAACCAAAACAAACTGATTGATTCGAGGAAACAACCGATTGTTTGTTTTGGTACCATAACAGAAAAACTGTTTTAGCTTTGACTGAGCTTATGCTTTAACTGTTTACGCTCCAGTCTTTAAATGCTTTGACCAATCATTAAATGCAATGAATAAGTTTGTTAAGATTTGATAACAAACAATATCTTTGAATAAATTCAGAAAAAACAGATTTGAGTAACAATCTTTTGAATACAAGTTTTTGAGTTTTTCAAAGAGTTGAGATTGCTTAGAGTTTGTGATTGATCAAAGAGTGTGAGATAGGATTTCTGCTTGTATTGATTTTAGATTTGCTTCTGTAACAAGTGTAATCCTTGTATTCTGTAGAACAAGTTTGTTTGTGTGTTTGCTGAAAAATGTTGTGTGTTCATGAGGGGATCAAGATCAGCATTCTTAGTGTTGGTGTGTTGGCCAAGAGAAGTGTGTGTCTTGAGGGGATCAAGGTCACTTTCTTGGTTGTGTTGTAAGTGATCTAGGTTTGATTGCTTAGTGGAATTCCTCAGTGGTTTCTGAGAAGACTAGATGTAGCTCTGGGTTTAGAGTGAACCAGTATAAACATTTGTGTGCATTCTCTCTATCCTTAATCTCTTTAAATTCAGTTTTAATATTTGCAAACTGGTATAAACAACCGATTGTTTTTCTGGTGCTGTTGTTTTTGCTTTTTGTTTTGGCAAACTGGATTCCTTATCAATTGTTTCTTGAAGTTATTTCATTCTTGACTTAAAAGTTTGCGAAATCCCTCTTTAAACAATTCACCCCCCGTCTAGTTTAAAGCCATCCATTCTAACAAACCATGTATGTCATTTGAAGAAATCTCTCTACGGCTTGAAGCAATCACCAAGACAATGGTTTAAGAGGTTTGATTCTTTCATGGTTGGACATGGCTACTCCAGAAGTAGCTATGATAATTGTGTCTATTTTCAAAAAAACATCCGATGGGTCACTTATATACTTGTTGTTATATGTTGATGACATGTTGATTGTCGCAAGAGATAAATCTTTAGTTAACAAGTTAAAGGCCCAACTTAGTAGTGAATTTGATATGAAGGACTTAGGTCCTGCCAAGAATATTTTAGGAATGGAGATCAACAGAGATCGTCAAGCTGGAAAACTTTTTCTATCACAAAAGAAGTATGTTCTTAAGATGCTTGACAAATTTGGAATGCGAGATTGCAAAGTTGTTAATACTCCAATTGCCGCCCACTTCAAGTTGTCATCAGATCAATGTCCAAAATCAGACGAGGACAAAAGGCGCATGTCACATGTCCCGTATTCAAATGCAATTGGAAGTCTCATGTATGCTATGGTATGTACTAAACCTGATTTAGCTTATGTTGTTAGCATTGTTAGCAGGTTCATGCATAATCCAGGCAAGGCACACTGGGAAGCCGTTAAATGGACACTTCGTTATCTGAAAGGTTCTCCAGATCTTGGTTTGGTATTTGATCAACATAGAGCCGATCCCGGAGGAGCAGTTGGCTATGTTGATGTTGACTATGGTGGTGATTTAGATTGGAGAAGGTCACTTTCAGCCTACATTTTTACCCTATGTGGGTCTGCTATCAGTTGGTATTCTTCACTTCAAGCCATTGTGGCTTTGTCCACCACTGAAGTAGAATATATCGCTGCTAAAGAAGGTATGAAAGAGGCTATATGGCTTCGAGGCTTGGTAAGTGAACTTGGTCTTCAACAAAATGTTCTTGTTATATTTTGTGATAGTCAGAGTGTTGTCCACTTAACCATGAACAATAAGTATCACTCAAGGACCAAACACATTGAAATTAAGCACCATTTTAACCGTGACATTGTTGATACGGGAGATATAATTGTTGAAAAAATTCATACAGCCGAAAATCCTGCAGACATGTTGACCAAGCCACTTCCACCGGCTAAGTTCGATCATTGCCTGAACTTAGCTGGTATTATCCATACTTAATAAAGGCTTCATGGCGAGAAAGTGTTCCAGTCAAAGGCAAGTCAAGGTGGAGATTTGTGGGTTATGACTCACCCTTACCGTTATCTTGGCATAAATGGGAGGTTACTTACCGTTGACAATTAATTGAAATTATTGGGAGGTTACACTCCGTTCACAATTAATTGTTATTAAAGGGAGGTTAATTACCATTAATTGTCTTTATTATTGTTGTCTCCTAGAACCACGATATATAGTGGCTTCCTTCAAGCAGTGTAACACACAACAAACAGCAACACACACTTGCTTCCTGTCTCTTTTCCTATACTCTCTATTTCCTATCTCTTAACCCATATAGAGAGAATTTGTTTTGGGGCTATTTATCTATTAGCTAGAGAGGAATTCATTGTACTCCCAGTACCATTATAGTGGAAGTTTTGGCTTTCTCGCCGGTGGTTTTTTACCTCTATTTAAAGGGGTTTTCCACCTAAAAATTCTGGTATCATTCTCACTTTACTTGTTACTTTAATTTATCATAATCTTTGGTTGAAATTATCACGCTTCCGTACACGATATCCCTACAAAAATTATATACAAAAATAAAATCAATTTGTTGCATGAATAAATTCAATTGTTTGTTAGGCTAACATATGTACATGTAACTCTCAACATCTAGGTACACTTGCATCCTACTAACACAATATGAAGACCATAACTTAGCCTTTGCATAACAATATGTAGACTACACTATACCTATAGTTGGTATGAGATAATTGTCCTGCAATTTTACTTGCACCTTAGAACATATAATGTAATTGGTAACTCAGAATATAAATGTAAAACATGACCATGCAGATATGAAAATACTTGAAAAAATGTGAATCATAAACATGTCCAGGTTATACGAGTCAATGCAAACTGACATATGTCATAAGCTTACTTCGTAATGGAATATCATCATATTTTGCTTCAATGATAAATGCACTAAATAAAACGTTGTATCTACTTGCAATCACGTATCCCATATTGGGAAAAGTCATCCATTTGTCTACACCAATCTACAAAGACATCAATGTCAGTTTGAGAATTATCACTAGTGTAGAAGTTTGAAAAATTCTACAACATGTGTAATAACTCATTCACCAGTAATAACCTTTTTAATTAGACTCCTCTATTTCTTTGTAATCACCAACTGCACAAACCCTTCTTACAAATTTGCTCAAATAGTTTTCTAGTTGAAAGGGGTGATTGGGAGTTTGGATCAAACGTTTAACTACTTAATGCCAACTTGCAAACAAGACACAAAAACTCAAACTTAACTAGAATTGTATCCCTTATTTTATGTTTGCTAAGTTAATATGCTTCCATGGAGTTTTAATTTTTTATATTTGATATATCATTTGAGTTTCCACTCGACATGCAAGCTACGTCATTGAATTCTACACTCCCATGTTTGAAACTTGCATCAATGGGGTGGTGAAAAAATGACTAAACTGCCCTTGATAAAAAAACATTCAGATTTCACAATTTGGCATGTATATTTCGGATTTGGAAATACAATAATATTTTAATACATTATGAATTGCACATTCTAAAATATATTTTTTGATCTAGAAATACATACGACATTGTACAATTTAAAAATGCTTTTATACATTCTGGAAGGTATTTTTTTTTTCTAAAAAAATTATGAATAATGGAATTAAATACAATCCAAATCATAAAGAAGAATAAAAATTATATACAAAAATAAAATCAATTTGTTGCATGAATAAATTAAATCATTTTTGCCAAGCTAACATATGTACATGTAATGAAGACTATACGCATCTCCAAGACATATGAGTCAATGCAAACTGACATCCGTCGGAAGTTTACTTCGTAATGGAATATCATCATATTTTGCTTCAATGATAAATGCACTAAATACAAAGTTGTATCTACTAGCAATCACATATCCCATATTGGGAAAAGTCATCCATTTGTCTACACCAGTCTGTAAAGACATCAATGCCAGTTTGAGAATTATCACTAGTGTAGAAGTTTGAAAAAGTCTACAACGTGTGTAATAACTTACAGTTTACATCCCATCCTCTAGTAATGACCTTTTTAATTGGTCTCTATTTCTTGTAATCACCAATTGTAAAAAACCTTCTTACAAATTTGCTCAAATAGTTTTCTAGTTAAAATGGGTGATTGGGAGTTTGGATCAAACGTTAGACTACTCAATGCCAACTTACACACAAGACACAAAAACTTAAACTTAACTAGAATTGTAGCCCTTATTTTATGTTTGCTAAGTTAATTCGCTTCCATGGAGTTTTAATTTTCTATATTTGATATATCATTTGAGTTGCCCCTCGACATGCAAGCTACGTCATTGAATTTTACACTCCCATGTTTGAAACCTGCATTAGGGGTAGTAAAAAAATGACAAAAATGCTCTTGATAAAAAACATTAAGATTTCACAATTCGGTATGTATCTTTCAGATTTGGAAATACAATCTAAAATGTGAACTCCATAATATTTTAATACATTATAAATTGCACATTCTGAAATATAATTTTGGATCTAGAAATACATATAATTTTAAACGATTTTATACATTCTGGAAAGTAATTGTTTTTAAAAAAAATAAATTTATGAATAATGCAACTAAATACAATCCAAATCATAAATAAGAATAAAAATTATATACAAAAATAAAATCAATTTGTTATTTGAATAAATTCAATCGTTTTCAGGCTAACATATGTACATGTAACTCTCAACATCTAGGTACACTTGCATCCTATTAACACAAAATGAAGACCACAACTTACCCTTTCCATAACAATATGTAGACTATAGTATACCTATAGTTGGTATGAGATAATTATCCTACAATTTTACTTGCACCTTGGAATATATAATGTAATTGGTAAGTAACTGAGAATATAAATGTAAAACATGATCATGCACATATGAAAATACTTGAACAAAATGTGAATCATACACATGTCCAAGACGAGTCAATGCAATCTGGCATCTGTTAGAAACTTACTTCGTAATGGAATATTGATGAGAATCAAATAAAAGAGGCTTTTATTAATGGAGGAAGAGGACATCCACCCTCACATTTGAAGTTCTTCCTTCTAGTCTTCTCAAAATTAAAAGAAGACATAAAATAAAGATGAGGCCCAAGCCCAAAGCCCAAGCCCAAGCCCAAGAAGGCCAAAGCCCAAAGAGCCCAACTCCATCCCATGAGGGGCAAGGCCAAGCTTTGAAATACTCTTGTATAGTTTTAGGAGGTGTGGTTATTAAATAAAGGAGTGTGAAAATGTAAAATAAAGTCACATTGTCCATGTGACTTAGGAGAGTGGTGTAGGTGTAGTTTTTTAGGAGGTGTCATAGTAGAAAAAGGTCACACCTCCCATGTGACTTGTTTTATGTGGGAATTTCAAATGAGTTTATTTGAATTTTCCCACCTATTTTTCAGCACCTCTAGGCTATAAATAAAGGTGCTTAGCTTGTACAATTCATATTTGAATTTTAATTAGAGAAACTATACTCAATTTTTGAGAAAGCATTGGAGAGCTTTGTGCCTTCTTCACTAGTCTTATCTTGATGGTTCCATGGTTACCTCAAGTGGCGGCTTGCACACTTATCTTGGAGTCTCCATCCTCCTAGTGGCGTGATCATCCAACCATACATCCATCTTCATGAGCTTTCTCTTCTCCTTCCTTCCTTCTCTTTTGATATTCATGTCTTAAGCTTGTGTTCTTGTGTTTTTGGTTCGACACTTTCTTTTTCCAGCAGTTGTTCTTCTTCTATTTTGAATTTTGGTTCGGTGCTTTTACATTTCCAGCACTTCTTTTCAGTATTCTTGCCTTTTAGTTCATTTTAATCGGTTCATTTCAGTTCTATGTCAATTCTATTCGGTGCAATTGCTTTTCCTTTCATTTTAATCGGTTCAATTTGACAATAATTGGAACTTCCATATGAGTTTGTGTTTTGGAACTAGTTTTGGTGAGTTCTTGTTCATAGAACCTTGATCCAATTCTATGATAAAGTGTCTATCTCATAACCAACTCAAGATGATTCCTAAGAATGTCAAGAATCATTCTAATTGTGCTAGTGGAATCACATCAAATATCATCATATTTTGCTTCAATGATAAATGCACTAAATACAACATTGTATCTACGAGAAATCACGCATCCCATATTGGGCAAAGTCATCCATTTGTCTACATTAGTCTGCAAAGACATCAATGTCAGTTTGACAATTATCACTAGTATAGAAGTTTGAAAAAGTTTATAATGTGTGTAATAACTTACTATTTGCATCCCATCCTCCAGTAATGACCTTTTTAATTGGTCTATTTACTCATAACCATCCACCAATGCAACATATCCATCATGCCACTAATGGCAAAGCTATGTCAAGGAGAATACAAGAAGGTTGAGACTTTGCTACTGATGGTAGAGACACTCTATTATACATGTTCAAAAGTGTCATAACCTAGTGTAATTTCTAGAATAGGATTTAATTTTTCTTGCTTAAAAGTAGAGTGGGACTTTTGGTTTGTATTTTTGCCTTAAGTAAATTAGGGTTAGGGTTAGGCTTTTAAAACCTACCTATGGTATAATTAGGCTTAATTGCAGCACACATTAAACTCTAGGTTGGTCATTAGACCTAATTAGGTCACATGGTGCACACTTGATCATTCTTGCCTTGTGACTTAAGTTTAGGCGCCTAATTCAAACCATTTCCATTTGAATTTTCCCATTATTTTTGCTTGTACATGACTAATCCACTAACCTATAAATTGGAGTTCTTGGCTCATGAAAACATATATCAAATATATGAGTGTTATGCTGCCAAATTGCAAGCCTAAACACTCTCTTGTCTAAACCTCTTTAGGATAGACATCTTTGGTCTCATTTTACACCTCTCCAAGTGATATGGTCGAACCAATTACTCTCCACACTCTTCATGGCAACTCCAAGGAATATATCCTTGGCACATCTTTTCCACTAAGCTTCCACCAACTCTCACTCAATTTCAAGAAAAACCCATTTTGGATGAAAGAGATATTATTAGCCACTGCCCAATTTCTTTAAACAACACACCGCCTTTCCCGGCCTGAACTTCATGTTCACATTCCACCTGAATTTGTGCAACACTTTCATATACCTTTGGGGGCTCACAATATCTCCATGGAAATTGAATTGCCATACTGACTAAGGAAGGCAGTGTGTTACTCAAGGAAAGCATGGACGAGGCGTGGCATTAATTGTCCCATGGCAGAGATCAGGTGGGCCAAGTCACAATTAAATTGTGACGCTTAGTTTTTTGGTTATAGTATTAGGAAAAATATTAACAGATTAAACCTGAAAGTAATTGACTAACTTTTTGGTTATAGAATCAGGAAAAATATTAACAGGTTAAACTTCAAAACAACATAATATTTTTCTAGTTTTGGTAAAAGACAAAAAATATTTCAGCTTTCAAGAATTAATTAAGAAACCAATACAACCAAGCATAGTTTTCAAGAAACTTTTTTATTCAAACAATGCAAGTGTATACACACATAATCAATACACTGAGATTCACATACAATTTCTTAAAACATTAATTTTGTTCAATCTAGAAAGTCAAACAACTCTGTAGATAAAAACAATTGATTAATTTTAAAATCAACGATTGATGTTTACACCAGTAAGAACATTTATGCAAAAATAAATAAATTACAGAGTAAGGAAAGCTTAAAGCACACCAACACTCAAAACCAAGCTACATCCAGTCCCACCTCACACCAAGATGGAATTCACTAGATCAACAATTTCTTTTTACAAAAGAAGATCAAAAACAGTTCTTGAACACTACAAGAATTAAAACAAGCACTGCAACACACTTTCACAATTGTGATACCCACCAAGAAACTCTATCTTGGCACTTACAAACACATAATTAAAACAAAGTTATGAAAAGGAACAAATTCACCTTAACTATGAGCCAAGAAACTCAAAGGGATCTACCAATTCACAACAACTCTTTGAATAACCTTTAACCTCAAGTTGAATGGTGAAAATTAAGCACCAAGAACACTCAAAGATTAACAAAGACTAATTTTATCCAAAAACAACTCACTCTTTATTCTCTCAAATTGTAAAAGTGTATTGTGTGTAAGTAATTCTCATAACCTTTTTCATAAAACAAACTCACCCTTTTATAGGAGTTAAAACAAAAACTGTTTTAAACATAATAGGATACTGTCAAGAAAATCAACCGATTAAAAATCAAAAGAATTGGTTGATTTTACTTAAAACACTTAGTTTGTTTCAAAAATATTTTTTCATAAAAGGAAAGTGTTTAAACAGAAAATACTTGATATCTTACATATTAAAATATGGTTTTTCAGAAGTAAAACACATTACATAAAAAACTAAAGCATTTCAGGATTTTCAATCAATTGATTTACAAAATATGTGATTGAAAAAATGAACCTTTCTAGTAAAGAAAATTATAACCAATTGAAAACAATTTTAATCAATTGAAAAACTGCAACTTTCTAGAACACAAAATTTTGCAACATGTAAATCCTTTGTTTGTGTTCCGTCCGGTTGACCGGGACGTCTTCGTGCGCGACCTCAACCGTCAGCTAGGGACTCCTTCCCACGGGTTACCTGTGGATTCCTGCAAAAAGAGGACAAAAGGGCGCCCTAGCGGTCGTTTGCACTCCGACGCTCAAGTTAGCCAGCAAGAAACACCAAAATTGGGCACCTCCGTATCTGAGCACCGCGTGTGGCACTCTGAAGGTGGTAAAAAGAACTGTGTATTGTGTGTATATTCTCGTTCTGGCAAACCGTCTCTCCCTAGTCCCTTGTGCGTAACCTCAAGGCTCGAGCAAGCAACTAGAGTGTCTCTGGAAAATTTGCCAAAAGTTCGACACCCGTTCCCAACATTCTCCGCGCTATTTAAACTATCCAAGCATTTAAAGCGCCTTAAAGCGCTTTTAATCACAAACATAACGTGCTCATTAAAGCGTTTAATTAGAAAATGTAGCGCATTTAAGAAGTTGAAACGCTTGGGAGCCATTATAGTACCTGAACGCTCGAAACGGAAATTGTATTAATTACCTGGCACCTGACTAAAGGGTGTTTCTATTCTGACCTGGCTGTCGTACATGTGGAGGACCTCACGACACCATGACCCCATCTGGGGGCGTTTCTGCCCAGCTGGGGACGTTTCTACGTGTGAGTCCTCCTGCCTGGGAGTGCTACTGCGCAAGGGGTGACTTTTTGGGTGCCAACTCACGCCCCCAATCATCTAGTCACTTACTTTGAGAGCGTATCTGCCTTCCTCTCGTACCCTGCACCCGGCGACCCTGGGCGTGATTTTCCTCTTGAGTCGTATCTGTCCCAAAGGCGTCTCTGGGGCGGCAGGGGTACTTCACGAGTCAGGCTGCCCTACACTGGTGCTATCACTATGGCCTTGAAGCCACCTTTTCCTCCTCTTTATTACTGTTCCCTGGTTATCCAGGGTTTTCGGGGCCTTCCCACGGCGTCGCCCCCTCCATGGTCTTTCCTACCCATGGGTATCGGGGAGCAACGCTGTGGTCACCTTCATCCAGGCGACGCCTCTTCTTGACAACGCTGGCACTTAGCGTCTCTTCACCTAGGCAACGCCTTGTGTTGACTTTGACCCCTGGTGTTGACTTTGACCTTGAATTAGTCAATGCCCGGGTACGGGACGGTACACAAGCCCCCCAGTCTTAAGCCGAAGACTTGTCTTCAGCGTAAAGACTAAGGCCTCGCCCACGCCGTCCACGTGCCACCCTGATGACGTGTCGCTCCCTGCTGACTCAACAATTCTCGAATTATTGACGTGACACTCTCTGAACCACAGGAGCGCTCTTAATGACTGACTGGACATCCTCTGAAACGGGAATGATAGAACCTTTCGGGGCTACCCTTGATCGCGCGCCACGTAGCCCATCGCACGGCCAGCCTCTAGAGACCCTTGCGTTTCCCTTGGGCGATTGATCCTTTGACACGTGGCATGATCTCACGGCTCTTAGTTAGCGCCTCTTGGGTTGCAAGATGTAACGTTTAAGTTACCCCCAAACCCCGCGCTCACCCCACTGTTACATTCATTCCCTCTGTGTCTCTGCAAGTACTGTTCTCTCCTTCCTGTGCTCTTCTTCCACCTTCACTTTGATATCAAAGGTATGATTTTCGAACACTCACGACTCTTCCCTTTCGTCGCATTGTATGATTTATTGAACTACCTGGGACTGTTGTCATTCATGCATTACTGCGTTCTTCCGCTTCTCCTTCCTTCTCTGTTCCCTTCTCCTTCTTTCTGGGTTTTCTCGCGTGGGTGATGTTTCCTGGGGTTCACTCCCCTTCCTGTCATGGCTACACTTGTTAAAACCTTTTTCTTCTCTTCTTTCTCCAGCTATTTATTTACACCATGACGCGCACGAACGCGGAGCCTGATTCCTCCCCCAAGACCCCCAAGTCCAACTACAAAGCCTTCTACCCATGGGCCCCCGACGAGCTCCTGAGCGAATGTACCAGCCTGACTTCCTTCCAGGACCTGGAAGCTCATCGTGGGGATCCCCATTTGTACAACTTTAACGCCTTCTGCCGCACTCACGACGCCCACATATCCGTCCGTCCCGGCAGGCCTGGGGAACCTGTCTGTTTGGACGACAGACCTAGAAAGGGGAAACCCTTCTTCTTTATGTACCAGACAATGTTCAAACGCGTAGGAGTCCGTCTCCCATTTACCCCCTTTGAAAGAGAACTCCTCACCGAAATCAATACCGCCCCCGCCCAGCTCCACCCCAACAACTGGGCGTTTGTAAGGGGTTTTCAAATTCTTTGCGGACACCTGGGCATCCTCCCTTCCGTAGACGTTTTCCTGCATTTCTTTGAGGTGAAAAAGTAGGGGAAAAGCTTCTGGGTAAGCTTTTCCGGGATCGCGGGCAGAATCCTCCTCTCCCTCTTCCAAAACTCTTACAAAAACTGGAAGGGGAAATTCTTTAGAGTGTGCAGCGCCAAGCACAACCCCACAGCCTTGGATGGCTTCCCCTTTTACTGGACGGAGCACCCTAAGCTGCTTAGGGCCAAAACCTTGGAAGAGCTAACTCCTGCTGACAGGGAAGTAAGCAAGGCCTTGGCTGGGCTGGGGATCGTTTTTGATACTTTGAAGCTTATTGCTAGCGAATACAACGCTCACGCCCTGACAACATACTTCGGTAAGGAGACTTTTCCCTCGTCCCCTTTGCTGTGAACACCCTGCTACCGGATGTTTGTTCCCACTGCTTCCTCCCCTGTTTCCCATGGTGCCATGTTACTTGCATCTCACGCCTCTATGCGCTTTGTAATTTTGTATAGTTGCTTTGGCCTTGATTTCTGTTGCTTGGTCTATTTTGATGTAGGATCGGTGATGGACGCCTCCAAAAGGATGATGCTGGCGAAAGCGATGAAGGAGGCTCGTGCTGCCAAGGCGGGCGCCTCCTCCGCCCTTGTTGTTGATCCGATTCCCCCACCAACTCTGTCACCGCCACCTCCGATCACTGCCGGAGCTCCTCTAAGCTCATCTCCGTCATCTCCACATAGCCCCGAAGCACTTCAGGCTCCCAGCTCTCCTCTACCCATCGTCGCCGTTCCCCTAGCCGCGGCCTCGTCTCCGGCTCCAACACCCCTTGACAAGGGAAACGGGTCTTGGAAATTTTATCGGATGATGAGGACTCGGAAGGTGTGGCACCCTTCAAGAGGAGAAAATCTGCGCGGGTTCCTCTTCTGCTAGAGGCGTCGCCCCAGAGAGGGAATCCCTTCATGGATGACCCTCCCAGCGCGACCTCACTTCCACCCACAACAGTCCAAGAGGAAGGGGGCGAAGGTGCCGAGTCTGCCCCGCCCCCGCCACCGGTAGAAGTCTCTGCTTCCCCTGCTCCCGTTGCTGCCGCTGCCGCCCCCGATCTCATCGCCATCCCTCCTCCAATCATGCATCTAATGAGGGCCTTCAGTGGCGGGACTATGCCAGAGGGCACCGACAGGAAGGAAGGCATGCCTTTCTACTTGGGGGCCTTCTTAGCGGTGGCCCTTGAATGGCGCGCCCAGGCCAGGAATGCTGTCCTGCAAACTCAAACTCTTCAGGCCTTGGAAACAAATGTAACTGCTCTGGAGGAGGAGAAGAGAACCCTGGGATGCCAGAACGAAACTTACCAAACTTCCCTGAAGCAAGCACAAGAGTCCAAAGCAGAAGCTGAGAGACAACTGGCAGAGGCATTGGAGCTCCAGGCTGACTTTTATACTCGGGAAGTCGCCCTCCAAGTTCAGTTAACGGGCCTTCAAGAATTGGTCAAAGCTGATGCAGAAGTTCAAAAGGACTTGAAAGACCGTTGCTGTGAGCAGGCTGACGAGATGGAACAGATGGAGGGGGAAATGGCCACCCAGGCCAAGGCTATGGGCCTTCTCCAGGCTGACTACGACAAACTACAGGTCGAGGTCAGTCGGCTTCGCGTGGAGAAGGAGGCTTTGGAGAAGCAGGTAGCCTCTGGGGACGCCGCCATTGAGGAGCTAGAGAAGGACAAAAAGGCCCTTATCCAGGACATAGCGGGCACCTTTGAAGAGGGATTCCAAGAACCGCTGGCCCAAGCAGTCTGCATGAACCCGGGGATCGACGTCTCCAGCTGCGATTCCACTCACCACATTGTCGATGGAAAGGTCGTGCCTCTGGAGATAGACGACTGAGCCGCCACCCTCAATCACCAGCCCCTTCTTTTATACTTGTTTTAACCTTCTTCATATAAACTTGTAATTCTTTGAATCATCTATACTCTTGCTACAACTCTGAGATTTTGTTATGATTACTCTCGTGTCCTCGCGACATGGAATTCTGGCCGTGTGATTTTATTCTCATCCGTTGCCTTTTTGTGCCTTGGTTGTTTTGCTTGCATTATACTCGCTTCTTTCACTTCGTTGGGCGGCCTTGTAGGCCCGGGAAAGGTCACGTGCCGATGCCCACGCCCATGGAGAGGTTCACCTGGTGGAGCCGTATCGTCCACGGGGTGTCTCTAACACCGAAACGGTCCTTTCCTTGATCCTTAACGCCCGGCGCCCACGCCTAAGGAGAGGCCTGCTACAGCAGCGCCGTATCGTCCCCGGGTGTCTAAAACGCCGAGTGCTCTGGGGGGGGGTCGTTCCCTCCATGGTCTTTCCTTCCCATAGGTATCGGGGAACACCCTGCCAGCGATTCGCTGGCGTTTGGCGGTCTTATCTCCCTCCACAGTCTTTCCTACCCGTGGGTATCGGGGAGATGACACCTGTAACTAACTCTGCCCCCTTCAATTTCGTCTCCCTCCACAGTCTTTCCTACCTGTGGGTATCGGGGAGCCGACCCTGCACGCCTCGGGCGTTATCTTTACCTTGACATTGACTTTGATCTTTGCCTTGGTCGACGCTTGATGACAGCGAAGAGCTCAAGGTTTTGCCCGTGCCATCCACGTGGCGCTTCTTGTATGGCTGATGGGACATTCAGTCATTCCACTGAGTCCTGACTCCTACTGCGCCCCTGACCCACTTTCGACGGCGCATCGTACCACTGGATATTCTGTTGATACGACGTTCTCTGAGTTTAACCAGCGGTGCCAGGGCCATCCTTTCATCTTCTGCCACGTGGCTCGATCATGCGGTGTATCCGTTCGCGTTGTTTAATGCTCTAACTGCAATACTTCTACTTGCGTCGTTTGGCGCTCTAACCGCTTTATTTAACTCTTCAAACTCTGAAACCGTTCTCATCATTTCTGCACTCTTCGTAACCTACTTACACTCTCTCTTCTTGCACCCTTTCTTCTCTCACGAAGGGTTCTTCCAGCATTTGCTCCCTTCGCTCGACTCTTGCATTTCCGGCGGGCCATACACCTTTGACAATCCCGGATCTTGTTAAAGAATGTCCTCTCATGCTGCCTCCCCCAGGGTCAGTCCCAAGGACCTGTACCCTTGGGCTTCGAGTGAACTTCTTGACGAATGTTCATGCTTACTTGCTACCAGGGCCATAAGGGAACACAAAGGGGATTCATGTTCCTATGATCACCGGGCCTTCGCGAGGAGGCATGACGACGACATTGCTGTGCTCCCTTGCACTCTAGGGGAGCCAGTATGCGGAGACGAACGAGCCAACGAAGGGGTCCCCTTCTTTTACCGCCTTTGACAATCCCGGATCTTGTTAAAGAATGTCCTCTCATGCTGCCTCCCCCAGGGTCAGTCCCAAGGACCTGTACCCTTGGGCTTCGAGTGAACTTCTTGACGAATGTTCATGCTTACTTGCTACCAGGGCCATAAGGGAACACAAAGGGGATTCATGTTCCTATGATCACCGGGCCTTCGCGAGGAGGCATGACGACGACATTGCTGTGCTCCCTTGCACTCTAGGGGAGCCAGTATGCGGAGACGAACGGGCCAACGAAGGGGTCCCCTTCTTTTACCTTTACCAGGTGGTTTTCAAGACCATCGGAGTGCGCCTACCCTTCTCGTGGTTCGAGAAGGAACTGCTGACGGAGATCAATGTCGCTCCGGCTCAGTTATACCCCAACAGCTGGGCCTTTGTCAAAGCCTTCGACATCCTCTTCGGGTTTCTGGGTTGTGCGCCCTCGGTTGACCTCTTTCTTCACTTCTTTGAGGTGAAGAGGCAAAGGCACAACCTCTGGGTAACTCTCAGTAACGTTCCCGGGAGAGTTCTCCTCACACCCTTCCAAAACTCGTTCACCGGGTGGAAAGGCCGGTTCTTCAAGATCTGCTGCACTGACCTTGTTCCCGACGCTCTGGATGGGTTTCCGCTGTACTGGGTGAGAGAGGCGAGGGCCCTCAAAACCAAACCCTTCAAGAAGCTGGCTCCAAGTGATCAAATAGCTTGCCGGATTCTTGCTGAGGCGGGAGGTTTTGACTCTACCACTTTGATCAGCTTGGAGTTCAACGCTAGAGCTCTCGAAAAGTACATATGTAAGAGTCACTGGCCTAGAAACTTCGGCCTTTATTGCTTTCTAACCGTTCCTGTCTTGCTTCATGGTGTCTCTGACACATTTATCTCCCTTGGTGCAGGTTCGAAAATAAACCAAGAGAGGAGGACACGACTTACTCGAGCACTGCGGGCTGGGATCAGGTCTTCCTCCAGTGCTGACTCCGATGGCCACTGAAAAGTGGCTCTTTTGTGATTTGCATGAGTTGTAATATTTGCCCCATTTGCGCTACTCCCATTGTATCGAACATTGCTTGTAACATCAACTTTTCTATATCATACTTGATTTTTTGCAACGCCACTTTACTTTGCATACGTTTCACATATTGCGCGCTTTTCCTTCATCCTACTCCCTAACGGCGCTTGCCTTCAGGCGACACCTTCTTTCTTGGCGACGCCTTCACCTAGGCGACGCCTTTTCCCTAGGCGACGCCTTCTTTCTTGGCGACACCTTCGCCTAGGCGACGTCTTCTTTTTTGGCAACGCCTCACATTACTTCAAACGGAGAAAGATAAAGGCTAAAAACCAAGGCACTTCTTTTTCTCAAACTGGTTTTCCCTTTTATTTGGGTGACCTCATTAAAAAAACCCCCGAGAGGGAAAAAGAGTGTCCCCTTCAACTAAATTGTTACATGGCTGCTTACATAAATCAACTAAAATAAAATTTTAAGTTGGCTACATTCCAGCTGCGTGGGATGGGACCCCCTCCAAGGTCTCTAGGCTGTACGACCCGTTGCCCTTAGCCTCGGTAATTTTGAAGGGTCCGGTCCACTTGGGAGACAGCTTATTCTCCAGCTCGTATGGATGAGCCTTCCTCATAACTAGGTCGCCAATCTGGAACTGCCGCGGCTTTACCTTAAAGCTGTATTGTCGCTCTACTCTTCTCTTCACTGCTTCAGCCTTTATTCTGGCTTCCTCCCTGGCTTCGTCCAGTAGGTCCAGGTTCACCCGCCTTTCTTCGTTGGATTCTTCCGCCACGAAGTTTTGGAAACGTGGTGAGCTTTCGTGAATCTCAACTGGGATCATCGCGTTCGACCCATACACCAAGCTGAAAGGCGTCTCCATGGTGGAAGATTGGGGCGTGGTGTGGTATGCCTACACGATCCTTGGCACCTCCTCCGCCCATGCTCCTTTGGCCTTTTCCAGCCTTCTCTTTAGCCCTCTCAGCAAAACTCTGTTTGCTGACTCTACCTGCCCATTAGTCTGGGGGTGTTCAACTGATGCAAACACCTGCTTGATGCCTACCTCAGCACATAGGTTTCTCAACTGTTGACTGGCGAACTGGGTTCTGTTGTCGGATATCAAGCGCCTAGGTACGCCAAAGCGGCACACAATGTTCTTCCACACAAAATGTTGTACCTTGTGCGCAGTGATCTGTGCTACGGGTCTGCCTCTATCCACTTGGTGAAGTATTCGATGGCGACGATCAAATACTTCATCTGCCTGATTGCCAGTGGGAACGGGCCCAGGATGTCGATTCCCCATGTATGGAAAGGCCACGGGCTGTATATGGATCGCAACTCTTCTGGCGGCGCCTTGTGCTAGTCAGCGTGCTTTTGGCATTGTCTGCACCGCCGGGTGTGTCGTGCGCAATCCTCTTTTACTGTTGGCCAGAAGAAACCTGCGCGTATTACCTTGGAGGCTAAGGACCTTCCCCCTACATGGCTCCCGCAGGTGCCTTCGTGGAGCTCCGCCATTATCCTGGTGCACTCGTCGCCACTGACGCACGTTAGGATAGGGTGAGTGAAACCGTGCCTGAACAGCACCCCATCCACCAGAGTATATCTTGCGGCATTTCTTTTGATCTTTTTGCCCTCTTCAGGCTCCACTGGGAGAGCGCCATCCGCCAAGTATCGCTTGTAGGGCGTCATCCAGGTGTCTCCCTCAGTTAAAACACATACCTGCATTTGCTCTCCCTCTGGCACATCCGCATACGTGCTGATGCGAGGCACCCTCTGCGTATCTTGGGTCAAAGAGTAATGACTCCTCGGCCTTCCCCTTGTTGCATGAATCTGGAGGTCATCCACCCTGTTGTCTTCCACGAATCTACGCGGAGCTTTGAGAGTCTCTTGGATCACTGTCCTCTGTCTACCCCCCTTGCCTGAGCTGGCCAGCTTTGCAAGCAGGTCAGCTTTGGCATTCTGCTCCCTTAGGACATGTATCAGCTCAGAGCGTTGAATGCCCCCTTCAACAACTGGACGTATTTCAGATATGCCGCCATCTGTGGGTCCTTGGCCTGGAACTCACCTGACACCTGCCCCGTAATCAGTTGGGAGTCGCTTTTCACCAGGAGGTTCTGCGCGCCCATCTCCTTGGCCAGGAGCATTCCTGCTATCAGGGCTTCATATTCTGCCTGATTGTTACTTGCCTTGAAGGCGAAGCGCAGGGCCTGCTCAATCAGCACGCCGTTGGGTCCCTCCAAGACTATTCCCGCACCACTCCCTTGCTGGTTGGAAGAGCCATTCACCGAGAGCAACCACTGCGAGCCCACCTCCACCTCTTGCTCACCTCCAAGCGAAAGTTCCGCTATAAAATCCGCGTATACCTGCCATTTGATGGATCCTCTAGGCTCATACTGGATGTCGAATTCTGACAGTTCCACCGCCCAGCGTACCATTCTCCCAGCCACGTCAGGCTTCTGCAGCACCTTCTGTATAGGGAGGTTTGTCATCACTACCACCGTAAAGTTGTGGAAGTAATGACGGAGCCTCTTGGCTGAAAATACCACCGCCAGCGCTGCCTTCTCCAACGCCTGGTATCTGGTTTCTGCGCCTTGTAAGGCCTTGCTTACAAAATAGATGGGTTTTTGAATCTGGTCCTGTTCCTGGACCAGCACTGAGCTGATAGCTCGTTCCGTTACTGTAAAATATAACCGGAGGGGCACGCCTGTTACCGGTTTGCAGAGGACCGGTGACGTCGCCAGGTACTCCTTTAACTTAATGAAAGCCGCTTCGCACTCGTCAGTCCATGCAAAGCGACTATTTCTCTTGAGGCACTGGAAATATGGATGCCCCTTCTCTCTCCCGGTGGAAACAAACCTTGAGAGCGCCGCCATCCGCCCTGTCAGCTGTTGCACTTCCTTCACCGACTCCGGGCTTCGCATGGCGATAATCGCCGCGCATTTGTCGGGGTTCGCCTCTATCCCCCTCTTTGGGAGCATAAAACCCAAGAACTTACCGGCCTCTACCCCGAAAACACACTTCTCAGGGTTTAACTTAAGGCGGTACTTGGATATCGTGACGAACAACTCCTCCAGATCCGCCATGTGTTGTGCCCTATCCTGCGACGCCACCACCATGTCGTCTACATAGGCGTACACGTTCCTCCCGAGCATCGGCGCCAGGACCTTGTCCATTAACCTTTGGTACGTGGCGCCTGCGTTTTTCAACCCAAAAGGCATCACCTTATAGTAGTAACTGCAGGTCTCAGTCATGAATGCAGTTTTGTTCTCATCTCTCGGGTGCATCTTGATCTGGTTGTATCCGGAGAAGGCGTCTAGGAAACTCAGCACCTTGCTGCCGGACGCACTGTCCACCAAGGCGTCGATGCTGGGCAGCGGGTACGAGTCCTTTGGGCACGCCTTATTCAAGTCTGTGAAGTCCACGCATATCCTCCACTTTCCATTCGCCTTTTTCACCAAGACGACATTGGCAAGCCACTCAGGGTATTGAATTTCCCTGATATGGCCAGCCTTCAACAGCTTCTGCGTTTCGTCCCTCACCACCTGCTGTCTCTCCTCATTGAACTTTCTCCTTCTCTGGCGCACGGGGCGGACCGTGGCGTCCATGCTGAGGTGGTGACACAGGAAATCAGGGTCGATACCGGGCATATCCGAGGCGGACCATGCGAAGGCATCCAGGTGGTGCGATATCACTTCTGCCACCCCTTCCTGTTCTTCCGGGCTCAGCAAGCTTCCTAACTTGAATGTCTTGCCGCCAATCTCCCTTTCTACGGCGTTGGCTGCTGGCTGTTCCCTGCTATCATCCTTGACGGGCGCTGCCTCTTGCACGGGCGCCACGTCGCTAGGACCTTCCTCCATAGGTGCGTCTGCTTCGGGCGTCGCCCTCGCCGGTATGGCCTCAATAGGCGTCGACCCCGCGGGCGTCGCCTCAATCATCGTCGTGTCCGCGCCTGGCGTACGTTCATATACCATGAAAACGCCTCTCTTTGTTTTCAGGCTGTTCTCATAGCATTTCCTCGCCTCCTCCTGGTCTGACCTGATGACTATCACCTTACCACTGAGGTCCGGCAGCTTCATCTTCATGTGGCGTGTGGAGGACACCGCGTTCAAACGGTTTAACGCCGGCCTGCCCAGCAAAATATTGTAGGCGGAGTTGGCGTTCACGACCAGGTACCGGATGTGTTCGGTACGCGAGGCCTCTCCATCCGTGAACGTAGTCCTCAACTCCAGGTAACCTCGGACTTCCACCTGGTTATCCGCATACCCATACAGGCACCCCGTGTAGGGCCTCAACAGGTCGGGGGACAACCGCAACTTATTAAATGTCGACAAGAACATGACGTCCGCCGAGCTTCCCTGGTCGACAAGAACTCGATGCACCTTTCTTCCCGCTGTGACTACCGAAATGACAACGGGGTCGTTGTCGTGCGACACCACGTCTCGGAGGTCCCCTATTGTGAATACGAGGTCCGACTCCCACGGCTCACCCGAGAGTCTTTCTTCGATTGAGTTAACCCCCCTCGCGTATTTCTTCCGCTGGGAGGCTGTGGGACCACCGCCGGAAAAACCTCCAGCTATGGTATGAACCTCGCCGAGAACCGGCGTCTCGTGTGCTGGTTCTTCCGCCGGCGGCGACAAGGTGGCGGTCGTTGTGGGCTCCGCGACATAATCCTTCAAAAATCCAGTTCTCACCAGCTCATCTAGCTGGTAACCCAACGACAGGCAGTTATCAACGTGGTGCCCGAAAGCCTCGTGGAACTCGCACCAAGAGTCTTTGCGAGGCCCTAACACCTTGTCAGTCTTCGCCGGTCGCCTCAGCCTCTCAGCTATGTTAGGCACGGCGATCAGGTCCTTCAGCTCCACCACAAAGTTGTACCTCACTGGTCTCGTTCTTTCTCTGGCCGGGCGATCGCCCCCCGCTGGACCCCGGGGCTGGGGCTTTCTGGCTTCGTAGGGGCGTCTCGCATTTGGCTTCTTTCTTCCCGTCGTGGTCTCATTGACCCTGACGAGCTGAGCTCGCGCCGGTCCTCTCGGGCGTGAGGGCACGACGCTGGTGCGCTTCACGCACACCTCCCCTTCAGAAGCAATATGTTCTACCGCCCGACGCCGTAACTCAGCGAAAGTCCTGGGGCGGTTGCGAATGATAGACTCTCCAAAAGGACCGGGGCATACGCCTTTCACGAACGCGTACACGATCATAGGCTCCTCTGTCGTGCCAACCTTCACAACCTGGGCCCCGAAGAGATTGATGTATTCCTTCAGGGTCTCCCCTTGATACTGCTTCACATCGAACAAATCGTAGGAAACCGGCGACGGGGCTTAATTGGCGGAAAGATGTGATATGACCGTCCGGGAGGCTAATGAACCAGTCCATTGCCATCCCAGTCAGGGTGCTCATAAAGAGCTTGCACTTGGCAGCGTCAGAACCGCCTACCAGAACCATATGTGTGTGAAATGCAGCAAGGTGCGTCTCTGGGTCCTCCATCCCGGTGAATATCACCTTGGGCCCCGCGAATGTGTTCGGGATCACTGCATCTAGAATCTCTTGCGAGAAGGGAGTGGAAAACTCCCTTAGTGGGGAATGGTTCTCCATTTCGTCATGTCCATGTTGCCCCCGATTATTTCTCAGGCCTTGGCGCAACTCCTCATTTACACGGTGGAGCTCTTCATTCCTCTCATGCGAGGCGTCAAGATCCGCCTGCATGCGTTCATGTTCCAGCTTCGACTCAGCCATATCTTGTTGCAGTCCCCTCATTATCTCCAGGACCTGTTGCCTGGATAGTTCTGCTGGGGCTGCGCGTGCTGTACCTCGTCTGGTGGGGGCCATTGTCACTCCAACCTCCTCCAACGTTACTATAACTTGGTAGATTTTCTCAAACTTATGATGGGACTGATGTTTTATATCGGCCCCACGGTGGGCGCCAAATGTTCCGTCCGGTTGACCGGGACGTCTTCGTGCGCGACCTCAACCGTCAGCTAGGGACTCCTTCCCACGGGTTACCTGTGGATTCCTGCAAAAAGAGGACAAAAGGGCGCCCTAGCGGCCGTTTGCACTCCGACGCTCAAGTCAGCCAGCAAGAAACACCAAAACTGGGCACCTTCGTATCTGAGCACCGCGTGTGGCACTCTGAAGGTGGTAAAAAGAACTGTGTATTGTGTGTATATTCTCGTTCTGGCAAACCGTCTCTCCCTAGTCCCTTGTGCATAACCTCAAGGCTCGAGCAAGCAACTAGAGTGTCTCTGGAAAATTTGCCAAAAGTTCGACCCCCGTTCCCAACATTCTCCGTGCTATTTAAACTACCCAAGCATTTAAAGCGCCTTAAAGCGCTTTTAATCACAAACATAACATGCTCATTAAAGCGTTTAATTAGAAAACGTAGCGCATTTAAGACGTTGAAACGCTTGGGAGCCATTATAGTACCTGAACGCTCGAAACGGAAATTGTATTAATTACCTGGCACCTGACTAAAGGGTGTTTCTATTCTGACCTGGCTGTCGTACACGTGGAGGACCTCACGACACCATGACCCCATCTGGGGGCGTTTCTGCCTAGCTGGGGACGTTTCTACGTGTGAGTCCTCCTACCTGGGAGTGCTACTGCGCAAGGGGTGACTTTTTGGATGCCAACTCATGCCCCCAATCATCTAGTCACTTACTTTGAGAGCGTATCTGCCTTCCTCTCGTACCCTGCACCCGGCGACCCTGGGCGTGACTTTCCTCTTGAGTCGTATCTGTCCCAAAGGCGTCTCTGGGGCGGCAGGGGTACTTCACGAGTCAGGATGCCCTACACTGGTGCTATCACTATGGCCTTGAAGCCACCTTTTCCTCCTCTTTATTACTGTTCCCTGGTTATCCAGGGTTTTGGGGCCTTCCCACGGCGTCGCCCCCTCCATGGTCTTTCCTACCCATGGGTATCGGGGAGCAACGCTGTGGTCACCTTCATCTAGGCGACGCCTTGCCTTGGCGACGCCTCTTCTTGACGACGCTGGCACTTAGCGTCTCTTCACCTAGGCAACGCCTTATGTTGACTTTGACCCCTGGTGTTGACTTTGACCTTGACTTAGTCAACGCCCGGGTACGGGACGGTACAATTTGTGATGTTTTTCATTTTGCAAAACCAAAAAGACTTTCATTTCCTATTAGTACTTCTAAATCTAAAAAGTATTGACTTGATTCATGTGGATCTATGGGGACCATACTCAATACCATCAGTTCATGGTCATAAATATTTCTTGACCATAGTTGATGACTATTTGAGGTACACATGAATTTTTCTTTTAAAAAAAAATCAGAATTTGTTAAGACTTTGGAAGATTTTGTGTTTTTGATTAAACACAATTTGAAACAACAATAAAAATAATAAGGGAAAAATGAATTTTCATGCATATTACATTTATTTAAGTAAAATCAACAAATTGCTTTGACTTTTTAACATATTGAGGAATCATGTTGTATTTCTTGATTAACTTTTTAGGTTAATTTGTTCGCTTCTATACTACATTGTATTTCTGTTTTAGTTTGTAGCAAAGATAGGGTTTCTTGGTTGTTTCAATTCTTTGACAAAGTGTTGTAGTGAGTGGTTTATGTTATTGTATTGTTCAAGAACAGTTTTGTATTTCTTGTACAAAAATTGTGTTGTTTTAGTGAAATCCACCTTGATGTGAGGTGGGACTGGATGTAACTCTGTTGTGAGTAAACCAGTATAAAATCTTGGTGTCTTTTGTATGTTCTTTATCTTTGCTTTATAAAATGTCTGCATAATAATTTGTACTAATATAATTAATTGATTTTTTAAATTTTTTTTTTTTTTTGCAAACTTGTTTGACTCTCTGTAATAACTGAAACTATTGTGATAATTGATATTGGTTGTTACAATTTGTATTAGTTACTAATTAACAATATTAATTGAAACAATTCACAGTTAATAAGTTCTCATTAATTTTTATATAATCAAATGTTTTCTTAAAGCATTGATTGATACTTCTTAATTTTGTACCTATCATATAATTTGTATGAATCTCTTTTAAGTATTTATTGATCATAAAAAGAATATGCTATTTCCAAAAATAACTTGTTAGAAATTAATTCAGATATTTGTTTCTTTTAAAATAGATTTAGATATTTTCAACTATATTTCTGGTTTATAAGATCTGTTTATTGAAAAGATTAATAAATTGTTTTTAAATAAAACATGTTCATTTCCTCTATCAATGTATTTCAAATACAAAATTAATTTTTTATTTTTCAAAACTGTTCCGTCCGGTTGACCGGGACGTCTTCGTGCGCGACCTCAACCGTCAGCTAAGGACTCCTTCCCACTGATTGCCTGTGAATTCCTGCAAAAAAGAAGGACAAAGAGGCGCCCTAGCGGCCGTTTGCACTCCGACGCTCAAGTCAGCCAGCAAGAAACACCAAAACGGTCCACCCACGTATCTGAGCACCGCGTATGGCACTCTGCAGGTGGTAAAAGAAACTGTGTATATGTGTGTGTGTGCTGTCCCCTTCAGGCAAAAATATTCTCCAGTCACTTGTACGTAGTCCTCAAGCACGGGCAAGCAACCAGAGAGTTTCTCCTAAATTTGTCGAAGGTTCCAACCCTTTTTCCGACATTCCCAGCGCTATTTAAACTGCCCCAGCATTTAAAGCGCCTTAAAGCGCTTTTAATCTCAAACGTAACGCACTCATTAAAGCGCTTAATTACGAAACGTAGCGCATTTAAGACGTTGAAACGCTCGGGAGCCCTAATAGTACCTGAATGCTCGAAAGGGAAACTGTATTGAATATCTTTAATTACCTGGCACCTGACTAGAGGGTGTTTCTATTCCGGCATTGCTGTCATACACGTGGAGGGCCTCACGACGCCATGACCCCATCTGGGGGCGTTTCTGCCCATCTGGGGACGTTTCTACGTGTGGGTCCTCCTGTTTGGGAGTGCTACTGCGCTAGGGGTGGCTTTTTGGGTGCCAACTCATGCCCCCAAGTATCTAGCCACTTACTCTGAGAGCGTATCTGCCTTCCTCTCACACCCTGCACCCGGTTATCCTGGGCGTGACCTTCCTCTTGGGTCGTATCTGTCCCGAAGGCGTCTCTGGGGCGGCAGGGGTACTTCGCGAGTCAGGCTGCCCTTCACTGGTACTATCACTATGGCCTTGAAGCCACCTTTTCCTCCTCTTTATCACTTTCCCAAGATATCGGGACTTGAGGCTTTCCCACGACGTCGCTCCCTCCATGGTCTTTCCTACCCATGGGTATCGGGGAACCACACCGTGATTGCCTTGCTTTTACACTATTTGATCTGGCGACGCCCTCACCTGGGCGGCGCCTTCACCTGGGCGACGCCTTCATCTAGGCGACGCCTTCACCTAGGCGACGCCTTCACCTTCTAGGCGACGCCTTCACCTCGGCGACGCCTTCACCTAGGCGACGCCTTCACCTAGGCGACGCCGTGCCTTAGCGCCGTGCCTTAGCGACACCTTTAGTTGACTTTGACCTTCCAGTCGTTGACTTTGACCTTGACTTAGTCAACGCCCTTACACGGGACGGTACAAAAACAATCTGTTAAAATTCTTTTTGAATTCTTCTAAACAAAACATTTGCGAAAATCTTCTAAGTACAATTCCTCCCTCTTGAACTTAGCTTCCCTTTATTTCAAGAGATACTAGCAATGAAACTAACAATCCTAACATCCATGATCAATGTTTTCTTACTGAATATCAACCTGTTTTGAGTCAGCCTTCACAAGTTATTCTAGCATCCTATGATTATGCTGAAAATAATAGTAATAATAATTGTGAATCAAACATTGAGGTTCTAGATGAGGTTTGTTCCTGTATAGACCAAAACCTCAATGAAGATAATGACATAGAACAAAATTCTGAATCAGATCAAATTAGTCTAAATGAGTACAAGAATAAAAAGACTACCTGAGTATCTAAAAGATTATCATAGTAATCTTAATGTTTCCAATACATCTTCAAGAGTTAAATATCCTTTGAATTTTGTTTTTCTTATAACAATTTATCACCGTCTTACACATCTTTTGTTATGTTTCTTTCTTCACATGTTGAGCCAAACACTTATTTTGAAGTTGTGAAACATGACTGTTGGAGAAAAACTATACAATGTGAGATACTTGCTTTGGTGTCAAATCAAACTTAGGAGACTACTCTTCTGCCTAAGGACAAAGTTGCAATAGATTACAAATGGGTATTCAAAATAAAATATAAGGCTAATGGGACAGTTGAAAGGGATAGCGGTGAATCAAAGCTAATATGCACTAACAGATGCAAGTCTTTAGCCTGCAAACATGCACTCATTCCTATTTAAAATCATGCAAAATTGTTTTCTACTAGGAGTGTTCCTTTCATAAATATTTAAGCCTACAAAAGATTGATTGGAAGGCTTATGTATCTCACTAATGACATTTTACAGCAAGTGCACCGTGTTTGTCAGAAGTAATAATTGTCCCTATGGACGGATATCGATCCCAAAAGGAACAGTGAATTATCGAGTACAATATTCGCTAAATATAACAACAAAACAATAAAAAGAGTTTGAAGTGATTATGTTGGCATTGATCAATAAGAAAACAAACAGAGAATTAGTTGCTTCAATTGGAAAAATAGGGATTAGGTTTCATCTCTCTCACTCTCATGTATTTTGATTAGCATATTAATATAAAGTTCTTTGATTGAAATTGATGCTCGTAGAAAATTCATTTATATCGATCTCTCGCATATAAAATTCTTAAGAATGTTTCCTAAATATCGATCTCTCGCATACTTATAAAAACAACTTAGAAATCACAATCAGACGTTAATGGCAATTAACATTTCAAGTCTATCCCTAACACTCAAATATGCTAAGTATTGATGTTTAGGTCCGAACCCTAAAAATACCTCTCGGTCAGATTTAAGATTCTCAATTTGTCGCGGAAAGTTAAAAGTAAAACAACAATACCAATAATCAATCAAGAACTGAATATTAATATATAAAATATCACCTTAATACATAAGAGTTTGAGCAAATTATTCTCAATCCCAAAGGGTAGAATTAGCCACGCATACTTCTAGCACCTTTCATTCTCCCAATTGGGTTACAATTCACTCTATGGTGTTTTCTTCTCAATCTGGCACATTAGGGTTGAACCTCTAGCCCCTTATTTATCATAATTTTCTAGGATTAGATTCCTTCTTGTGTCGCGCTAATGGGCTAAGTGATAAAACATAAAAAAAGCCCAATCTTTTTTTTGCATATTTTTCCATTTTGGGACCTTCTATCTTTTTCTTTTTAGCTCAAATTATTCTCCTTTGCTCCAAATCTTCAATCTTCCCTAGAAATCTGCAATTAACACCAAATTTGGGAATAAAATGCTCTTATTCAAATAAAACTCATAAAAAATATAAAAATATATAAATTCATAAATTAGGGATTATTTTATATGTAAATTAGAAAGAAATCCTCATAATTGCCTATATTTTAATATGAAATATTACTAAAATTAGGCACTTATCACTGACATAACATTTTCCGTGCAACAACTTTATCAGTTTTCTTGTTAAGCCTACAATTGCTCACTATACTGCAGTGATTAGAATTCTCATATATATTAAAGGAGCTTAAAGTCTTGGTTTATTTTTCTCTTCCAAAACTTCTGCTCGTCTAAAAGCCTTTTGTGACAGTGATTGGGACACGTGCAGTGATTCAAGACAATCAATAACTGGTTTTAGTGTGTATCTTCATAATTCCCTCATATCCTGAAAATCAAAGAAACAAGGAATAATATCAAAGAGTTCTCGTGAAGCTTAATACAGGGAAATAGCCATTGTTACATGAGAAATTCAGTGGTTAACTTATCTTTTTCAATATTTCAAAGTTCCTTTTGAGCAGCTGATAAATGTCATATTTCAGTCACATTTCATATTAAAATACAGACATTTATGGGTATTTATTGATAAAATAACTAGAATTTAACTCTTAATTTATGAATTTAAACCTTTTTACATTTGTGATTATAATATGAATTTAAGCCTACAATTGTTCACTATACTGTAGTGATTAGAATTCTCATATATATTAAAGGAGATTAAAGTCTTGGTTTATTTTTCTCTTCCAAAAATTCTGCTCGTCTAAAAGCCTTTTGTGACAGTGATTGGGACACTTGTAGTGATTCAAGACAATCAATGGCTGGTTTTAGTGTGTATCTTCAGAATTCCCTCATATCCTGAAAATCAAAGAAGCAAGGAATAATATCAAAGAGTTCTTGTGAAGCTTAATACAGGGAAATGGCCATTGTTACATGAGAAATTCAGTGGTTAACTTATCTTTTTCAATATTTCAAAGTTCCTTTTGAGCAGCTGATAAATGTCATATTTCAATCTCATTTCATATTAAAATACAGGCACTTATGGGTATTTATTGATAAAATAACTAGAATTTAACTCTTAATTTATGAATTTAAACCTTTTTACATATTTTGTGATTATAATATGAATAAGAACGATTTATTCCCAAATTTGTGTTAATTTTAAAATTCTTGGGGAAAATGGAGATGGAAGGGCTAAAGGAGAATAAATAAGATGAAAAGGGAAGGTTGGAACGCTCAAAACTCACCCAAAAACTCGCCTAAGACCAAGGTTATCATACTCGAGAGTCTACTGTGACTCGTGGGAGCCCAGTAAACCTGACTCGTAGACTCGTAAAAGTCTACTTCACATAAAAAAATTTAACAAAAAATAATAATCATAATACCAAATCCATAATATTGAAATAAACAAGTTCATACACCAATAAAATAACTTCTAAGTAGCATTCTTACTTCTAAGTGGTAGTGAAAATGCTGAATTTGAACTAGTTCCCAACATCTTACTATATGCCAAAAATAAAATAAAAAAACAATCAATTAGCCAATCTTCCCTAAAATTAAACAGAAATCCAATTTGTCCATAGTAGTAAAAGAACTTCAGGATGCCCAAAAATATGCCCCAAACCCAATGAACAAAAAAGCCCCAACCCATTTTTAAAAGCTCAAACCTAATTTTAAAAACCCTAACCCAATATCTCCCAATTTTTCCTCACTGCAGTAGCAGGACTTACCTATCGAAGTGCTTCGTGAACGAGGATCGCGGCGAGGCGAGGTGCGATGCGACGACGAGTGGCGCCACGAGATGCTACGGCGATGACGGTAGTGAAGAAGATGAGATCGTGTATGCTGGAAAATGCTAGAAGTAATCTGACAGCTTCAAGACGTGCTACTGGTGCATAGGTTTCACCAAAATCAATTCCCTCTTCTTGGTTATAACCTTTAGCAACCAGCCTTGCTTTATTTCTAGTGATAGCCCCATGTTCATCCATCTTGTTCCTGTACACCCACTTGGTTCCTATGATGTTCATCTCATGCTCTCTTGGAACCAAAGTCCATACTTCATTGTATTCAAACTGGTTTAGTTCTTCCTGCATTGTTGTTATCCAATTGCTGTCTTGCAGTGCTTCTTTCAGACTTTTAGGCTGAATCTGTGAAACAAAGGCCACTGTTCTGCATAAATTATTGAGTGAATTCCTTGTTGAGACTCCTTTCTCAATTTTACCAATTACATTATCTAGTGTAAGATCCTTGGGTGTCTTCCATTCCTTAGGCAATCCTGCATTCACAGTAGATTCTTTGACAGAATTTTGATTAGTTGCATCAAGCTCAGTAGATTGATTCTTTTGCAAAATGGTTCTTAAATCATCCATACCAGGTTCATCCAGAACAGATTTGGGCACAGAAAAATATGTTTCATCAAATACAACATGTATAGATTCTTCTACTGCAAGCAATCTTTTGTTATACACTCTATAAGCATGACCATTTATAGCATAACTAATATGTATTCCTTCATCTGATTTAGGATCAAATTTCCCCAGATTGTCTTTCCCATTATTTAGAACAAAGCATTTGCAACCAAAAACCCTAAGATGACTAATGCTAGGCTTCCTACCTTTATACAATTCATAGGGAGTTTTCTTAAGAATTGGTCTAATCAATGTTCTGTTAAGCACATAAGAAGCAGTGTATACAACATCAGCCCAAAAATATTTAGGTAAACCAGATTCATTTAACATTGTCCTAGCTAACTCCTCTAATGATCTATTCTTTCTTTCAACAACACCATTTTGTTGGGGTGTCCTAGGAGCAGAATAACTATGTGTGATTCCATGTTTTTCACAATATCTATCAAACTTTGCATTTTGAAATTCTCCCCCATGATCACTACGAATCTGTTTTATCCTATTTTCATTTTCATTATGCAGAACCTTAGCAAGTTTCTTAAAAGCTTTATATGCATCATTTTTAGAAGCAAGAAACAAGGTCCATGTATATCTTGAAAAGTCATCAACAATCACCAAAGCATAGTAATTTCTAGCTAAGCTAGCAGTCCTAGATGGCCCAAACAAGTCCATATGCAAAACATCCAAAGCTTTATTTGTAGAAACCATATCTTTTGATTCAAAGGTAGTTCTAATCTGTTTTCCCTTTACACAAGCATCACACAATCTGTTATTTTGAAATTTTATGTTTGGTAAACCAGAAACAAGTTCCTTAGATTTTAGCTTATTCAAGTGATTTGTGTGAATATGAGCTAGCCTTCTATGCCACAGCCATGACTCATCACTTTTAGATAACAAACACTCATTTTCAGAACAGCTCTTTATAATATCTAAGAGATAGATGTTGTTTACCCTTTTTCTAATCAACAGCACCTTACCAGAAATTTCATTTGAAATTGTACAAGTGTTGGCTTCGAAATTGACCTTGTATCCCTTGTCACACAGCTGGCTAATGCTTAGAAGACTATGTTTTAGCCCTTCAACATACAGTACATTCTCAATAGTGGTTGAGTCTTTAGTACCAACATCTCCTCTTCCAAGAATTTTTCCTCTATTGTTGTCCCCATATGTGACATGCCCTTCAGCTTTGAGTTTCAGGTTTATGAACTGAGTCACATCACCAGTCATGTGCTTTGAGCAGCCACTGTCCAGGTACCACTAGTTTTTCCTACTGTTTTTTGAATCAGAGTTGGATCCTTCATCATTCACCATGAAGCACAGATTTGCTTCTTCACTTTCAGTTGAGGAATTACTAGATGAGGATACATCATTTTCTTCCCATGAGATGTATGCTCTTCTACCTTTGCCTTTGTCACTCTTCTTGCTTGCTGATTTTTCTTTATTTTGATTGTTTGGACAATCAGCTTTTATATGACCTGGTTTACCACATCCAAAGCACGTGTAATTGGAAGAATTTGAATCATTAGGTTTGGAGTACCTCTTTCTTTGCTGAGTTCTGTCACGGTTTTTCTTTCTAAGAAACCTGCTGAATTTTCTGGTGAGCAGACTCACGGTCTCATCATGTTCAGGATCAACTTCTTCCTCACTTGTATCATGTTCCATGGTAGTTTTCAGAGCAATTCCTTTGGCCTTCTTCTCCACAGTTTCTTGTTCTTTCAATCTTTTCAGCTCTATTTCATGCTCTATCAGCTTTCCAAAAAGTGCAGCAGTGGACATCTTGGATAAATCTCTGGATTCTGAGATTGTTGTTACCTTAGGCTGCCAGCTCCTATCAAGGCATTTTAGCACCTTTATGTTAAGCTCTTCCTTGTCAAAGACTTTACCAAGGCCAGTGAGGTGATTTACAATATGTGCAAATCGTTTCTGCACATCTGCAATACTTTCTTCTGATTGCATTCTGAACAGCTCGTACTCCTGAATTAGTGAGTGCTTCCTTGCCTGTTTCACATCATCAGTCCCTTCATGAGTTACCTCTAGTACCTCCCACATCTCCTTAGCTGAGTTACATTGAGAGACTCTAAAGAACTCATCCATATTCAGTGCAGAGGTGATGATATTCTTGGCTAAGGAGTCATATTGAGCCTTCTTCTTCTCGGTTTCACTCCATTCAGACCAAGGCTTCTTTATTGTTTCATCTTTGACAACCTGCATAGGTATAAAAGGTCCACTGACCACTGCGTCCCAGATTCCCATGTCAATAGACTCCATAAAGATCTTCATCCTGATTTTCCAGAAAGCATAGTTAACACCACCAAACATAGGAGGTCTATTAATAGACGCACCTTCAGCAAAAGGCATTTTAAACTCAGACATCATGCATACACTTGAGCAAAATACAAGCCCTAGCTCTGATACCAATTGTTGGGTCTATTAGTGTCTAAGTTCAAGAGGGGAGGGGTGAATTGAGCTTATAAAATTTTCGCAAGAACACACAATTTTCAGTATATCAGAGGCAAAAGAACAGATTGTTTTTACATGAAACTGATTGATTCTTCAGAGCAGTCTAGCACAATTTGAATTTGTTCAAATTAAAATTGTAATCAACAGAGAGTTATAACAGAATCAGATTGGTTAGATTTTATGAGTATGAAGAATACAGCTATGCCAAGAAATCAACCAAGTTCATTCAACACAAGGTTTTAAAAAGAACGAATCTTTCTCAGGTTTTAATGAGTAGATTATTTGTTCACAAACCAATTAAGACTTCGTATACAACTACCTTGTTTGTGATTAGAGACCTTTAACAGATCAGGAAGAACAATTTCTATTAAACCCAGAATTAACAGATTCAATTTCAAAAGAACAGATTTAGTTCTTGACAGAATTAAGCAAAACCAGAAATGAGTGCAGGGATGAGAAGAAAAGGCACGCAAGTTTTTATACTGGTTCACTCATACAAAGCTACATCCAGTTTCACCTTACTCCAAGGTGGAATCCACTAAAAAACAGTATCAATCACTTACAACCACACCAGTTCTTGAACACTACAAGAACAACACAACCAATGCTGAAAAACCCTATTTCAGCACACCTTGCACTCCAAGAAACCCTATCAAGGAGTGACTAACACTTACACCTTTACAAACCAGAATAAAGGAAAGATTACACCTGAAAAGAAGATGCAAGAACTCAAAACCAGTAGTTCAATTTGCTGCAGAACTGCACCAGCACCTTCACCAAGATCAAAGGTTTCCTAGAACAAGCACACTTGAAGATCCCTTTGGAAAACCTTTCAAAAATCCTTTTCAATCCTTCTTCTCACATAAAAAGTGTTTGATCTCTGTCAAAAACGTAATTGCTCAGCATTCTTTCATGTGAGAGAGACTTTTCTTTATATAGAAAACAGTTTCTAACTTCTTTTCAAAAAACAGTTGAAAAGCTGTTATGAAAACAACAGATTCAGTTTTGAACTTAACAGATTTATTTTGTGAAAACTGCCAACTCAGCTAACTGAAATAACTGTCTGAGTTGTACCTTTGGTGTCCTAACTAACTTTCGAAAATCCTTTCAGCAGACCAAAGAATAAACTTGTTCTTTTACAGAGAAACAAATTTATTTTTGTGCAGTATCCTGATTTTTGAAGAAACCTCTAGAAAGCTTTTGGAAAAACTTTTAATCACTTCATGTGCTTATTCTAGGCTTGGTTAGGCATCTAAGATAGATCATGTAGCTAAAGGCAACCTTACACATACACAAGCCTACATACAAGATCATCTAAACCTATTACAAACTTCAAAACAAACTAGCTATTTTCTACATCAAACACACACTAAAACAAGGTAGAGAAGAGGCTTCATCCATCTAAAACAGTAAGCACTCTAAAGGAACTCCTCCAAGCGAGTCCAATATCACCCAGGCGAGCTCACTCCAGAGAAGTTGGGTTTTTTCTCGTCCAACTCGTCCGGGCGAGAAGTCACTTATCCCAAGCACGACTAGGTTAAATACGAGGCGTGAGGCACAACCCTAGATGTCATTGGGAGAATAGAAGGTGATAGAAAATCCTGGAGGAGGTAGTCGTCAAGGAGAACCTTCCTCGATCTTCTTTTCTTGTTTTCCATTCTTGTAATGGCCAATATAAGTGGATAATTCTACCCTTTAGAATTAAGAGTAATTCTTTCAAACTCTTATGTATTGAGGTGATATTTAAATATAATATTTTGTTCCAAGCTGGGTTTCATCAATATTTTCTCCCTAGCTTGTGGGGGATATTAAAGGATATAGATACAAGGCTTATAGAAGGAAGTTAATATCAATTGTGTTTTTTCTAATTCTTAGTTGTTTCTTTTTGTACATGTGTATAACCTTTATTTTGTCTTTTCTAATTCTAGTCTTTATTGATTGACTATTTGTTTTCCATTCTCTCTCTTTAGCTAGATCTACAATGGATATACTGCTTGTATACATTTAAAAAATAGTCTCTAAATTGGTATCTACCACTAATTACCAAAATTTTAACGACAAATTACTTTAAATTGTAAAATTATTTTTAATTATAAATTAATGATTAATTTAAAATATAAAATAGTTAGTAGATAAAACCTTATAAGTAATATTAAATATCAATTTCAAAATTACTTTATAAATTTTTATTAATAATAAAAAATATTTTTAAATATCAATAATATTTTAATTTATAAAATAATATTTACAATAAAATTCCAACAACATTATTCGTACATTATCTTGTTATATCAGTCTTACATTAAAACAGAGAAACATACATTTGACCAGACAAAAACCTTTTTTCCTTAACAAGAATGCTATAATAAAAAAATTGAAAAAATAAATAGTGTGCAGACATGATTTTCCATAAAAGTGTGTGCAGTGTATCTATTTCAAAAGCTCCGGCTGTCATGTCGTATACCCATTCAGTACTGTGAGACATTTGGATAAATTTTCACATGTCCCAACTGCCAACAATAATCCTTTTTTCATTGTTGGTGTTTGGGGTTTCCTTAGGTATGGCTATCGAATTTTAAGTACTTAAAAAGGTGTCCATTGTCGAACAAATCAAAATTATCTGAAGGTAAGTCTGACATGAATAATAGACTGCTTCAGGGTATAATAATTAAGTGTCTTTCCCTTTGTCTCATTTTTAGAAAAATTAACCAATGTTTGTGGTCCAAAAATGCGTCTCATGCAAGTAAGGAATCAATATATACAAGCATTAGCGTAATACATTACATGTGTGTTTGGAAATATTAAGAAAAAATTATAATTATGTTGTAAAATGTGAAATTTATAATTATTTGTCTTTTTATTAAATATGAAATATCATATTTAAGATATCTTTTGATCTTAATTTTGTTGAGATGGTCTTATTGGATTAATTATGTAAAATATTATTTAGTTTATAATTTAGAACTCTGTCATGTTTTTATAATATATTTCAGATAATCAAGGGAGAAAGGTATATATGACATATCACAATCATATAATTAAACAACTGTAAAAAAAATTCCATCTATTGATTTTTTTTTTAATTTTATACTAATAATAATTATATTACTTGAATTATTAATCATTTGAATATAAATTTCAAAATGCAATCTTTTGTAAATAAATTGATTATATTTGAATGGATATTATTTACGACGCCTATATTCACGTGCATATAGAAAATGTTTACATCATAAAAACTAATAAAGAAAAAAATATAATGTGTGATATTATATACTTTTATACCATTTTCAGTTTTACATTTTCAATAGGTACAAAAAATAAAACCAAAATCAAAACCAATAAGTAATGTTACATAGATAAAATATAGTAACTATCGTGAAATTAAATTTGAATTCTGAAAAAAGATATGATGTACCACGTTAATTTTTAAGATGAATTAGTCTTCATATTCACAATTTGTTTTCATAGTTTTCGCCCCAAAATTTTCCTAACCTATTTAATTTAATTTTATCTCAAAAAACAACTTATATAATCATTTCGCAATAAATATATTTCCTATTATAATTTTTTAATACAGATTTCATCTTTTAACAATAGTGATATTTTTCTTTTATTATATTTATAATTTTACCTATATTTATTTAGAAACCCCAGTACCGTTCAAGATGTACTATCTTTTTAGTTAAAAAAAAGTTTAGTATATTTAAAGTTTTCTCACAACTTGTTTTTACATCTCATAAATTAGTTTGTTTATTTATTTATTTTAGAATTCTTCCTTTTTTTTATCTCTCTAAAATAAAAATAAAAAATCACTTCTTATGGTTTATTGAATTATATGTATTTGTACTTGTCGATATCAAACGAGCCACGTCATTCGGTCTCTGTGACACCAATTGATCGAAAGCGTATTTAAAGCACAACTGTATTAAATGATTGTTAAGGCGGTTGTGGAAACTCCCTACGAATTAGGGTCAAATTCCATCATATCCGGGTAATGTCTGATAAATTAAGGTAACCACCCTAGAAATCAGCTAACACTGATACATGCTAGATTTGGTCCATCATTTAGATAGTCCATGACTTAATGCTATAAATAAACGTATTTACAATGGAGTAAGATATGTTTTTAATCGGTTCTCACTATATACTCTTTAGACAGAGTACTTACTTGAATCAACAATTAGGAATAACTCTTTACACATAGTATACTCTTTACACAAAAGACAATCTCCTCCGAGCGAACATACTCAGAATTAGGAAAAGATAGTTATTGTCCAGACTCAAACTCACCAGTCGTCTAGACAACATACCGAACGTACTCATGTCATTGAGGAGGAGGATGACCCGAAGGGACATCCCTTCACTTAAGAAATCATGGAAGCGCAACTCCCTCCTAAATGGAAGGGATTGAACATCAAGATCTGTGATGGCACCATAGATCTGGATGAACCCATGAATGTCTACAAAACGCATATGAATCTCTACACCACAAATAAATCAATATGGTGCAAGTTTTTCCCTACCTCTTTGAAAAAAGGAGCACTCAGTTGGTTCACTCAACTCCCAACTGATTCAGTGGATAGCTTCAAAACTTTGTCAGCCAAATTCAGCACCCAATTCGCAACTAGTCAACCGCACCATATAATATCTATAGTTGTTGTCAACATAAGGCAAGAGAAGGGATAACCATTACGGGCATTCATGGAAAGATTTAGCAAATTGTCCCTAAGCATCATAAATCTCATCCCAAAGGTAGTCATGCATAATTTCATCTTGGCTCTCCGACCCGGTCAGTTCTCTAATAGTCTAATAAAAAAACCAACAAAAATCTTGGATGAATTGAGAAACTGAGCAAACAAGTTCATGCAACTTGAAGAATTGTGTGATTATCATATGAAGAGATAAAGGAAAAGATAAAGACCGCGGCAACAGATCTGTGCCCGTTGGTTCGATAAATTTAAAGAAAACAGAGGCCCTCGGTTTCATATCTATACTCCTTTAAATGTTGATCATGGAAAAATCATGGACAAAGCATTAAATGTCGACATAATTTCGGCACTCAAAAAGCTACACAATTCGAGGGATGCAAATATGTCCAAACAATGTCATTATCATCGTAACTTTGGTCATACAAACGAAGAATGTCAGGCATTAGAATAAAATATTGAAGAACTCATCCAAGCTGGTCACTTGCCATATTCATCCAAACGAGAAGTAGGAAATCTCAACAAAGGGAAAGGTACCCATCCATGGAGGAACAAAGGGAGCCATATTGATGAGTTGATTTTAGGATTGTTCATTTTTTGAATGACATTTTACTTAGATTGGGATTTTAAGCAAGAAAATGGTGAGAACTCTAAGAAGATTCCCACTGGACACGAACTTAACCAAGTGGTTAAGTAAGTGTGAAGGTTCACTTCACAAGAGCAAAAGGAAAAGACAATTATAAGGTGAACATGATGCTAATAGGTGCGGAATTAAAGAGCATGAAAAGGAAAGCCAATAAGAATTGCCGAATGGAATAAGGAAACAAAATAAGAACATAATACAAAGAGTAAAAATGGAATGATAATGGGAAAATAGATGAAGGAAGGAGAAAGCTTATGTGATGGATTTGAGAATGGAACACGCACTTGGAGTGTGAATGGCCTCCAAGATAAGTGTTGTTAGCCGCCACTTGAGAGCTCTCAATTACTCACAAGATAAGACCTAAATGCTAAGAGGAATTCAAACCTCACTAACACCTCACACAATTTGTGCAGAGTAACTCTTCTTCTATTAATTTCAACTTGTAAAATACACTAAGTAAGCCTCTTATTTATAGGTGAAGAGCCTTGGAGAACAAGCTAAAGGGGTAGGATGGGAAAAGGGAAAAAATGGGCAGCCTATGGGTTTGACTAAGTCAAACCCGCATCATAGGTTTGTCCTTCTAGAAACTAGGTCAAAATTCCTTCCAAAAGGGCTAAGAACAAGCTAAAATGCTACTGACACCCCCTATTATACTAAAGGCACCTTATTCTAGCCTATCTTTGCTATTTGGACCCCTAAAGTGAGTCCAAATTATTTACAAACATATTCTATTTTTTAAGAAGACCAAAAGGAAGGACTTTTGATATTCGGGTTTATAACTTCTTCTTTTGCTAATTCTTTCTCAAGGCTTATGGGGCCTGACCTTGTATCTTGAGATGACTGACCCTTTTGGGAAGTGCTTGTTGTGTCCTTAGTTATTTGTCGGTTTGTATCACATATCCTCAACATGGTCGTGACATTGACCGATCACGTCACCAAGAGGATGATCGACATCCTTCAAAACAACAACGAAGGAGTGAAAGCCCCAGGTGGGGTGACCGCTCAAGAAGAGGTGTTTGTGAAGTAATAAACACGATAGAAGGAGGATTCGCATGTAGAGGATGTTCAAGTTCTGCCGACAAGAAACATTTAAGGGCTATTTAGTCAATCCATTCAACAAAAGTCAAAGATTGACCGAGGATTCCCCCAATACTTTTTACAGACGATGATTTCACCGCCATTCATCCAACCCAAGACGACCTAATGGTCATAATGGTTGAAATCGACAAATTTGTCATCACCAAACTCTTGGTAGATAAGGAAGCTCGATTGATATTTTATACTGGAAAACCTTCAAAAAAATGAGGATTCCAGAATCAGAAATCCAATCACATGGTAATTAAATAGTAGATTTTTCTGGTGAAAGAGTCGACACACGTGGATATATTGATTTATAAACGATCCTGGGAATATAGAAGAGGACAGTCACCAAGATCACGAGGACCGACCAGAGATCAGTCTCGGGTATCAAGATCCCCTTGAAAAGAACATATGGTTGCCTTGGTAGATCTTGATCCCCGATTGAATGAGGCTCGTATTGAGCCTGGCGAGAATCTTCGGCCATTGCCCCTGCGTGATGAAGAACATACAACACACAATGGGACATCACTACAGCAAGTCGACAACAAGTTGGTAAGTCAGACACTAGCATTTATTTGCCTGGACGGCCTCTGATATGCTAGGGTAAGTCTGAACGTTATCACACATCGCCTTTCAGTGTATAAAGAGGCATGACCAATCGCCCAGAAGAAAAGAAAATGGTTGAAGAGAAGCGCAATATAGCATGCAAGGAAACCGACAAACTTGTCAAAGTCGCCTTCATAAAAAAAGCCCAATACACCACATGGTTGGCAAATGTGGTCATGGTTAAAAAATCAAAAGGTAAGTGGAGGATGTGCACAGATTACACCGATCTCAACAAGGCTTGTTCGAAAGATACCTACCATTCGCTAAGCATCGACCGCCTAGTTAATAGGGTGTTCGGTCACCGTGTTTTGAGTTTTCTAGATACATACTCCATATATAACCAAATTTAGATGCTCCCGAGGGACAAAGAGAAAATAACTTTCATGATCGACTCTGATAACTTCTACTAAGAAGTCATGTCGTTTGGTTTTAAGAATGTTGTTGCAACCTACCAGAGGCTAATAGACCAAATTTTCAAAGGGATGCTCGGTTGAAACATCTTTATGTTAATGACATAATTGTCAAATATGATTCATGCCTACAGCACATCCAATATCTCAAAGAAGTCTTCAAAGCTCTTAGAGATTATAGTATGCGCCTTAATCCTGAAAAGTGTGCATTCGGAGTGGAAGACAAAATTCTTAAGCTTCATGCTCACCCAGTGTGGCATCGAAGCGAATCTAGATAAGTGTAGGACTATCACTGAAATGAGAAGCCCTTAGAATACAAAAGAAATTCATAATGACCTTATCCATATTTGTACCAAAGTTAGCAGAAAAGACTAAGCTCATCATCCAACTTTTGCGAAAAACGGAAAAGTTCAACTGGACAATGAGTGTGAACAATTTTTTCCACTTAAAAGCATTCTTGGAAGCTCCTCCGGTCATACGAAAATCGAACACCGGACAACCAATTATTGTATATATAACAATATTAGAAGAAGCAGTCAACGTGGCTTTAGTACAAGAAGTTAAAAAGGAAGAACAACCAATTTATTCCATTAGCCGAGTCTTACACGACGCAGAGGTCCGTTATCAAATTATTGAAAAGGTAGCCTTGACACTAGTTATTACTTCAAGAAGGATGTGAATGTATTTTCAAAATCACGACATTGTAGTCAAGACCCACTATCATATTATTAAGATTTTACCTAAACCCGATCTAGCTAGAGGAATGATTAGATGTCAACCAATGGGAGCAATCAAGTCCCAAACCCTAACTGACTTTATGGTTGAACTCAGCCCTAAACCAACCGAGGATGAAGATCTTTAGTGGATCTTACATGTGCATGATTCGTCCAATAATAAGTCGTGTAGAACAGGGGTAGTCCTTAAAGGCCCGAGCGGTATCCTCCTTGAACAATCATTGAAGTTCGACTTCAAAACATCAAACAATCGGGAAGAGTATGAAGCCATCTTAGTCGGGCTTACTTTAGCACATGACATGGAAGCCCAACAGTTAATTTGCAGAAGCGACTCTCAGGTAGTAATTGGACAGGTTAAAGGAGAATTTAAAGTGAAAGAGTCTTTACTCCAAAATTATTATCACCTTGTACTAAATCTGATGTCTAAATTGAAGACATCCCATGTGACCATAATGTCAAAGCCAACATGCTTTCAAGGTTCGTGACTACTAAAAAGAAAGGGCTCCATCATTTGGTCATTTGCATAGTTCTCAAGAATCCTAGCGTCAGCACGGACGAGTGCATGGCCATTTTTGAAAAAGAAACATGGGAGACACCTATCAAACGCTTCCTAGAAAATGGTGAATGTGGAGCACAAGAGGAGAAAACAATAAGGCAATAGACCGCTCAGTTTGTCCTTGTTGGTTCTGATCTCTATTGTCGAGGGTACACTCGAACATTATTAAAATGTATTTCAACAAATCAAGTCGACTACATCACGTGGGAAATACAAGAGGGTGTATGTGGTAGTCACTCAGGAGCACGAACTATGGCTACAAAAATACTCAGGGAAGGATACTACTGGCCAACCGTTCAGGGTGATTGCGCTGAATTTGTGCGCATATGTTTGATGTAACAAGAGTATGCCACATTATCTTATCAGAAACCCGAAAACCTACACTACATTCTCTCCCCATGGCCCTGGGCAAAATGGGAGATGGACATCATTGGGCCTTTCAGCTCAAGTAAAGGCCAATTTAAGTTTCTCTTAGTTGGAATTGATTATTTCACTAAATGGATAGACGTTGAACCCTTGACACCCATTACAACACGAAATATTCAAAATTTTGTATGGAAAAATATAATATGTCGTTTTGGCATACCACATGTTATTATCACTGACAATGGTCAACAATTCTTTGACCCTGAACTTGCAGAGTTTTACGAAAAGCTCAACATCAAGCACATTACCAGTTCAGTAGAACACCCCCAAAGCAATGGACAAGCCGAAGCTGCCAATAAAGTAATTCTCAATGAATTAAAGAAAAGACTCGCCCTACCAAAAGGAAAATGGATTGAGAAACTCATAGAAGTCTTATGGGCTTATCATTGTACACCTCAGACTACTACTCAGGAAACTTTGTACAGTTTGACGTACGACATTGAGGTTATGATCCTTGTAAAGGTCGGGGAACCTTCTCTATGACGTCATCTATTTGACATTAACCTCAACCTAGAGAGCTTATCGATCAGATTCGACTTAATCAACGAATTTAGAGACAATAGTAGAATAAGAGAAAAAGCTTGTATGATATAAGCGGCTAAAATATATAATAAAAAGGTTGCACCTTGAAGCTTTCAAAAAGGAGATTATGTCTAGCAAATACAAAATAATGCTAAGAAGGACCTTTCCGAATTAAAGATACGGCAACCGACGAAGCTTATTATTTAGAGTTTTTATCTGGAAAAATTATACCAAGAACGTGGAATGTCACGCATCTCAAGTTTTATTCTAGTTAATACAATAAATAGTGTACTCTTTCCTCGGTCGATTGTTTTATCCCTAAGGAGGGTTTTCGACCAAGAAGATTTTAGTGAGGCACTTTAAATTTACATGTTGTTATTTTAGTTATGGCGAAAGCACTATATTATCCTTTAAGGGAAGAGGCCATGTAAACATAATTGGTTAAGGTAGTTCGCTTAACAATTAGCATCCTTTACCGACCGCATGTCTAAAAGCGCCTACATGGTCAGGGATAATGCCTTAAAGACGGCTATCCCACCATACTAAGTTGATCAAGGCAATTCGTTTAACAATTAGTAGTCCTTGTCGATCGCACATGTAAACATATCGACACGGTCGTGGAGATTGCCTTAAAATGGGTTATACCACCATGCTTTCAAAACCTATGAATAAAGGCTAAGGTAGTTCGCTTAACAATTAGCAACCCTAACCGAACGATAGTGTGATGCGACTAATCAAATGTCTAATCAATTCGACAAAAAATTCATTTGAGCCTAAAAGCTTGTTTGAAGATTATCCCCGGTCTCTTTTAAAAGGTAAATCAATTTTAAAGCGAGCGCTCAACAACGAAAGAGCTATCATAAAGCCCAAACGACATTCCTTTAATCTAAACGATTATTTGACTACAAGTTATTTAAAGAAAAATTCCAAAGATTATTCCACCATACATCCGGTTGGTATTTTAATTATTTTCAACCTTATTCAAATTTATATGAGCGTTCGAGGTCAACAAAATAACATTTGGTCGAAAACAAGAAATAGCATTTCACACACATGAAGATAGATATTGCATAAATTAAACACAAGTGTTAAAATTGTTTATGGCCCACAACCCGAGCCCGAAGGATATTTAAACTAAAAGAAAACAAATTTACAACGAGTCGAGTCGCCCTCACCCTCGCCTTCTTCTTCATCTTCTCCGTCGATCGAGACCAACTTGCCATTGATGACATCTTTAGTTTCATCATAACATTAATCGTTGATAGGGATCCCATGGTAGAAAAAATTAAGCACTTGATCAACATATTGAATAAAACTACAAATAGATTAAACGTAACATACCAGTAAAATTTTCCCATCGATGGGTCGATTCGTGTATGATAAAAAATTTTCGAGTAGGTAACCTATTCCGAAGCTGATCAAACACACAAGATTTCTTTATCTTGAGGGGTCATCGAAGACGTCGACCATGAGATATAACGTGTTGGTGATCGGGTCCAATGAAATGGGAACTTAGGTTTCCTCTCATAATCATAAAAATACGGTTTGTCGTCCGGTTCAACAAAATTCTTGTAATACCTCTCCTTGAAGTTTTTGAAGGAAGAGGTAAAGGGGACCAACCAACCGGTCGAAAGCGTATTTAAACCATATTTTTAATAAATGACAGTTAAGGTAGTTATGGAAACTCCTTATGAATCAAGATGATATCCCATCAAATTCGGGTAATGTTCGAGAAATCAGATTAACCGCCCTAGAAATCAGCTAACATTGATACATTTTAGATTAGGCCCATCACTCAGATGGCCTATGACTCAATGCTACAAATAAGCCCTCTACAATTGAGTAAGATACGTTTTTAATCAGTTCTCAGTATATACTATTTACACATAGTACTTACTTGATCATCGGAGTAACTTTTGTCGGTCAACCCCGACCAAGTGCTAAGGAATTAAGGAGGGTGTGAGCTTTAAAGTCTGAAGTGGAGCATTGAAGGGCAAGGAAGCGACAAAGCGACCAACACCGCAACAATTGTTACAACTAATCACAAGTACTATCTAGCCCATTTTGTCTATAGAATTACACTATTAAATAAAAAATTATTTGAACATATTAAATTATGTTTATTGATGTATGCAATACATCGTTAACCTGCCAATCTTTAAAAAAAGTTTAAGATTCCTAAAATAAGTCTTAAAATTTACGTTAATGAATATAATTATAGATTTTAAATTTTGAAAGGTTAAAAATTAAATGAACATGTTTAAACTCAATTTATAAATACTAAAAATAATAATTTTAAACTTTAAAGAGATTTAAATTGAAACAAAAATTATAAGAATCTAAATTTAAACTCACGTAATTTATAGTGTCTATTAAACATGATAATAATTTATTTTTTCTTTCAAATGTTTAACACTTGATAAATAAAAAACTTAGTATATGCTATTGTTCGTTTTGTGATAATGTCTTAACAAATGTTATCATAAGTTTTAGGCCTATGGGTCTTAAATGGGCCTTTTGCTAGAACCGAAGGTCATTAAGCTTTTGCTTTCTGCGCTTCTACAGTTACTAAGTACACTCCACACTAAGAAAAATAGGTTAGAAAGAACAATATGAGCGTAATAGACCTATAAGGATTAATAATCGGGTTTCTACCATTGATCCTTAGAATTTAATATCTCTACAAAAAATTGATATGTGAACTTTAATTTTATTATATTGATTAGTAAAATTTAGCATGTTCTACATAGTGTTTTTATATAAACAAAATATGATTCTCTTGATACAAAGATTTTTTTTATTTCTTAGAAATTTATTTCTATTGGTCTGGTTCCTAAAGTTATTGTTTCTGAAAATCTTGATGGTAAAATAGTTGTAAAGGATGCGATTCATCTTTTTCTTCTGCTCAAAACAAAAAGTTTTGCTCAAGTTTTGAACAATTCTTGTCATGTTAATCTTTTGCAGCTTCCACGAACATGTCAAAAAAGGAAGATGCGATTGCTTCCAAAATTCTTGAATTTTTCTTTTTAGGTCTTGAAGAATGTAAAGATAATTCCCGTGACGTAATTATCTTATCTAACTGAATTATGGTAGAAGATTTCAGGTACAAGTTATCTTCATTGTTGAATTCTATCAAGAATTGGAAACTGGTTCATCTTGAAAGAACTCTTGCTTTAGCAAAAGACCTTTGTGGTGTTCGGGAATTTGGAATTTAGAACTTTAGATTTCGTTTAGCTTCATGGGTCGATTCTCAGTTTGGAAAGTTTCTTCCTGCACTTTTACGTTTTTTTTTCTGCACCATCACAATTTTTAAAATTCCCAAAATGGCCTTGATCTTTTATTTGAAAAGGGCATAGTGGATAAGTTGCTTTGCCACCGTTCTTCTTCTTTGTTCATCGGTGGTGTTGGTGGAGGCTCACTTTAGCTGCACAAAGCAAGGCGGAGGAGTGGGTTGCATTGTCGAAGTGTTGGTTAGCTTTTAGAAGTAAAAACTTTTTTTTTTAAAGAGATTGGGTAGTTATGGTATTTTAGGTTCCTAGAAATCGGGATCCAAGATTGTGCTATGGATGGATCAATTTGGAAGTGAAAATATGATCTACGGATTGACCATTCCATAAGTAAAGCTTTATGTTTTCTGGATGAAGGGGTGTTCTGAAAACATCTTGTTGACTTACGGATTGTTGTATCCGGAAGCAATTTTCCAATTATGGATTGGTAGATCCAGAATGCATTTTTTGGCTTACAGATTGGTGGATCCAGAAAGCATTTCAATCCGGACAACTTTCGGACACATTCATCAGAAATTTTTTTGGATCACTCAATCTGGGACTATCTTGCGGAATCATGATTCCAAAAAACAAAAACAACAGGGATGAGATGAAGAGACACTACTGAACCAACACCAATTCGCCGGAGACACCACTGAACCACCACCAAGCGAAACGCGCCTCACAGTTTTTGTGCAATGAGATGAATTCATCGTGCAAAGACAAAGAAATGTACGAAATGTAGGTCTGTGGTGTGTAAGGAAGAAGAAGAAAGAATGTGGATAGTGTGTTTTAGGATTTTTAGAAAATGGTAAGGATAATTTTATCTTTGCATAACATTGTGGGGCTGTAGGAAGAAAAACAAAGAGGTGCAGGAAGAAATTCCCTCAGTTTGAGTACTTGGGTTCGAGTTGAATTTGAGTATTTGGATTGGGCTGCTTTTTCCTGCACCCCATAGATTCTTGCGGCACCCCACAAATCTTGTAATTCTAAAAATACCCTTATGTAAAATAATTAATTTTTTTAAGTGTTTTCATAGTTTTGTACCTTTCAGATTACACAATCCAAAAGTATTTTTCAAGTCCAGGATTAGCTTAGGGATTATGTAATCCGTAATTTATTTTTCCAAAAAATGTATTATAAATTACGTAATTTGGAAACTAATCCCGGATTTGAAAAATACTTTCGAACTATATAATTTAGAATTCATTTTTTGAAAAAATACATTCTTGATTACATAATTTGGAAGTCTTCAGAATCTAGTAAAAACTTATGGATTGTGTAATCCAAAATATGTTTTATTTTTAAAATGAATTTCAAATTACGTAATCCAAAATATTCTTATAATACAAATAAAAATCTGTGACCTGAAACGAGTGCAAAAGAAGAGTGAAAAAGTAACTTTTTTCTACCACACAACCACAAACGCACTATAAAATGCTCTCAACCACAAACTTAATTTTTTTAAGTGTTTTCATAGTTTTGTACCTTTCAGATTACACAATCCAAAAGTATTTTTCAAGTCCAGGATTAGCTTAGGGATTATGTAATCCGTAATTTATTTTTCCAAAAAATGTATTATAAATTACGTAATTTGGAAACTAATCCCGGATTTGAAAAATACTTTCGAACTATATAATTTAGAATTCATTTTTTGAAAAAATACATTCTTGATTACATAATTTGGAAGTCTTCAGAATCTAGTAAAAACTTATGGATTGTGTAATCCAAAATATGTTTTATTTTTAAAATGAATTTCAAATTACGTAATCCAAAATATTCTTATAATACAAATAAAAATCTGTGACCTGAAACGAGTGCAAAAGAAGAGTGAAAAAGTAACTTTTTTCTACCACACAACCACAAACGCACTATAAAATGCTCTCAAACTCTTTATACAACCACAAAAAACCTTCAACCAGTGAAAATTGTGTTCTGGAGGTGTCTTGGGGTGCTGGGGTGGATGAGGTGCTTGGGGTGCACTATGAGAGAAATCAAAAGAAGGAATAAGGTAAAAAACCTAGATGGGGTTTTAGTGTTTATTTATTTTTTAACTAAAAAAAATGAAATTACACAATACTATGGCAAGAACCTATAGTTGTGTAGGAAGAAGCAACTGTTGGATTTTTATAAGAGAGTATTAAAGGTTGTATTGGCCATACCTCGGACATCGGCTGTAGAGATCGGCATCAGACGTGACATCGGACCTCGATGGTTCGGTCGTAATAATGGGCCACGTAAGTGGGCCCCATAGATAATAATGAGTTATCATCCAGACGTAAGAAGGACCTAAGTCACGGGAGGGTTCATGCATGTGGTGTGTATAGTACGTTTAGGTCTAACACAAGTAAATAATCCTTGGAAGCGCTAAGGCCCGTAAGGGTTAGGGTTTCTAAGGAAAGACTGTTTGCATGGTATGTGAATACTTAGGGCACCCATAGAACAGATGGCCTCGCCGCACTGGTACATGAGTTGGTACCCTGACAGCCATACTGTAAGATTATGCACTCCAGAAGAGGCAAGTCTTGTGCGGCGGCTGCGCTAAGCTTGTGCAACACGTCATAGGATGCCTCGTCAGTAACCCTATTTCCACTTAAGGAAAGATCCTCGTGGGACAGAGAGTTGACCTAGATACAACCTATATAAAGGGTGGTAAGAACCCTAGAAAGGTACGTTGTTTCTAAGACTGAAACTACTTTACATACTTATTGTTTCTTAGCCCAGTACTGAATTGATTGTCGGAGTGCAATCAACAGGTAGGACCCCCTCTGTTTCAACGGAGCCACTCTCGAACACCCAAGGAGAGAGCAGAAACCACCAGGAAATAGGAGGAGCCACCATCTGCCTTTGAAGTCAATGGTGACTGAGTCAACCAGCGAGAACATTTGGCGCCCACCGTGAGGCCTAATAAAACTAGGTTTCATTCACGATCGTGTTGAGAGCCATCCAGCAACATGAGGAATACAAGGCAAGGTGCATCAACACTAGAAGGAGGAGACAGCGTCTCCATGCAACAACTCATGGAGACCATTCGCGCTCTCCAATAGGCTGTAGCGGCGTCCAAGGCTGACCAGGACAGGATTCTGGATGAGGTTCAAGCCGAACAGGCAGCCAGCCAGAACCAATTCCATGATGATTTGGCAGCGTCGCGCGCAAACAATGAGGAACTGCGCAGAGCCAACGAAGAACTGTGCAGAGATTTGCAATGCATGGGTGAGTGTACAAATGATGAGCGAACCCCGCCCATACTAGTTAAGGCTCGCCCCATGCCGTTTTCGCAAGCAATCATGGACACTATGATACCAGCCAGCTTCATGGGACCAAAGATCGCCTTCACAAGCGTAGAGGACCCAGAAGCCCACATCACAGCTTTCCACACCCAGATGATGATCTCGGGAGGCACCAACGCCATGCACTATAAGCTGTTTATGAGTACGTTCTCAGGCACAACGTTGGACTGATTCATCAGTCTCCCTGATGGACACATTACCTCCTTCGACCAATTCTCGACATTATTCAGATAGCAATACATCGTCAACCAGGCTCCCCCTCCTGTCTCTTACGATCTATTTGACGTAAAGCAATATCAAGGAGAGCCTTTGAAAGACTTCTTAAATAGGTTCGGGGCACTGGTGGTGAAGCTACACACCAAAGACGAAGACATGACGGTACACGCCTTCAGACGAGGGGTGCTGCCAAAACCTTTCAGTGATTCTCTGATAAGGTGTAGCCCAAAGACGTTCAACGAGATCCGCCACAAAGCAGTAGCCCATATCGCCATAGAAGAAGAGGTCAGAGAAAAGTGCAGAAGCATCGGCTCTGTCCGACCTCGGGGAACTGGTCGTCCTCAGCCCATGAGGGTACACGAGGCCATGACAGAGAAGAAAGCCTCGGGGAAGCAGCCGCCATATGAGGCAAGAAAGCCTCAGACCAGGGCACGTACAAAGGAAAATGTCTCTACCAGACACAACTTTCGAATGCACCTCTAGGAGCTGATTGTCATCCCAAACGTAGCAGACAAATTGAAGTCTCCACCGAAGACCGACAAAAGGTTAAGGCTCAACAAAGACATTTGGTCCGAGTTCCACCAAGCCTTTGGCCACAACCTGCGCAATTGTTTGGCATTACGACCAAGTTAGACGAACTGGTAAGGAATGGTTTCCTAAAGGAGTACCTGCAAGATAACCGAGGGACCCCGACGACAGCGGTCCCCGCAGGTGATCAGGGACATGAGATACCTGTCCATGGAGAGATCAACACGATTTCTGGGGCTTTCTCTAGAGGAGGATGTACCGCCTCCCAGTGAAAGAAATATGTCAGGGAAGTGATGCCAGAAGAAGGAGGAAAGCCTGACCAGTCCCCGGAACCCGACCTCTTCTTCACAAAGGCCGACTTGTAGGACGTGGTTCCACATGATAACGACCCTGTGGTGATCTCAATTGTGACAATAAGAAGAAAGGTGCATCGAGTCCTTATCGATCAAGGGAGCTCGACAGATGTGATGTTCTGGTCAACTTTCCATAAGTTGCAGCTGTCGACTGATAAGTTGAGACCATACGATGGTTGCCTATATAGTTTTGATGGGGACCAGGTGGAGGTGCGAGAGCACATAAAGCTAAGGACCACTTGCATAGATGGCACAGCATCACGCACAATTAATATAAGGTACCTTGTTGTCAACGCCCCTTCAGCTTACAATATTCTTTTGGGCAGACCTGCCCTAAACAAAGCAAGGGCAGTAGCCTCAACAAGGCATTTGAAGATGAAGTTACCCTCCCTTGAGGGAACAGTGATAACAATCAAATATGATCAGAAGGCAACAAAGAAGTGTTATGAGAATAGCTTGAAAACGAAGAGAGGGGTGTGCATGGTAACCCGAGTAGAGGTTGCCCGAGAAGATCGACCTGAACCAGCAGAGGAGGTGTTGGAAAGGGAGATTGGGTGAAGGAAGTTCAAGCTTGGCAGGTCCCTAAGTCAGGAGGCACATGATCAAATTGCGAGGTGATAGCACGACACCTGGATGCCTTCGCATGGACTGCCTCAGACATGCCAGACATCGACCCAGATTTCTTGTGCCACCGTCTCACCATGGACCCCTAGGTACGACCAATGCGCCAGAGATGAAGAAAGTTTAACGAGGAAAGGCAGTTGGTCATCAGGCAGGAGACCAAGAAGCTGTTGGATGTTGGCCACATAAGGGAGATCCAGTCTCCCGAGCGACTGGCCAATGTAGTAATGGTCAAGAAGGCTAATGGCAAGTGGAGGATGTGCGTCGACTTCACAGATTTGAATAAAGCTTGCCCGAATGACTCATATCCGCTGTCCAGTATCAACGCCTTGGTGGACAGTGCATCAGGCTGCAAGCTTCTTAGCTTCCTGGATGCTTTCTCCGGGTATAACTAGATCCAGATGCATCCTAGGGACGAGCGCAAGACGACATTCATGACAAAGCTCTCTTGTTACTGTTATAAGTTGATGTCCTTTGGGCTCAAGAATGTAGGTGCAACCTATCAAAGGTTGATGGATAGAGTGTTCGCTCCTATGATAGGGCGAAATGTCCAGGCATATGTGGATGACATGGTGGTTACCTCCCAGGTGAGGGATCAACACATTGCTGATTTGGAGGAGCTATTCACCACAATCACCAAGTAAAGATTGAAGTTAAACCCAAAAAAATGTATGTTTGGGGTAGAGGCAAGCAAGTTCTTAGGGTTCCTACTCACTGAGCGTGGGATAGAGGCGAACCCTGAGAAGTGCGCTGCAATTATAGCCATGAGGAGTCCGATCTTGGTGAAGGAAGTGCAACAGTTGACAGGGCGGATAACCGCTTTGTCCAGGTTTGTGTCAGCAGGAGGGGACAAGGGGCATCCCTATTTTCAGTGTTTGAAGAGTCGTTTCTCAAGTTGAAGGAGTAGTTAGCCAACCCACCAGTGTTGTGCAAGCCACAACTAGGTACCCTGCTGCGTTTGTACTTCGCCATCACAGATCGGGCGATCAGTTCGGTCCTCGTCCAGGAGCAGGACCATGTGCAGAAGCCAATATATTTTGTCAACAAAAATTTACAAGGGCCTGAGGTAAGATACCAGGCCATAGAAAAGGCGGCCCTGACAATAGTATTTTCAGCACGAAGACTTCGCCACTACATCTAGAGTTTCACCGTGATAGTAATGACAAACCTCCTCATTCGTAAAGTCTTACAGAAGCCCGATGTGGCAGGTCGAATGGTGCGTTGGGCCGTTGAGCTGTCAGAGTTCGACGTGTTGTACGAACCAAGGGGACCTATCAAAGGCCAGGTTTATGTTGACTTCGTAGTAGAGCTCTCCTCGGGAGCCGCACACCAAGAGGAAGCAGGTTTCAAATGGGTTCTCTCTGCAGACGAATTCTCCAACCAACAAGGTAGTGGGGCCGACGTCATTCTGGAAGGACCAAATGGGTTGCTGATCGAGCAGGCTCTACGGTTTGCCTGCAAGGCCAGTAACAACCAAGCAGAGTATGAGGCTCTGATCGCGGGAATGCTACTAGCCAAGGAGATGGGTGCTAAGAGTTTGCTGACAAAAAGTGACTCCTTGTTAGTAACAGGGCAAGTTATGGGAGAATACCAGGCCAAGGACCCTAAGATGGCCCCATACCTAGAGTATGTCAAGATTCTAAAAGAGACTTTTGCAGTGTTTGAACTAGTACATGTCCCTAGAGAACAGAATGCCCAAGCTGACTTGCTAGCAAAGCTCGCTAGTTCAGGCAAAGGGGAAGGCAGAGGACAGTCATTCAGGAGACCCTGAGGACACCTCGAACCACCTCAAGTTGCACAATGCAAGTCCAACAAATAAGCACCTCGTAAAGTATTAAGAGAAGTCATCGGTCGCTAACCCAGGAAACGTTAAAAACGCCCAGAATAAGCGCATACGCCTTAACAAGGGAGGAGTTGTTACACGTTTGCCTAGTGGAAGAAGGTGAAACCTGGATGACACCCTACAGACTTTACTTGGCTGACGGGATACTCCCACTGGAGCCACAGAGGCCAGAGTAGTCAAGAAGAATTCGAGCAGGTATACCCTTGTAGATGGGAATTTGTTCAGACATGGGTATACCCACCCTATCCTGGCCTGCATAAGTGGTGAACAATGCACGTGCATCATGACAGAGCTCCACGAAGGGATATGTGGGAGTCACATCGGCGACCGAGCTCTCTTGTCAAAAGCCATTCACGCAGGATACTACTAGCCAACCATGAGGGAAGATTGCACAAGGTACGCACAACGATGCAAGTAGTGCCAACGACATGCTGACTGGCACAATGCGCCCCTAGAGGAGTTACGATCGATCCACAGCCCATGGCCGTTTCATACTTGGGGGATCGACATTCTAGGACCATTCCCTTTAGTGGCGCGACAGATGAAGTACCTTGTGGTTGCCATTGAATACTTTACAAAGTGGATAGAGGCCGAGCCAGTTGCGCAAATCACAACCCACAAGATCCAACACTTTGTGTGGAAGAACATAGTATGCCGATTTGGAATCCCAAAACGCTTGGTGTCCGATAATGGCAACCAGTTTGCAAGCCAGCAGTTGGGCAAGCTGTGCACAGAGCTTGGAATAAAGTAGGTGTTTGCATCAGTCGAGCACCCCAAACCAATGGGCAGGTCGAGTCTGCCAACCGAGTTTTGCTCAGGGGCTGAAGAGAAGGCTGGGAAAAGCCAAGGGGACTTGGGCAGAAGAGATTCCTAGAATTGTGTGGGCTTACCACACCACTCCCCAGTCCACTACCAAGGAAACACCCTTTAGCTTGGTGTATGGTTCTGACGCAATGATTCCTATAGAAATTCAAAAGAGCTCACCACATTTCCAGAACTTCGTGGCTGAAGAATCCAACGAAGAAAGAAAGGTGAACCTAGATCTACTGAATGAAGTCGGGGAGGATGCTCGCATCAAGGCTAAAGCCTTGAAGAGAAAGGTGGAGTACAAGTACAACTCCAAGTTGAGGCCTGGGCAGTTCCAGGTCGCCGACTTGGTAATGCGGAAAGCCCACCCCTACCAACTAGGGAACAAGTTATCTCCCAAGTGGACTGGTCCATTCCGTGTGACAGAGGCGCTTGGGAACGGAGCGTACAAGCTCGAGACCCTAGAAGGTGAGACAATTCCTCGAACTTGGAACAGAGCAAATTTAAAGTTTTATTTCAGTTAATTAATTCATTGTACACAGTTTAGGGGACACTCTTTTTCCCTTATCAAGGTTTTTTAATGAGGTCACCCAATAAAATTTCAGTTAAAGATATATTTTTGCAAATGTATTGTACAGTGAAGTTAAGTGAACCTCTCCCTTGGGTAGAAACGCCAAGATCGGGAATAGTAAGGTTCTTAGTGAGCCTCCCTCTTGTGTGGGAACGCCAAGGTTGAGAACAATATGGTTCCCAGTTAAAACCCTTCCTTGCCTCTATACGGCAAGGACAAGGTCATTAAAGTGAACCTCTCACTTGGGTAGAAATGCCAAGATCGAGAATAGTAAGGTTCTTAGTGAGCCTCCCTCTTGTGTGAGAACGCCTAGGTCGAGAACAACATGGTCCCTAGTTAAAAACCTCCATTGCCTCTACACGGCAAGGTCGAAATCAGTAAAGTGAACCTTTCCCTTGGATAGAAACGCCAAGATCGGGAATATTAAGGTTCTTAGTGAGCCTCCCTCTTGTGTGAGAACGCCAAGGTCGAGAACAGTGTGGTTCCCAGTTAATATATCTCCCTTGCCTCTATACGGCAAAGGTCGAGATCAGTAAAGTGAACCTCTCCCTTGACTTGTAAGTCAAGGTCGGGAACAACATGATTCCCAGCTAAAAATATCCCTTGCCCCTATGCGGCAAGGTCGAGACCAGAAAGGCGAACCTCTCCCTTGTCTGGTAAGACAAGGTCGAGAACAGTACGGTTCCTAGTTAAATATCTCCCTTGCCTTTATACACCAAGGTCGAGATCAGAAAGGCGAACCTCTCCCTTGTTTTTACATGTCCTGGTCGAGAATGGCATGGTTCAAAATGAGACGTCTCCCTTATCCTTATACGCCAAGGTCGAAAACAACATCTTCCTTATCTTTTTATGACAAAGGGTAGAGCTAAGTAAGAGTTCAAGCAAACACCGCCTCTACCTTAATGTGTTGAAGAAGGGTAAGATCAAACAGGTGGTAAAGAAGCGTGCTACTTAAGTAGGAGTGGCCCTAAAGCGTTGTTAGGCTAATTCGATACAAGCAAGGCAGCTAACAACAAACACAAGAAGCGAATCAAGAAGAAAGCAAATTTCATAAATAGAGATATATTTATATGTACAGATTCATCAAGTTCACCAAGCTACCAAATAAATACAAGAGGAATTGTCGTTAATCGGCCTCCACTAGCTTTCCATCCGCAATAGTTTTCGTCAACCCAGTTTGGGAAAGATCCACCCCAGGATGCATGCAGACAACTTGGGCTATGGCATATTCGAACCCCGCTACGTAAGACTCTGTGGCATCACAAACAAGTTCATCTTTGGTTTGAAGGAAGTGTTCATCCTTGCGGACTAACTTTTCCCTCAGTGGCAATTTGCTCTTCTAGTTGGGCTGATTTCTCCTTTAACTGTGCTGATTCCTCCTTCAGTTGGACCACCTCTGCTTCCCAACTGCCAAGCTTCCCAGTCAGGTCATTCACATCAACCCTCAGATCAGTATTCTTGGCGTAGAGACCCAGAGTCTTTTGGGACTTCTCGAACAAGAGCTTCTTAGTTGCTAGGTCAGACTTGCAAAACTCTGCCATCTCCAAGATCCTGCCAATCTCGCGGCGTGTAAGCTCTTTGACATGAAGGGCATCCTGGCTAGCTGCCTCCTTCTGCTTCTGCATCTTAGACAAGATGATGTTGGATGCGACAAGGGTCTCCCCAAGGTACTTTGACGCATGCTCCAGCAGAGGGTCCTCCTCCATGTTCTCCAGCCTCTCCTGATTCTGGAAGGATTGTAGGGCCCACTGGAGAAAGGTAGGCAGATCAGCATGAGGTGCACCACGGTCACCCCATGAAGCACTCTCCCCATACCCTCTTGCACCACAAGGTCACGGAGAGAAAAGGCACTGGGAGGGTGCTCCCTGTAGGAAGGGGCACGATCGTCCGAGCCCGAGGGTGCAGGAACCGCAGCGTCAACTTTCCGCTTCCTCTTGAAGACGAGGCCTGAGCAGGTGTCCTCGTTTTCAGAAGCAGCGGCCTCAGCTACCCCTTTTTGCCTTTGGTCCACGGGGGCTGAGGCAGAAGGACCAGGGGCAGACATGGCAGGAACAGAGGGGCTAGGGGCAACCTTAAGTTGAAGCGCCACAACAGCTAACTCCCTCCTCTTCTCGGCGTTGAGCACCATGCCTACATAAGAAGACGAAAATGCATAAGAGTCTAAACAAGTAAAGAGAAATGTAAGCAAAAGCAGGGGGAAAGGGGATACCAATATAGCCCTTAAGGGACTTGAGGTTGTACTCGAGCTTGATCAACTCGAAGATGTTAAACACCACTCCCAGGTTCGAGAAGAACTCGCACACTTCTCGTTCCTGCGGGGTCAAGTCCTCGAGGCACCTAGGTTTCTTGGTTCTTTCACCTAGTAGAGAGGGAACCCGTCCAAGAGGGTGGGGTCAAATTTGTTGTAGCGGATTTTGAAGAACTTCCCTTTGAAGCCCTTGTATGATTGCTGGAAGAGGAACAACACTACTCTTCCAGCGACCCCATTGAAGCTCATCCACAGCTTCTTCCCTGGACTCCTAGTGATGGAGATCAAGCTCAAGAGGACATGGAGGCCAATCAACAAGATCAAGAAGAGGTAGAGGCACAAATGGAGGACGCCCATGGAGGTCAAAGCCCACCTCAAAGGATTACAAGAAGCATGTTCAAAGCTTTAGGAGCTAGAGGACATTTATTTTCTCTTTTTGTAATTTCTTTAGTTGAAGGTGCTTAGAGGGAAACATTAGAAACCTCTTTTGTTATAGCATCTTTTAGGCTTTAGTTAGGAGCTTTAGGAGGGGGGTGTATTAGTAGATAGGTGTAGGAGTAGAATAGGAGGTGCTTGTGTTCTTGAGTTTTGGTTTGGTGTTCTTGCTGTTTTTATAAGTTTTTTTGGTTCGGTAGTTTTATAATTCTGTCCATTCATCTTGTTCCTTTGCTTTTCTTGCTCATTTGTTCGGTTCAATTTGACTATAATTGGTTCATCCAAATGAGTTTGGGATTTGGTACTAGTTTTTGGTGAGTTCTTGTCTTAGAACAATGATCCAACTCTAAGAAAAGTGCCTCTATAATGTCCAACTCAAGGTGATTCCTAAGAAGGTCAAGAACCTTTCTCTATATGGCTAGTGGAATCACATCATGTGGTATCATGAGTCTTAGGTTCATTCTTATTTAATTGTTGAGTTGTGTGCACTTTATTTCAAGAGCTCTTTTAATTTTCTTGCAATTTAAGTTTCTGTTTTAGGTGTTAATTGAGTTTTCTTGCTGTTTTTCTTTTGTTACACCAAGTGTTTGTGAAAAGGTTTATGGCACTCATTCTTCTTATGAGTATGGTTGCTCTTTTGGAATGGCATTATCCTTCCTAGAGTTTACCTTAAGCTTCCTTTCACTTGTTGTTAAAATTTGTGATGTGTCTTTTAATTTTGTAATCATGTCAAGTTTTGTCTTAGTCATTGTTCCGTCCGGTTGACCGGGACGTCTTCGTGCGTGGCCTCAACCGTCAGCTAAGGACTCCTTCCCACTGATTGCCTGCGAATTCCTGCAAAAAAGAGGACAAAGAGGCGCCCTAGCGGCCGTTTGCACTCCGACGCTCAAGTCAGCCACCAAGAAACACCAAAAACTGTCCACCCACGTATCTGAGCACCGCGTATGGCACTCTAGGGGTGGTAAAAGAAACTGTGTATATGTGTGTGTGCTGTCCCCTTTAGGCAAAGATATTTTCTCTAGTCCCTTGTCCGTAGTCTCAAAGCTCGAGCAAGCCACTAGAGAGTTCTGGTGAATTTGCCAAAAGTTTCAACCCTTTTTCCGACATTCCCAGCGCTATTTAAACTGCCCCAGCATTTAAAGCGCCTTAAAGCGCTTTTACACTCAAACGTAACGCACTCATTAAAGCGCTTAATTACGAAACGTAACGCATTTAAGACGTTGAAATGCTTGGGAGCCATAATAGTACCTGAATGCTAAAAAGGGAAACTGTATTGAATATCTTTAATTACCTGGCACCTGACTTGAGGGTGTTTCTATTCCGGCATTGCTGTCATACACGTGGAAGGCCTCACGACGCCTTGACCCCATCTGGGGGCGTTTCTGCCCATCTGGGGACGTTTCTGCGTGTGGGTCCTCCTGCTTGGGAGTGCTACTGCGCTAGGGGTGGCTTTTTGGGTGCCAACTCATGCCCCCAAGTATCTAGCCACTTACTCTGAGAGCGTATCTGCCTTCCTCTCACACCCTGCACCCGGTTATCCTGGGCGTGACATTCCTCTTGGGTCGTATCTGTCCCGAAGGCGTCTCTGGGGCGGCAGGGGTACTTCGCGAGTCAGGCTGCCCTTTACTGGTACTATCACTATGGCCTTGGAGCCACCTTTTTCTTCTCTTTATCACTTTCCCGAGATATCGGGACCTGAGGCTTTCCCACGACGTCGCTCCCTCCATGGTCTTTCCTACCCATGGGTATCGGGGAACCACACCGTGATTGCCTTGCTTTTACACTGTTTAATCTGGCGACGCCCTCACCTGGGCGACGCCTTCACCTAGGCGACGCCTCCTCTTGGCGTCTCTTCATCTGGGCGACACCTCGAGCTGACTTCGACTTTCCAGTCATTGACTTTGACCTTGACTTAGTCAACGCCCTGATACGGGACGGTACACAAGCCCCCCAGTCTTAAGCCGAAGACTTGTCTTCAGCGCAAAGACTAAAGCCTTGCCCCCACCATCCACGTGCCTTCCTGATGACGTGCCATTCTCTGCTGACTCAGCAAATTTTTGAATTACTGACGCGACATTATCTGAACCACAGGGGTATTCTTAATGACCGATTGGACATTCCCTGCAATGGGGATGATTACGCCTTCTGGGCTACCCTTTATCTCGCGCCACGTGGCCCATCGCGTGGCCCTCCTTTGGAGACCTTTGCGCTTCCCCTGGGCAATCGACCTTCTGACGCGTGGCCCGATCCTGCGGCCCTTAGTTAGCGCCTCTTGGGTTACGAAATGTAACGTTTAAGTTACCCCAAACCCCGCGCTCACTCTACTGTTACATTCATTCACTCTGCAATTCCGCACTGTTCATCGCCTTCAAAACCCCTTTCTCTGCAATCGCGATTCTCTCCTTCCTGCGCTCTCCTACTGCCTCCAAAGGTACGGTTTTTCCCTCCTTGATGATTCTCTTTACTGTATGAACTGCCTGGGACTGTCCATATTACTGCATTTCTCTGGATGTTGCTTGTATGCTTCGTTATTTCCTCTTGTTTCCCTTCGTTCTTTTGCGGGTAGGGCGCTCCTAGGGTTCTTCCATTTTCCCCTTTCCTTCTCTCCAAACCCCTTTTCTCTGAACCCTTTCTTTCTCTTTTGATCTTCAGCATTGGTGTTGATGGCAAAAACCAAGACCACCGCGCCTCCCCCGCTCCCCAAGTCTCATTATAAGGGCGAATATGACTGGGCCCCCTACGAACTTCTGGACGAATGTTCCCTCCTGAACTCCGTTGAGGACGTGGAGGCCCACAGGGGGGACCCTGCCCTCTATAACTTCAATGCTTTCCACAAGAGTCATGACTCCCAAGTCCTGGTAAGCTGAGTGCGACCTGGGATACCCGTTTGTGCGGACTCACGGGATACTGGGGGATGCGCTTTCTTCTTCCTCTACCAGATGGTGTTAAAAAGGGTGGGCCTGCGTCTGCCCCTAACTCCCTTCGAAAAAGAGCTATTGACAGAGATAAACACTGCTCCTGCCCAACTCCATCCCAACAGTTGGGCTTTCGTGTGGGGGTTCCAAATTCTCTGCGGCTACCTAGGAGTTCCCTCCTCCGTGGACGTTTTTCTTCACTTCTTCGAGGTAAAGAAACAAGGGAAAAGTCTCTGGATGAGCTTTTCTGGCATCGCCGGGCGCATCATCCTGACACTCTTCCAGAATTCGTTCAAAGGCTGGAAGGGGAAATTTTTCAAGGTACGCGCGACCAAGCGCGATCCTACTATTCTAGAGGGCTTTCCCCTGTACTGGACAGACAAGCCCATAACTATGAAGCCTTTGGCTCTGGACGAACTTGCCCCGCCTGACCGGGATATATGCAAAGCCTTGGCGGGATTGGGAATAGTCTTTGATACCGCCAAGCTCATCGCGAACGAATTCAATGCCCATGGGCTTTCTACATACTTCGGTATCTGTTCTTGGCGATTTATGATGTATTAGTTGCTATGGTTATCTGCATTACCGTTTTTCACTGCACAATGTTACTTGCATTTCGCATCTCTTCCTGTATTGTGAATCCACATAACCGCTCCAGTGCTAATCCTTGTTGTTTGGCCTGTCTTGATGTAGGATCGGTGATGGGCACTTCCAAAAGAATAATGTTGGCGAAAGCACTGAAGGAGGCTCGTGCCGCCAAGGCAGGCGCCTCCTCCAGCCCTGCTGCCAATCCGGCTCTCCCACCGGCTCCGTCACCGCCACCTCCCGTCACCGCTGAAGCTTGTTCTAGCCCATCTCCGGCGTCTCCACCTGGCGCCAAAGTGCTCCCGACTCCCAGTTCTCCTCCGCCTATCGCCGCCGTTCCCCTAGCTGCGGCCTCATCACCAGCTCCAACCCCTCTCGACAAAGGAAAAAGGGTTTTGGAGATTCTGTCAGATGATGAGGAATCAGAGGGCGTGGCACCCTTCAGGAGGAGAAAATCCGCGCGGGTTCCTCTTCTGGTAGAGACGCCGCCGCCGGGAGGGAACCCCTTCATGGACAACCCTCCAAGCGCAACCTCACTCCCTCCTATGATTCTTCAAGAGGAAAGGGGCGAAGGTGCCGAATCTTCCCCTCCTCTGCCGCCG